>NC_085859.1:45488599-45550937 GCF_034702125.1 Engraulis encrasicolus | reverse complement strand
TAAAACACTCAAACGCGGCGCTGTAGGTTACTGCAGTGAGGTTTAGCCCCCCTATTGCACTCTCCATAATTTTTACCAAACGAAAAAAGTATCCACATCCAGATAACAAGTTTGAAGTTGCAATATTAGACGTTTCAAATCTTGCGATGCGAGAATCGGTATAGGGGCTTGTGGCTTCAATTTAGGTCTACACATAGCCTAGAGCTTGCACATTAATGGCAATTCATCCGATCATCAGAAAAAAAAGAAAAGAAAATTCATTAGGCTATTTATTCTTTTTATGACTCTTCTTACTTCCTGGAGGTGTTCTCACACAATTTAATTAGGCAATTTAATTGCGCTTCTTCACCACTCTGTGCTATGGTTATCTGATATGAACAAGAGAGAGAGAGTGAGAGAGAGAAAGAGAGAGAGTGTGTGTGTGTGTATGTGTGCGCGCCCGTGTGTGCGTGTGAGTGAATGGGTATTGAGCGAGCGCTCCCAAGTGCCACCCGGCGGTTGTTTGGGTACACTGCAGCTAGGCCCGGTACGTACCGAGGTGGATGACGTGGCATTACCTCGGTAAAGGGTGTGCATTGTAGGGGGACCGACTGTATGTCTGCCAGGGCCATATTAAGCCAATGAGGCACTATGAACAATATTTGTTAAGTTTGTGTCTTGTGTTGCCTCCTAGAAGGCTGTAAATGGTTGGTGCTGCTGGGCACTGTGCCACTGTCATGCAGGCAAAGGGAATGGCAAAGGGAATGAGAAATCACAAATTAGAGATCCCAACTGGCTCTTAATCCCAATGGAGAAAAAGAGAGAGACTGCACTTGGTATGTATGTCAGCCCAGCAAAGCCTTAATTACCTCCAGAAAATGAGCAAAATCCATACTGTACTGCAGGCTCCTGGTGTGTTTGCCTGTGAGTCCATGCTAAAAAAATAAAAAGCCCATGCAGACTAATACTGCATCACGTGGATGTTATGTTTGTTTTGCCAATTACACCTAATAATCCTAGAAAGCGTGAAATTGCTGCTTGCTTAAACAGCATTAATATTATTGGGGAACTCCTCAGGAGGAAAATGCTTACCAGTAATTTGGAACGTGTGAGTATGTGCAACTACACAGCATCAATATACAGTACTTGCCATTTTTCAATATACTTCTTGTCTCTGTGTGTGTGTGTGTGTGTGTGTGTGTGTGTGTGTGTGTGTGCGTGCGTGCGTGCGTGCATGTGTGCGTGAGGACTGTGAGCTTTACCTTTTGCAGAATGTCTTCATGCACCTTACCAGGATATATGTTGAATACTATTTATGTCTCAGTTCTCTAACTTCTACATCACAATACTACTACATAGACTTACAGTATCAACAGTCATTCTTGGCCATCTTAATCTCTCGTCTACCTCAACTCACATTATCACCCAGTGAGCAGACGGAACGTCTTCTGATTGGCTGAGCAGGTGTCCTTTATTCCCCAGTAGCAGGACACCTATGATGTCATGCGGGCGTGCGGGCGTCCAAGTTGCTTCTTTTCTAACTTTCTGGCGAAGTGCCGTTACTAGTTCTATCGCATCTGGTTGTCTAGTCAAGACCGCGTCGTCAGTTCTATCGCATCTGGTTGTCTAGTCAAGACCCCGTTACTAATTCTATCGCATCTGGTTGTCAAGTCAAAAACCCAGTCGTCAATTCTATCGCATTTGGTTGTCAAGCCACCCCAACATTCTGCGCGCATCCTAACATGCCTCCGATAGAGGCGCGTCTCACTAGATTAGGAAATGGTGCCCATAGCAACGTACCAAGCGCAGTGGTGAATCTACTTTCTCACGAAGCCTTAGATCAACATATTAATACATTAATACTTAAATGCTGGTAACCGGGTGATAAGCGGAATAGCGGCCTTCGAGGTGTCCCGATATCAAGGGAAAATGGACTTGGCGAAGCGAACAGCCCTTCGGCTGCGCCGTCGGGCTGTTTAGAACGCTCCGCCTCGTCCATTATTTCCCTTGATATCGGGACACCTCGTCGTCCGCTATTCCATACGTATCGTTTTGCACAATTGCCTTTTCATTATTTCTGTAGTTTCTATTTTTCCTTCTCCGACTATTACCTGTGTTATTTATGTCTTGTGTTAATTGTGTGTTAAAATATCCAGTGAAAGAAAAGTGAAAAGTGAAAGCCCATTTGGAAACTCCAACTCCCATTGTCATTGTGACACAGCACTCCACAGCACACAAGTGAACACTACACACAACGAAATTGCATTTATGCCTCACCCGTGCAAGGGGGCAGCCCTCAGTGGCGCCCCATGGGGAGCAGTGCGGTGGGACGGTACCATACTCAGGGTACCTCAGTCATGGAGGAGGATGGGGGAGAGCACTGGTTGATTACTCCCCCCACCAACCTGGCGGGTCGGGAGTTGAACCGCCAACCTCTGGGATGCAAGTCTGACACCCTAACCGCTCACCCATGACTGCCCCTATGTGGACATTATGTGTATTCATGTAAGCTACTTGACACCTTAATTTCCCCCTGGGGATCAATAAAGTTAATCTACTCTACTCTACCACTAATATATGCTGTGTATAGTGTATATAGTCGGCCAAGTGCAGAGTGAGACTAAGCGCATAACAAATCCACTGCTCTCTCACATATACACAACACAAACTGTGTGTGTGTGTGTGTGTGTGCGCGCGCCCGTGCCTGCGTATGTGTGTACAGTCGGTCCCCCTACAATGCACACCCTTTACCGAGGTAATGCCACGTCATCCACCTCGGTACGTACCGGGCCTAGCTGCAGTGTACCCAAACAACCGCCGGGTGGCACTTGGGAGCGCTTGCTATACGCTTTACCACGTGGTAGTCTCTCTCTCTCTCTCTCACTCACTCACTCACTCACTCACTCACTCACTCACTCACTCACTCACTCACTCACTCACACACACACACACACACACACACACAAACACACACACACACACACACACACACACACTTTCTCTTGCATACACACAATACACATTCAAGCGCAAATGGGTAGGCAACATTTATTACCATATGGAATATTTTAGACGATGTTGACGGCATATTAATTATGCTCATATTCACCCGCACGCACCGATTCAGCGGATAACAACATGCCTAATTAAATTGTGTGAGAACACCTCCAGGAAGTAGGAAGAGTCATAAAAAGAATAAATAGCCTAATGAATTTTCTTTTTTTTTTAATGATGATCGGATGAATTGCCATTAATGTGCAAGCTCTGACAAAATGTGTAAGCTTAGACCTAAATTGAGTGTAGCCACAAGCCCCTATACCGATTCTCGCATCGCAAGATTTAAAACGTCTAATATTGCAACTTCAAACTTGTTTTCTGGATGTGGATACTTTTTTCGTTTGGTAAAAATGACGGAGAGTGCAATAGGCGGCCTAAACCTCACCGCAGTAACCTACAGCGCCGCGTTTAAGCGTTGGCTATTTATCTTACATCGCCAACAGCTGGGGCGATAACCTAACCTACACTTCCCTAATGAATTTAATGTTGTCACATTGGCAAAAATTAGCAAGCGATTGATATTGCTGTTTTCGTGCTCAAATTAAGTGACACAACAAAGAGGTTTAGGGGACACCACAGTTAAGACACAAAAGTTTGGGAAACACTGGCCTACAGCTTACCTATTGCAGCGCTCCCGTGTGAGCTTGGACGTCCAAAATGTTTATTACCATATAGAATATTTTAGACAATGCTGACGGCATATTAATATATGCTCATATTCACCAGCACACACCGATTCAGCGGATAACAACATGCCTATAAATTGTGTGAGAACACCTCCAGGAAGTAGGAAGAGTCATAAAAAGAATAGCCTAAATAACGTAATGAATTTTCTTTTTTTTTTTTTTAAATGATGATCGGATGAATTGCCATTAATGTGCAAGCTCTGACAAAATGTAAACTGAGTGTAGCCAGAAGCCATACCGATTCTCGCATCGCAAGATTTGAAACGTCTAATATTGCAACTTCAGACTTGTTTTCTGGATGTGGATGCTTTTTTCGTTTGGTAAAAATTACTGAGAGTGCAATACACCTCACCGCAGTAACCTAACAGCGCTTCGTTTGAGCGTGTAAGCGTTGGCTATTATCTCACATCGCCAACAGCTGGGGCGATAACCTAACCTACACTTCCCTAATGAATTTAATGTTGTCACATTGGCAAAAAATTAGCAAGCGACTGATATTGCTGTTTTCGTGCTCAAATTAAGTGTAACCAACTGTCGGGTTATGTGTCGCAGGTGAGAAAGTGCGCATTTTTCCAGCGACACCTCTCCTTGTTACCAAATACCCTGGAGAGTATACTGTACACCACAAATACGCCAAGACACAAATATTGAGTTTTAAAATAATATTTATTAACTAACAGAAATCTAAAAGAGTCCCGGGGCACCCCAAATCTATACAAGTCCGAAATTCCAAACCCAGTCCCATGTCCATTTCCTTGGAGATCCCCCCCACAGTCATCAGTTCCGAAGGAGGCGGAGGAGCGGTGGCCAGGTGTCCATCCATTGCGAGGCTGGGGAGACAGGAAGAGCTTGGTGACAGTAGGCTTGATTCCATAGGCAGTCCAAATGACACTCACTTCCATAATTAAGTAGGCTACGCAGGTAATCGCTGCACTTATTCCACGTGATTTACAACACTGCACTCGCTAGTCTAGGTTAAACATTAGGGGTGAAGTTACACAGCACTCGCACACGGCACGGCTCACTGCAAACAATGTGTGCTGCGATTCACCTGGGTAGGTCAGCGGTGTTAAAAGTGAGTCCAAGTAGGCTACAACTGGGTTTGGAGAGAGAGAGAGAGGGGAAATATATGCTGGGAAATATATGCAATGTCATCTCATAATCATGGAGTTCCTCATGCGATTTCATCTGGGTCAGTCAGAAATGCATGCACCCTGCGCACCGGGAAGTGTGTTTTTTCAAACAAGAAAACTGGTTCATCATATGCATGGCTTAAACTGACTTTAATGTTTGCCAACGTGCTATAGTTTTCCTCTCATAATAGCACCTGGCGACTGTGACCACAGTTAGATGACCTCGCGTGCGTAAACCCATTAAAATATAGCCTAGCCTTCTGTGGCTATTCAGAGCAATATGAACCAATCAGGTCGGCGTTGCTATTAAGCAAAATACATCCCTGATGTCTACTTAACTAAAATAAGATGCATTTGTCTAATATTTGGAGACATCGCCTTGCTCTTTCTGCGGGGAATTAAGCGCCTCTCTCCCTCGCTCTCTCTCTCTCCCTCTCTCGCCCACACACACACACACACACACACACACACACACACACACACACACACACACACACACACACACACACACACACACACACACACACTGTTTGGAGAGGACGCATTTAAACTGTTGCAGTTTAGGCAGTAGGGGAGAGCAGGGACTAATGAAACACGGGACGAATGAAACACTGCGATTTACTCGAAAACTTTAACATATCCGAAAGTATGAAAAGTCAAAGTTGTCAGGTTTACAGGCAAAGGGGATTTAAGTGTCAGTAGACACTGTCGGGACGAATGAAACACCCGTTTCATCCGTCCCTCTCGCCCATTGACTTAAAGCAGGATCTAAATAAAATAAAATAAAATTCTCTCTCTCCCTCTCTCGCCCACACACACACGCGACGTAGCCTGTAACGAAACTCTTTCCACTCTTCGCAAGACCTAATTCCAATTGACTCGTCTTGTTGAATAGGCCTACCAGCCAAACTCACAAGCTAGATAGCCAATAGTTTCGATTGTGCTGCTTGGAGATGAGGCATTTAAACTGTTACAATTTAGGCAGCAAAGAGAAGACTGCGGTCTTCCCGGTGTGACACCCCAGCCGTTTTTTAATGGGAGCACTTGAGATGACTATGTTCCAACTTGTCTTGAGCACCGTCGTAGCGCAACAAATCATTATCGTAAACATAGCCTAGATAATTGGAAATTACAAAAAATAGGCTACATTTTATAGACTTTGGCTATAGGCTAAGCCGACTCCTCTACCTGTTTGAATTAGTGCAGCCTTACAGGGAGGACGTTAATTTGGCATAGGTCAACTGCAAGAGACTACTAATTTGTGACTTGACGTGATGTGTGAATAATTAGGCTACGATATGCAACAGGCATATTTAGCCGCACTCAGTCATTCATTGGGTGAATGTCCCGACCCTGTGTATCCGCGTGCATGCATGGGGTGGGGAAAAATACATCAAGCGTGCCATCACCACCCATCCCCCCCGGACCCACGAAACCCACTGAAGATCCAAGTAATTGTAGTCTGTCAGTATTTTAGTGTGTGCCCAGGTAGTTGAATTCCTGGCATGGCCTGGTTATCTCAATAGTGCCAAGAAGATGTTTGCCCTCAGGCTAGTCTGTTCATAAAGTGCATGTTCGGTTTGCTGTAATAGGCTACGATCAGTAAGCCTCAACTTGTCTGTCGTGTCTTTTCCTTCTTTCGATATTTTGTAAAATAGGCCCACGTTAAAGCCTAAATACGATAATAGGCCTAAATAAGGCTAATAAAGTAAGCTAAATAAGTCAGGCCTAAATAAAGTTGTTTTAGCCTATGAACTCAGGCAATGCAGAAATTTGCGGAGGGATTTTGGATATCTTGGCCTATAGGCTACCGATGGCTTTATGAACTTCATGACTGGGCTACAAGATAGTCGGGTAAACAAGGATTGACTTGTAGACCACCAACATCTGATGCTGAAGTGGGGGAGGGTGGTTTTTTCACTTCAAATGTTCCCCGACACAGACACACACACACACACACACACAGATACGCGCTAATCGCTCTCTCTCTCCGTCTCTCCCTCTCTTTCTCATTGTTGCTATACGTGCATCTGGATAGGCCTAGGCAGTGTGGTCACCCAGCACATTTTCATAGAAATGCTGTGTTTTTAATGAAATCTTTATTCAGTTATTTGTGAACAGTCTCTGCGTTTCTCTTTCGATGTTGCGTCACCGTGGACAAGTGTCTGCTCGAAAACTTAATGCAAAGCGGCTAAAATTTTCAGAACGTGTTGAACTTTTCAGAACATGAATGTTTGTCTGTGGGGGAGGGGGTGGGTTACAGCAGGGACTGCACAGCCTTTTGTGACATGTCGTGGCGCGACAGGTTATCCAGCCTCCGAAGGAGTCATAGTTCTCCAGTCATATTGTTGGTTTGAATCTCCACCGAAGCAACTGAATTTGCAGTCCTAATCACAGATGATTAGCCACACCTGGTGTAACAGATGTCTTGTCATGTGTGCATCACATCCCCAGTTAACCGGAATCCCGTCGATCGCGCACAACAGCGCATTGAAAGGATGAAATGTTCACAAGCACCAATACAAAAAAAAAACGTCTTCAACCTATTAGTCCGTAGGCTATCCTGAGGATATCCGTTCCTGACTTGAATAGGTAGTGCAGAAATAATTAACAGACATCACTTAGCCTATAAGTTAGGAGCGGAATTGAGACGGTGAATGCAGGACAGAATAATGAAACCAAAACACCNTCGACTGGCGATCTTGTTTAGGGATCACGCTTGTGTTATTATCAAATACCCAATGTTACGTGCAACGCGCAATTGGCTGACTCTTTCCACTTGTAGCCTAAAACTGAGGGAGGGATCAACGTACAATGAGCTACACTGAAGCAGATTACTCTGCTTCGCAAAAAAAAAACCAGTGCACCAATAATACCCCCGTCTTCAACCTACTATTTAGGCTACCAGATATATAGGCTAGTAATAGTATTAAGTTGTGCTACCTTGTTTTTTGTGGTAACGACAGTGTAGATCAGGTAATAGCCTGCAATAGGGGAAGCGGCATGCGCCAGTTTTAAAGACGGAATGTCGTCGTCAAATGTAAAATCACCTCTCTCATGCTGACATGACGGGGCACTACTTCATTAGGCTACAATGTTGTTCATGTCTGTTTGACTCACACTATACGAGTGGTTCAATTTGTGTTTGTGTGCTCATCGCACAAATGAGACAGACAGGCTTGCTTGATAGGGCTACACAAAGCAAGCGACATCGGTCCACTCAAAATGGTCCGAACTCCGCCGCTTGATTTCATGTCTCCTCAGTCTCTCCATTACGGTTTATTAGCCTACTCTGTTTTGCTATTTTCGTTATTCTTGGCCCTGGCATTAGGCCTACAGATGAAGCAACTGTGATCAGTGAGGTTGTGGAAACGGTTGAATAGGCCTATGGTCCTAAATTGGAAGCGGCCGATGCCAGTTTTGAAGACAGAATGTCGTCGCCAAATTTAAAATTCGATCTCTCTCATGCTGGCGTCACGGGACACACTTAATTACAATGGTGTTCCTGTCTGATTGACTCGGTTTTAATTGTCTTTACCGGTTCAAATTGTAGTAGGTATGCAAACTCTGTATCCTGAGGATACCTGTTCCTGGCTTGAATAGTGCCGAAATAAGTTAGGGACGGATTGGGAGACGGTGAATGCAAGACAGAAAAAAAGTCGAGTTTAAATTCACATGGTGGTCTTGTTTAGGGCTCACACTTGTGTTATTATCAAATGCCCTATCAAATGCCCAATGCTAAATAAAACATGCAATTTGCTGACTGTATTTCTACTACTACTAAAACTGGGGGATGGACAATCACGGGAGCACAGACAGACGTACAAGCACAGGCAGACGCTGCTCTGCAAAAGCAGTGCTATACTGCCCCCCACATTCCGAATGGCCACAGGGTGTAATGATCACGGTGCGCTGCCGCGGCACGGCACGGTAATGAGCAGATTGAAGTTACACCATCTGTACGTGTGTTAACACATTCAATACCAACCGTTTTTTGGAATTTTAGCAGTAGACTCCCAGCCAATTTCATCATTTTTTGTCATTTTTTGAACAGCCACTGAATATTTTTTCCTAAACCTACAGACACATGTCTTGTTCGAAAGCCCAAAATCTCCGCTGTCTGTATATTTTTACGGTTTGTTTCTAGCTTATTCCATTCCAAAGTTATTCCACTTTAACTGAGATAAAGCCTTTTTTGTCACGGGTGCGCTGTTTGACTCTCCGAGTTTAAATTGCAGGTCTAAATGCATTTTCACGCCCGAAGAACAACTCCAGTAGCTTCCAAGTTAACAATTTCGATGCAAAAATCACCTGGTCAGGCTATTGTTCACAGCCACATCATCTGAAATGCTAGCTAGCTTGACTGGCAGTTTTCGTTCTGTAGAAAAAAGTAGACGTGCCAAGGTACTCACCCAAAATTAGGTTGCTTCCTGCTGTGTTGCATGCTGTTTTTCATTACAACCTTCCATTTTACACCTACAGTATCTTGATGGCAGCAAAAAAATAGGCTAGCTAGCAAGGCACTGACAGTACATGTTTTGATTCTCCAGGTAGAAACTTGAGACATGACGTGACGTAATCAGGAAGTGGTTTGACTCGCTATAATAAAACTCAAATACTGTGTGTAATAAAATGCACAGATGATGAAATATCCAGATTCTGACTTTGTAGGAGTTTTGATTTGGTAGGTGTTTTCATGATCTATGCCAGTTCTGTTCATCACATTATTACGAAAATCACACAGAATGCACTGTATTCCCCAACAGTACTATGAACTAGAAAGGTTTATGCTGTAGTACTCAATATTGCAAAAATGTCCAGATGACATACACATTTTAGGTGTTCTCAATAGGTTTTCAGGTACCAATAAATTAACTCAGGCTGGCATTGTATTTTTAAGTACAACTGACACCATAACACAATGTCTTTGAGTGTGTAAATTGGAACTCTACGTATCTGGCATATGAGTGGTTAGATGTCATGACAACAGCTGAGGCGACCATGGAGTAGTGGTTAAACAAGTTCAATCCCCAACATGGAGATAACCTCCTTACCTACTTTCATACTTCCTGGAACATGGTATGAAAATGTACAGATGGCCACCAGACTAGAGTGGCCATCGGTCTGTTTTTACGACCGGTTCACGACGTCCGTGTGTCCCTCTCTTTGTCTTTCCTTTCCTCCTGGCCTTTTGCTTATGGCCTCGAGATGCGAGGCAACGTCATTGACGCAAACTAGACCTTGACAGTCGGTCGCGTTTCCGATATCTGCGGCCACCATGTTACTCCCGATATAACCCCAGACTTCGCCCAGCGAATTAACTGTATTGCTGTCGCCTTATGTCGGGGAAATCTCCGTGCAATAGCCCTATATGAAGTTCATTAACTGACTGTATGAAAGTTAAATAAGGTAGGCTATTGTCTACTGTCTGTTTCCTATTTTTTCCTGCACTGGTGGCAACGCATAGTGCAACTAAGTTTGTCCGCTAAATGCCTTTACAACGATACGAGGGTTCTCACAACTTTACAAACAGGGCAAAGAAACGTCTTTCTGCACGGGCGCTGTCTGTATTTTGAGTTCCATCCAGCGTCTGCATGAAACAAAAAGGTTGACAGAAGCGGTTTGCCTCCCTTAAAACACCGCTGATAAACAGAATTCTGACCAACTTTGAGTAAAGTAAATCAAATTAATTGTTGGCTATTAGGCCTACGAATGCATGACTACCCAAAATACATTTAAAAAAAAATATGAAATAGCCTACACAGACAACAACGGAAGGATTTGTCTATCGTAACCTGCCGTCTCTGATACAATATTAAGTTAAGCTGGGCTTACACTGTGCGACTTTTGCCCCGATTTTACCCCGATTTGGAACTCGTGCGACTTTTTGGGAGTCGGGCCGATTTCTTCCTCAATCGCAGGTCAATCGTGAGTCTCGCATCGTCCAGTGTACATGGGGTAACGGCAAGCGATTTCGCCTCATGATTGTGCAATCGCAGGGTCGCAAGAAAATCAAAACTGTTTGAAATCCTGGTCGTGGCTCGTGCGTAAATCGCGCAGTTTAAGCAGTGCTACGACCCGATTTGACACTTCACATGCACAAATTAATAGGGCCGTGCGATTTGCTGTTGAGCGCGACCTCATCTCCACCTCAGGTGCGCATGTTCCCTCCTCTGCAGACCGGGGAAACATGTCTGTTACGTCGCGCAGTGGAAGCATTTGGCTCGCATCCGACTGTCGGCTCGTATAGTGTGAGGACGTGAGTCGTGAGATGTGAACTTTTAAATAGTGAAATTCCATCGTGCAGTGTGAGCAGGAGCTTAATACCCACTCGCACTGTGTATGCCCGGCTTTAGTGGTACTGATGACTCCTTTATCGGAGTGAGGTAATGAAATGCGAAAATCCTTCCCCCCAAAAATATTGTTTTACAAGTAAAACTGCTGTTGGCAGCTGAGTTAGTCTGAGGTAAGATGGCAGCGCTGTTCCCTGATTTCTGCCTACAGTTTAGAATGCCAACTTCACTGTTTTCTCCACGGAGGCGGGGATTCGGCAAGTCGAAGCAATGGGTGCGCGCGAGGACGCTAGGTTAGAAAGTAAAGGGGCGGGGTTGTCCGGCCGAAGTCTGGACAGCTGGTCACCCTACACCAGACCCATGACTCCAGCTTTAATTAGCAATATTTTTCACATTTAATTCCGAGCGAAATTACAAAAGAAAAATGCTTAGATAAAGCAAGACAATGTTTGAGCTGCTGGTCTGGATAGGGGAATGGCCACAAGATCAGAGGATTGCAGGTTTGAATCCTGTATTACCAATCGAATCCTAAGGCTGGGGCACTCACTTTTTTGGTTGTTTTAGTTGTTTTTTGTATTGTTTACCAGCTTCTACTTTGTGTACAGAAGAACCCATTCATGTCAGAACCATAGAACCCTATTTTATTAAAATGTTAAATAAAATACAAACTTTTCTAAAAATGGTGAATCTGTCAATGGGGGATAGATTTACTCAACACCAGTGACCATCAAACCACAACTGACAACTTGGCATGGAAAAAATGTGTCTATCAACCTCACTTCAAGACCCATAAAAGTGTGTTGGTGTGTATGTGTAGTAGTTTACTATGTTGCTGTGTGTGACCTTAGGTGCTCTTGATGCTACACTGTGTGTATGTTATGTTAGCAATTTAGCTTAGAATGTTAGCTACTGCTAGTTAGGCTAGCACTGTGTAGGCCTTTCATACAAATCTTTTTCTTGTATCATACATCTGCAGTGTATTTGCAAGTGATACGTTGCATTTTCATGATGACATATTGCACATTGAACTTCTGTATAAACCAGTGTAGCAAACCCAGTGATCATGCTGTAGGAGCCTAATCCAACAAGTCCTCATGAAAGCCTTAAACTTATTATTTATGCTCCACAGGCAGCCGATATGGGACCACCAGAACTCTATGATCCATTGGCTCTGCTCAAAGGATAAACAACTGACTGTGTTGTGAAGTCTGACACTATTTTGGGGGAAATGTTATTGTAAATTATATGGATCTCCTTCAGAGAGATTTAGAATCCATTAAAAAAAACATAAAAACGTAATTTTACGTTTTGGGAGCCAACGCGTGGGAGGCAAAACATATTTTCACGTGACTTGGGAGTGAATGTGTTACAATATTGATGTGGGCATAATGTGTATTCATGTTAGCTACTTGACACCTTGATTTCCACCTGGGAATCAATAAAGTTACTCTACTCTACCACTACTATACGTTGTATATAGTCAGCCTAGTGCAGAGGGAGACTTAGCGCATAACAAATTCACTGCTCTCTCACAAATACACAACACACAACGAGAGGCCAAATATCTCATCCATTACGTGCTTATATAGCACTTCAAAGATCTGGAACTCCTATGCACAGCCAGGTTCCAGGTGCTGGTGAAGTGCAGTCATCAGTAATCCATAGTAAAGAAGAAGGATCACCGCACACTGGTGGACTTAGTTTTGCTGTTTTTTATTTAGGTGAACAACGCGTTTCGCATTGCGCTTCGTCAGGTTCACTTTGTCATTCGCATACCTCCCACAGGTGAAATAGGTGATTACCGGGTCACATGACCTATTTTAGAAATATACAACACTTATCAGAAGGGCTTCAAATCGTTCATTTAGGGTCATGTTGCTCTTAATAACCTCTGTTTAAAAGTGCATATTGCAAAACCCAATGTGCAAAGATGCAATGTGTAATAAATATATGCATATATACATTCAAATATATACATCAACAATTCATGTTGTATCCCTTAATCTCAATCCATTGCATAGTGTCATCAAAGCAGTCAACATCCATAATCATATGTAGATCAGTAGGGGCCTATATTAAAAAGTCAACAGAATCACAAAAATACACTTAAATCTTGTAGTTCATTCAGGCCATGTGGTTCCACAGTGTTAAGTTAATTTATCCAGAAAGCCTCTCTCTGTAAAAGCTGTTTAATTAGGATACCCCCTCGTGGGCTAGGTTGTACCCGTTCAAGGCCAATGAATCTTAAAGTGGAGGCTGATCCACGGTTCATAGCTTTATAATGTCTGGATATGGCGTAGTCCATATTGCCATTTCTTATCACCCCTTTGTGCTCTGCAATTCTCATCTTTAGGTTGCGTTTTGTTTGACCTACATACATTAATCCACAAGGACACTTCAACATGTAAACAACGTGTGTGGACTGGCAATTGATACATTCTTTTATATGGTATTATTTGCCAGAGTGGGGATGACTAAAAACTTTGGTGTCAAAGGTGTGAGAGCAACATGCACATTTCCCGCATCTGAAATTGCCATTCAGTCCTCTATCAAGCCAAGTTGTTTTAGGGGTTTCCATGTATGTAGAGCTGACCACAATGTCTCTTATGTTCTGGCCTCTTTTAAAGCAGAACCTTGGTGGTGATGATGAGAGATGTTGTAAGCTAGGATCACACTGTAAAATATTCCAATGTTTTTTGATAATGTTTTTGACTTGTTTTGATGCCATGGAATATTCAGTCACAAATGTAATGCTGTGGTTACCATGCTTGGGTCTAGGATCAAGTAGTGACATTCTGTCTCTTCCCTGGGCTTTTTCAATAGCTTCGTCAATGAGTGTTGGATCATACCCACTTTGATGAAAACGTTGGGCCATTTCATTGGTATCAAAATCGTTTTCGTTGCTGCATATTCTTCTGAGCCTGACAAACTGTCCATAAGGAATATTTTTCATAGTATGGTCAGGATGGAAGCTTGATGCATGAAAAATCGTGTTCCTATCTGTGACCTTTCTGTAGATAAATGTTTCCAACCTTTTTTTCAGTGTTCACTGATATGAGCAAGTTCAGGAAATGGATTGGGGTAAGTTCCATTTATGTAGTCATTAAACTCCATCAGTTCTTCTTTAGAACCCACAAATATTGTCACAATATCATCAATAAATCTATTAAATAGTAAAATGTTTTCAGTATATGGGTTGTTTTTAAAAATATATCTGTCTTCCCATAAGCCCATGTACAAATTTGCATAATTCGGTGCAAAGGGAGACCCCATACTTGTTCCTTGGGTTTGTAAATAATATTTGTTATTAAACATAAAGTAGTTGGACTTTAAAATGAATTTTGTCAGTTCAAGCAACAATTCACATGGTAGAGTATCACTTTTCGTCATTAAATAACTGTTCATGGCCTCTAGCCCCCCCTCATGGGGGATGTTGGTATAGAGACTTTCCACATCAAATGTCACTAAAAATGCATTGTCAGGTACACAAACGTCAAGTAAAAGTTTTAAAACATCTCTGGTGTCAGCGCTGGTGCTTATATAGCACTTTAGTAATTTATCTATTTGCGTAACTATTAAATCCTGCCCACTCCCTGAAGTACATTTAGGCGGCTTGGTGAGAGTGGGTGACATGAAAAGATAAAGTAATGGGCTGCTATAGTCTGGCACAGATGGAGAAAGTGAATCAGGCTAAGATCATTGCCAAAACAATATTGCTCTTTAAGGTGTTGATTGCATCTGTGCAATACTACTAGTCTGTAACTGGGGTGCAGCACACACAGTAACTGCGTCGGCGAAAGAAGACACCATAACCAGGGCCGTTTCTAGGCATATGGGGGCCCAATGCAAAATGAGACTTGGTGCCCCCCTCCCCCTTTCCCCTCCTCAAGTTATTAGGGAGGGGGCCCCCTAAGGGAGATTTCGATAACAGTATCATCGCACATTTTGATAATTGAACGTAGGGAGGTGATGCCACAGTCACAAAGTTGTCATTGCTGTCATTTAAGTCCATAACCAGTCATTACCAGGGCCTCCCGTTTCAGTTGGGGCCCTTGGCAATTGCCCAGTTTGCTTGCCTGTTTGTGACAGGCCTGACCATAACAGCCCGGCCCGCGAGTGCATTAATCCCTTGAGACCTGGCGGTTCTGTAGTGAATGCAACGCCACATAGCGAAAGCAAATGCAAAAAAATATCCTAACCGCTCTCACTGTTTGCAGAAACCAGTGCCGGTACCTTTGACTTTGCTTCATGCATGACAATGAATCATTCTGCATCTATCTTTATCGTGCATACGTACGTACGTTGGTACATCTGCATGCATTGCATGCAGCGGTACCGGCAGGGGGGACAAAGGGAACAGAGGGTCCCCCGAATTGGGTCCTTATTATATTGTATTATATGGGGCTGGAGGGGCCCTTTCAGATGACTTTGTCCTGGGCCCAGCCAAAGCTGTCAACGGCCCTGTATGAATGTATACCGAACATGTTTCAAGATTGCATGGTTGCATATTAGACACAAAACCACCTAAGTGGGGTAGAATATATGTGCACACAGTGCTGATTCAAATGAACTATTTATCTTGTGGATTTCAATAGTGGAATGTAGGCCTACATGTGGTATTCTGGAGTACACGTCATATTGAGCATTTCTAAGAATGTAAATCACGGTGCGTCTTATTACCATAATTAGGTATTACTATACATATATGGCCGTATTACAATGATGTCATTACACATATGTACAATACATTTCCTGTAAATGAAAGGTCTGTCAATAGTGTAGGTTTTCAATTTTCCATATGCAATTTCTGGAGAAAGCGTGCAATTTCTGATGACTGCTATTTCATCAGCTCCAGTCAGCTTCTCCTCTGCTTTTAAAAAGGAAAGCAGTAACCACCACATAGCAATTTCCTAAACAGACTTTCTCATTTTTACACCAATGTCCAAAATCAGCATCTTACACTGTATGTCGCCAGAACAAACGTACACAGGCATGCATGTACGCACATGCACACACAGAAACTGACACAGACACACACACACACACACACACACACACACACACACACACACACACACACACACACACACACACACACACACGAATTTGAATGGAACTAATACACAGTAAATTGTGTAGTGTTAAAATAACACTTAAAGAGTTAAAATTAACACTGTTCTAGTGTCTATTTGGTCCTGCTCCAGATCAGTGTTAAACACTGGTGTTAGATTTATAGTGTTAAGCTAACACTATAAAGAGTAAAGCAGTTTCGGGGAGCACCCTACTAACAATTTTTAGTTCTAAGAAGGTTCCTGGAACACAAGCCCTTGGTTCCAGTTTAGTTCTGGGTACGTCCCCAGAGAGTCATGTTTGGTTATTTTTCCGTTCTCACTTGGTTGGCAGGAAAGTTTAATTTTCGTTCCTAGAATGTTATATTTGTAGTTCCCATTCCGTTCCCTTATTGTTCTCTCACCGTCACTTTATTCCTGTTCATGTCATGTTTGTTCCCTTGCCATTCCCATATGGTTCCCTTAACCTTGTTGGTTGCATATTTGGTTCCTTAGACATGCTCCTGATGTTCCCCCAACCTTGTTTATTATTGTGAATGTGTTTTGGTCCTGCCCCACTATCTCTCACCATGATTGAGGTACCCTGATCATGGTACATTAGCACCTCCCATCCTCCACCATGACTGAAACACCCTGTGCCTGGCATCAGGTTGCGACACTGCTTTCTTAAGATAATGAAAGGTATAAAGTTGCTGAAAACATGTAAAATGTCTATAATTAATATATCAGTCTATGCTGTACTGCACCACAATGTGAGAGAAACATCAGCTGAGCATGAACACAATCTAGTGGGGATTAATACCAAATGTTTTCCTTAATGAAGTTTAAAATATAACCATACCATCTACATCAAGTGCACAATGGAGCAAGCAATGTAACATGTGCTGTTACTGACTAGCTCACAAAGCAAGGCACAAGATGTAGCTAACAAATGCCATAAGCCAAAAGCGCCTTTAGCTTGCTTGCAAACATCAAGTGCACAATGGAGCAAACAATGTAACATGTGCTGTTACTGACTAGCTCACAAAGCAAGGCACAAGATGTAGCTAACAAATGCCATAAGCCAAAAGCGCCTTTAGCTTGCTTGCAAAGCAGGTAAACAAGCGCTATGCTGTGCCATGCTGACCAGCCAGCAGGCAGGCAGGCAGGCAAATATTTAAAACACTGTGACAGTCCAGGTTTATATAGAGGCTCAAGAGTACCATGTGACCAGATTGATTAGGAGTTTTTCAGGTGCAAGCAATTGAATCATGATATACCAGCCCTACGTAATTAGGTTTGGCCAAGCGCTGATGGACAGATTGATTGTGAGGGGCCTGCTTGTTACCGGCAAAGGTGTAACAAGTTCTCAAGTTATTTCTTTCACTCAACACATCTTTTGTGTGATGTGTGCACAGCCAAACCTTAGATCAACCCAACCAAGTTGAGTTAAATGAATGAAATGGAATAAATAAATAAAAAAAGATTGTGTACATGATTAAATCTGGAGGAAATACTGTTACTAATATGTAGACGTATATGATTTAATCGGGTGGACAGTCATCATTGCTTATGCTCTGAACAACACAGTATAAACAAAGTTGGGGGAACATCAGGAGCACGTCTAGGGAACCAGACGTGACCAGACCTATAATGTAACCATCAAGGTTATGGGAACCATATGAGAACGATGAGGGAACAAACATGAAAAGCAATAAAGGTACGGTGAGAGAACGGCGAGGGAATGGAATGGGAACCACACATATATCGTTCTGGGAACTTAAATTAAACTTTCCTGGCAACCCAGTGAGAACCGAAACAGAACCAAAAATGACGTATCCGAAACGTATCCAGAACCGAACCGGAACCAATGGCTGCTTGGTTTTTACTGTAGATTTTGGTTTGGTAATAACCCCAACCTTTAGAGAACCAAAAGTCAAACGTTCTCTTTAGGTTCTCTGTTACTAGGGCATACAATGGCGCAGACAAACTCCATCACCTCAAGGAGGCGGGGGCTCTCTGGAGTACTTCTAACTCTACACAATTTAACAACTTCATTTGTCACTGACACTGGAGAGCATCTCACTCCATTTGGTGTTGGAATTACTCCAATAGTGTTAATAAGCCTTAACACTGCAAAATTAACACTGGCAAATTTACTGTGTAGAAGATAAATCTTTGGACAGCGTGACAGAGTATCTCAATGGCAATTTATCCTGCCTTTGGTCTGGCGTGAGAGCTGTAAGTATCAATGCCATTCTTTTGATGATTTTGGTCATTCTTCACACACACACACACACACACACACAGACACACACACACACACCCTTCTCGTTGTGACCAGAAGCAGTGACAGCGCAGCAGAATGTTACAACCAGAGCCCTCCTGTCCCCTGTCACCCTTGGTGGTCGTGTCGTGTGAGAAATGGATGTGGTTCATTTTGAAGCCTGTAATATCTTCAGGGGTAAAGCGTTCCCCAGGGGACTCCTGCACAGTATTAAAACTGCCCATCCTCACAACGGTCACGTTACAAGGCTCGGGATGGGGGCCTATAGGGTGTGTGTGTGTGTGTGTGTGTTTGTGTGTGTGTGTGTGTCACTTTGTGTGTGTGTGTGTGTATGTGTATGTGTGCCCAGGTCAAAAAAAATTGTACTTAAGTGTACTTTAAATATATTTAATTTTCTGAAAGTATATTTTAAGTACACTCTATTTATCAAGTACAGTACTTAAGTATGGTATTTAAAAATATACTTATAGTTAAGTGTATTTTAAATATATTTTAAAATAATTTGTATTATTAAAGTTATGTACTTAAATATAGTTTCATAAAATATACTGTTAGTGTATTGTACTTTAAATGTATTTTAAGTATATTTGTATTTTAAAAGTAATGTGCTAAGTGTAGTATTGTCAAATATACTATTAGTGTATTATATTTTAAGTGTATTTCAAGTATATTTGTATTTTAAAAGTAATGTGCTAAAGTGTAGCATTATAAAGTATACTATTAGTGTATTAAACTTTAAGTATATTTCAAGTATATTTGTATTTTAAAAGTAATGTGCTAAAGTGTAATATTATAAAATACACTATTAGTGTATTGTATTTAAATGTATTGTAAGTAGATTTGTATTTTAAGTAATGTGCTAAAGTGTAGTATTGTCAAATATACTATTAGTATATTGTATTTTAAGTCTATTTTAAGTACATTTGTATTTTAAAAGTAATGTGCTAAAGTGTAGCATTATACAGTGTACTATTAGTGTATTATATGTTAAGTGTATCTTAAGTATCTTTGTATTTTAAAAGTTATGTACTTAAGTGTAGTATTATAAAATACACTATTAGTGTATTGTATTTAAATGTATTGTAAGTACATTTATATTTTAAAAGTAATGTGCTTAAGTGTAGTATTGTCAAATATGCTATTAGTATATTGTATTTTAAGTCTAATTTAAGTACATTTGTATTTTAAAAGTAATGTGCTAAAGTGTAGCATTATAAAGTATACTATTAGTGTATTATATTTTAAGTGTATTTTAAGTATCTTTGTATTTTAAAAGTTATGTACTTAAGTGTAGTATTATAAAATACACTATTAGTGTATTGTATTTAAATGTATTGTAAGTACATTTGTATTTTTAAAGTAATGTGCTTAAGTGTGGTACTGTTAAATATACTATTAGTATATTCAATTTTAAGTCTATTTTAAGTACATTTGTATTTTTAAAGTAATGTGTTAAAGTATAGTATTATAAAATACACTATTAGTGTATTGTATTTAAGTGTATTTTAAGTGTATTTGTATTTTGAAAGTAATGTGCTAAAGTGTGGTATTATAAAATATACTATTAGTGTATTGCATTTTAAGTGTATTTTAAGTTTATTTGTATTTCTAAAGTAATGTGCTAAAGTGTGGTATTAAAAAATATACTATTAGTGTATTGTAATTTAAGTGTCGTTTAAGTGTATTTGTATTTTTAAAGTAATGTGCTTAAGTGTGGTATTAGAAAATATGCTGTTAGTGTATTGTATTTCAAGTGTATTTTAAGTGTATTTGTATTTTTAAAGTAATGTGCTTAAGTGTGGTATTTGAAAACATACTATTAGTGTAGTATATTTTAAGTGTATTTTACGTGTAATTGTATTTTAAAAGTAATGTGCGAAAGTTTGGTATTCGAAAGAATATTTGAAACGTACTTTAAGTTAAGCATGATTTTAGTATATTAAGTACACTTGTACAAAGTTTGATTTTAGTACCAAAAAGTCAACTTAAAATGTGTTAAAGCTCTACTTAATTATATTTCAAGTGTATTTAAGTATACTATAAGTTGTCCCAAAATAACACAACTTAAGTATGTACTTCTGCAGCATGCTATAAAGTGTTTTCTTATGACCTTGAAATAGATTTGTAGCATACTTCAAATAGTTACACTTAACCACATGTTAAAGTACACATTAAACATCTTTTAAAGTGAATTAGTAAGTATATTTAAAATGTACTTACAGTTAAGTATGATTTTAGTATATTAACCCTGTGGAACCTGAACCATGAAAGCAATGAGAGAAAATTCTAATTTTTTGGAATTTCCTTCAATATTGGTCCCTTATAAGAAATGTAAAAAAAAAAATCAAAATTTTGTTAAGGTCGCTGAGATATTTAATGCATCATATATGATGCATCAGGCTTTTAATGAATGAAAATTCCAATTTCATGACCATTGAAAAATGACTTTTAATGCATTTACAACTTTTTTTTTATTTAAAAAAGTTGTCAGACAATTTAATTTGAGGATTATCTTTAAATATTTAGTGAGATCCTGCCATTTTTTTAAGCCTATCCTTGTTTTAGCAGGACCATATTTTACATTTCCCACAGCCTGGTTGGGTAATTTTTTAAAATCTATGTAAAAACATAGCTGATCGAATGCTCAACAACCTATTTATGAGTGTAATATAGATCATTATTCATTTTTTATGTGTAATTTGAATATATGGGTCCATTACTACAATTGGACCATTTCTCCATTCACTTCAATGCATTTTTTACGAGATCATAATTTCAACATTTTGCATTACATTTTCAAAATTGCAAGTAAAACCTGTTTCTTAAGGCAATATCTTTGTCTTGAAGTAAAACAGCTTGTGTGTTTTGTTAAACGATCGTCGTGGTGTGCTTTGTAAGATTCCCTATGGAGCAAATGCATTGATGGCTGACTTCCTGCCACCGCCGGATGGTGCTTATATGTCTCATCAGTTTTAGCACGATCTCTCTGCAACACGGTGTAAAAATATAAACTCTTCCTAGCTTAATTGCACAAAGCAAGTGTTCAAATTAAAGGATGTAGAGTTATATTTCGGAAATTTGTACACAAACCTTATGCAATTTGACGAAATCTCAGCGTCGGTCAGGGAAACCGCTTCTACCCCATTTTCCTGTTTTTCGCCGAGCTGTGGTCAACTTGTTGTCGACCGCTGCTCTCTTGTGGCGGTTTCCGTGTACTGCAGGACGTTTGGAAATGACACGCAGGATGTTTTTCAGATCGATTTTTTTGTGTGTCAGCGTGGAGAGGGCTTTGAATTTGATGAGACATATATGATGCATCCGGCGCGATAGGGTTAAGTACACTTCTGCAAAGATTGATTTTAGTACCAAAAAGTCAGCTTAAAATGTGTTAAAGCTCTACTTAATCATACTTCAAGTGTATGTTAGTATACTATAAGTTGTCCCAAAATAACATTCTTTAAATACACACTTTTGAAGTATATTTTAAATACAAAAATACATACTTATTAAGTATATTAAGTACACTTTTTTTCACCTGGGTACTTTTTTAACCATCATTTTAGTGTATTTTAACCTAGGCTTATTTATTCATTACGCTTTGTAACATTAAATAACCTTCCACCTTCCATTTTGTTAATGTATTTTCATGGTAAAAACGCCATATTGAAGAGCACAAACAGATCTTAAAAAGGCATGTAAGGCCTTACCTATTAAACTTTTAAGCACAATACTGAAGTCTGTACTTAAGTTGTGTTATTAGTGTATTAAGTGCACTTTAAGTGTACTTTTTGGTGCACAAATTAAACATGTAAAAGTGTCTTTAATTCGATAAAAGCATACCACCACCAATGATTTCTAAGTATTATTATTAAATATATAAAAGTATACTTAAAGTGTACTACTAAAGACTATTACTTCAACAACGTAATTGTGCCTATTGAAGAACAGGTAGTTGTGGTCTAGCGGTTAGGGTGCAGGTCTGTAGTTCAGTGGGTTGTGGGTTCAAATCCTGGTTGAGGCAGTGGTTGTTGTCTGAAGTGAAGGTGAAAGGAAGGTTCATGTGAATGGCTGATGGTTGTGAACAAGACAATGTACAATGGAAATGAGCAATTCAAGATTACATTAATGTTTTTTTCATATACTTTTGAAATATATTTAAAGTGTACTTAAAATAAATATATTTGAAATGTGCTTAAAGTAAAATCTACTTGTAGTATACTTAAAATACATTTAGAGTCAATACACTTAAAATGTACTTAAAGCGATTTTTGTGGATATATTTGAAATGTACTTAAAGTAAAGTATGCTTTAGTACATTAAGTGCACTTGTACAAAGTTTGATTTTAGTACAAAAAAGTAAACTTAAAATGTGTTTAAGCTCTACTTAATCATACTTCGAGTGTATTTAAGTGCACTATAAGTTGTCCCAAAATAACACAACTTAAGTATATACTTCTGCAGCATGCTATAAAGTACTTTCTTGTGACCTTGAAATAGATTTGTAGTATACTTAAAATACACTAAACTGCATGCTAAAGTACAAAATAAACATATTTTAAAGTGAATTAGTAAGTATTTTTGAAATGTACTTAAGTTAAGTATGATTTTAGTATATTAAGTACACTTGTACAAAGTTTGATTTTAGTACAAAAAAGTCAACTTAAAATGTGATTAAGCTCTACTTAATTATATTTCAAGTGTATTTAAGTATACTATAAGTTGTCCCAAAATAACACAACTTAAGTATGTACTTCTGCAGTATACTATAAAGTACCTTCTCATGAAGTTAAAATAGATTTCTAATGTACTTAAAATGCACTTATCCGCATGCTTAAGTTCACATTAAACACATTTTAAAGTGATTTGGTTAGTATACTTATAATGTACTTAAAATTAAGTATGTTTTTAGTATACTAAGTACACTTATACAAAGTTTAATTTTAGTACAAAAAAGTCAAGTTAAAATGTGTTTAAGCTCTACTTAATTATATTTCAAGTACATTTAAGTATACTATAAGTTGTCCCAAAATAACATTCTTTAAATACACACTTTTGAAGTACACTTTAAATACAATAAAACGTACTTATTAAGTATATATTAAGTACACTTTTTTTTACTTGGGTGTGCATGTTTGTGTGCGTGCATGCGCGTGTCTGTGCGCTAAGGGGTTAAAACACAGTCTTCGTCGCAGCAAATGTCTTTGTTTCTTGCAATTACTCCACTTTAATCCACAGTTTATACACCCAGCACTGCTCACATCAGAATCTTGTGTGGTAATTATTTTGTTCCATTTCTTTCTTCTGCCACATATAAATATATGTATGATAATAATATTATTTTGACTATAAGGAGATATACCGGTAGTTCTAACAAATCAATGCCATCAAAACAAAATCCACTGCTTCTGTGGTGTATTCCTAGTTGCCGTTCACTTCCTTACCACTTGGTGGAGTCTCTTCGTAACCTAAGTCAATAACCACAGAACAAGTGAGTCTGGACTGGCAGACTGTAAACGGTAACAGTCTTGTGGAAATCGGAAAATAAATCATAACTTATTAATATTTCCATCCTTTGGTAACCAATCTAAATATCATAGGTTCTTCAAATACTGTAAACGAAACTGTGTTACTAAGATCTAGTAAATTTCCTCGATCTACGGAGTATGAAAATTATCAGTAGAGAAGGGGTGTGGCCAATTTACTGTTTGACACCGTCACTTAGGTATTGCTGTCTGGTACACGGTATATATACTGGCAAGTGAACCACCTTAAAGTACCATGAAGTGGAAATTGTAAGTGTTTAAAATATCCCTTGTTTGAAATGTCCATACATTTACTGCCGGTGTTCTGACAGGTTTTCCTACATTGTCATATTTTCCTACGTAATATTGTTCACAGTAAAATACAAAACAGTAACACCAAACAGGGTGTTAGATTTACGAGATGAAAGATATGAAAATAAAATCGCATGGTCATGGATACAAGTACTACCAAAAACCTGGATTTGTATTAAACGTTAGCAAAACCGCTAGCAAAATTGCTAGCATAAAGAGTCAGTTAGCCAAATTGCCAGGGTCACACTTCAATTTCTAAGACACACATACACAAATAACCATAATAAACACACACTTGTAGTGTAAAGTGTAAATTTAAGTACTGTATTTATCTGTTCTCCGCTAATATTGCACAGTCTTAGGATCAGCTGGTGTTGACGATTCATTGTCTGCACATGCCCACATATGGGGTTTGTAGGATTATCTGGCATGTAGGAGTATTTTAAAGAACACCGGCTGAGAACACAATACGGCCGCGATATTACATTTCACGGCCGCGGCCCAATGGCCACTCCGCACCTGATGTGTGTGTGTGTGAGTGTGTGTGTGTGTGTGTGTGTGTGTGTGTGTGTGTGTGTGTGTGTGTGTGTGTGTGTGTGTGTGTGTGTGTGTGTGTGTGCATGTGTGCGTGTGTGCATGTGTCTGTCATGCAGCAGACAGGTATGTCTCTCTCTCTCTCTCTCTCTCTCTCTCTCTCTCTCTCTCTCTCTCTCTCTCTCTCTCTCTCTCTCTCTCTCTCTCTCTCATGTCTTTCACATGGGAAGACGGTTGTGGGGAGGTGATGTGTTACCACACACACTGAAATTGAGTTTGCCAATGAACCATAACTTCATTCAGCCATAATCTCATCATCACTGTATGGCCAATGGTGTAGCCTACAAGGAGTCAGATATTACTCTAATACGCAAGAAATTACAATTATCAGTGCAAAAACAAACAGCTACCAGTTAGAATTTAAACAGTTGGAACCTATTCTGACAAGTAATTTCACATTGTTTTACCAAAGAATGCCTACTTTTGGCATGAGGCCATTTGAAATATCACATTTGAGCTTTAATATTTGAAGTAAAACCGCTAAAAAAGTGCACCAGTAGCCTATCAAGCACCAGGGAAGCTGCCAGGTGGGGATAAAGAGGACAGTTGTCCCAAAATTGTGTTTTCAGTACATCGTAGGCCTATATGTTTCAGAAGACTTTCCTCTGAGCCCAGCAAAATATATCAGTGGTCCTGACAACCACATTCAAGATATTTTAGGTTCCACTTTGTATGTAATATGCTGGTAATTGATGAAAAAATGGGTAACATTGAACTTGACGCCGGCGTCATACGCATGACATAACAATGTCATAATAGTGTTGTAATGCATTCATTCATGTGTCATCAACATGTTATGACTATCATTAAGTGACAGATACCATGTTTATGACTCGCTCATGACTGTGTCATGACACTGTTTTGAGACAGTTATGTCATCTGTATGACGCCGGTGTCAAGTAAAGTGTGAGCAAAAAATGATATAGTCCTTCAAAGTGCAGTAGCAATGTCCTGTATTTGGAACCTATGTAAAACTCTCACCATCACACCACAGAGCCTACAAGCCCATCAATCCTCTCTTCTTCCTGAAGTACAGCATGAGCGAAGAACATATGCCGTACAGTAATGATCCTGACTTGATGTGCTGTTTATGTATCAGAGGATTTTTCACGCTTTTTCGTCTGGAGAAATGTTTCCATGGAGTAATGAATAACATCTGATGCTCGTCTATAACTCTTCCTGTTGCCCTAAAACTGTCATCATCCCTGCACCAGTCATCCCTTGCCCCCCCCCCCCCCCCTTCTCTCTCTCTCATCCCTGCACCAGTCATCCCTAGGGCCTCTCTCTTGCCATCTCTCTCTCGCTCTCTCTCTCTCTCTCTCTCTCTCTCTCTCTCTCTCTCTCTCTCTCTCTCTCTCTCTCTCTCTCTCTCTCTCTCTCTCTCTCTCTCTCTCTCTCTTTTTCTCTCTCTTTCTCTCTCTCCCACCATTTTTTCACATTTCTGAAAGACATTAGCCTTCTGTCATTAGCACAGTGAGAATCAGTTTTTTTTGCTATACTACGTGCTAATGATTATTGTATTGCGTAATTTGTACACGTGGTGGTGGGGAGTTGTTGTTGTTGTGTAACAAGGAATAAATGAGTGCAGGTCTTTTACCTACTGTGGCCCTGTCTTCTCTCCCCAGCATTGTGTTTCTGGTTGCCTGAAAGCCATTAGCTTACTGATGGCAATTGCCTTCGAATATGAGGACTCATTTGCATTTGCTTGCAAAGCAGTTACTGTTTTGTTGTTAGTTGTGTCATGTAATTGTGACAACATGGAGCTGTTTGGTGATAAGGACTAGTCTTCTCTTCAGCAGTGTGCGGTGCATGAACACAGCCCTCGTTTTCTACCTCACTGCATTTCAGGTGTACAGTACAGTACAGTACAGGACGCTCTGGCGCCCCCCCCCCCCCCCCCCCCCCCCCCCCCCCCCCCCCCCCCCCCCCCCAACACATCCGCCTGGGTTGTTGACAGGACTGAATTATTTAAACACCATTTCAAACTTCTGTGCTAACCCTCTTGCATAGATTTTTGAAAATAAAGTACACTTGACATGACTTGACTTGATTGAGCCAATTTTGTGCCCCCGGGCACTATACCTAATAAACAATATATACCAACATATAAATTGACCTACTGTATGTTAAGTTTTTGTCTTGTGGTGCCCTCTCGCTGGTTAAAAAAGGTTGCCGCCCCCGGCCACTGTGTCGCCAGCCCTTATGGATAATCCGGCCCTGGTTGTTGACTCTTCTGGGGCAGCAGGCACTGTTGTGTTATCTTTCTGTATTTGCACCTAAATGTGCTGAGGTTTTTTTTTATAATTATCTCCATATTGTTCCCCCATAATCTATCTAGCTAGCAAGCTTTCGGAAAGTCATTAACACTGCTGTGGTGACAATATACTGTATGTAGCCTACTGTAATTATATTATATAGTCTTTCATTTTTATCTTTGCACAATGGGTTTCTTCTTTCCCATTTATGAATAACCAAGTTTGTCTTGTTTATAAAGACATTAAGTAGGCCTACTTGTTAAGTACTTACACATTGTTTTTTTGAAAGCGTATGACAAATGTTCAACTGTAAATGTAACTAGCAATTTCTTCTTGTTTTGCAGAGCAGCCACTGGTAATGGGCTGGAGGGTGCGGGTTGCATTAGTTCTACTTGCTGTGGTCTTGACAACCAATTGTCTGATAAGGACCCTGGGGGTTGTTCTCATAAAGACTAAAATCTGTTTATAGCAGAAAAAGTCAGATTCATGTATTCTTGAGGTGAATATGTATTTACAGTATTAACTAGATGAATCTATTCTGATTCTGATATCAGAATATACAATATTTACAGTTGTATACACATAATAAATGCAATATTACTTTAACACAATATTGGAGAGAGCGAGTACTGTGTAATGGAGCCAGATTCACTATAGAAGATGCTAAATCAACTCTAGGTGTTGAATTAACACTGGTTTTAGTACTGTGTAACAGAACAATGAACACATAATTCTTGGGTGAAGGGCTGTGAATGGGTTAGTAACGTTTCAGCAGTAGGTTAGCACATGTCAGGGCGGCACAATGACAGCCAGTGCCACTATTGTATGGATTTGTTTGTTTGTTCGTTTTTAGTTGACTATGTAAGAAGCATACTCATTTTTGTGTAATGTGTAACAGAACAATTACACATAATACTTGAGTGAAGTGAAGGGGCTGTGAATACAGAAAAGCACACCATGCTGGATGCAGGTGCATGTCTGTGTGTATTTGCTGAGTCCACATTATTATCAGAGTGGCAGTCAGTCACTAATGGGACCAGATACATAGAAGAAGTCAAATCAACTCTCTAAGTGTTGAATTAAGACTGTTTTGTTTTGTTTTTACTTTGTAACAGAGCAATTACCCATAACTTGTGTCAACACTGTTCTGAGCATGTATGGTCACACTCAATTCAGTATTAAATTCAACTCTCTAAGTGTTGAATTAACACTGTATTTTTGTTGTTCTGTGCTACACGACAATTACACATAATGTAAAGTGAAATGAGGGCTGTGAATATAGGAAAGCACACCATGCCAGATACAGGTGCATGCCTCTGTGTTTTTGCTGAGTCCCCATTATTATCAGAGTGGCAGTCTGTCTGCAATGGGACCAGCTACACTATAGAAGATGTTAAATCAACTCTCTAAGTGTTAAATTAACACAGTTTTGCTTCGTTTTTACTGTGTAACAGAACAATTACCTGTAATACTTGTTTCAACACTGTTCTGAGCATATATGTTCCCATTCGATTCAGTACTAAATTCAACTCTTTAAGTGTTGAGATAACACTGAGTATTTGTTTGTACTGTGTTACGCAAAAGTTACACATAATACTTGAGTGAAGTGAAGGGCTGTGAATACAAGTAGGCCTATCCTGGATGCAGGTGCATGTGTGTGTGTGTTTGCTGAGTCCCCATTATTATCAGAGTGGCAGTCAGTCTGTAATGGGACCAGATAACTTTAAGAAGATGTCAAATTAACTCTGTAAGTGTTGAATTAACACTGTATAATATGTATTGTGTAACAGAACAATTACATACTAATTAAATACTTGAGTGAAGTAGATACAGGTATGCACACCATGCCAGATGCAGGTGCATGTCTGTTAGCATTTGCCCCCGTTATTATCAGAGTGGCAGTCAGTCTGTCGAGTCAGTCTGAGTGGCATTAGTTGTGTTCTGCTGCTGTTGAGAGTGGCTGTGTTGCCTTGTTATTCAGCTGAGGCTGCTGCACACTGTCACTCGGCCTCTTTTTTCATTAGCCGAGATGGACCCACACGTCCCAAAGCTGTCAGTGCACAGGGAAGTCCTTTGTAGCCTACACGCACGCACGCACGCACGCACCCACGCACGCACGCACGGACGCGCACACACACACGTACACACACACACACACAACTCCCTTTCTATTTCGCTCCTCCATCTCTTTTCACTTGCTTTGTCCCTCCCTCGTCGTTTCCAGCTCTCCTGCCTCGCTCACTACATCTCTCTCTCTCTCTCTCTCTCTCTCTCCATCCATCCATCCAGTGTCTACCGTCTTCCTGTGCCTCTTCGTGGAGTCTCCAGGCAGTGGGAGCTTTTCCTTCCTCCCTCTGGTACTGTAGATAATCAGGTGTATTATACAACTTAAAAACTCCAGGAGATTCAAGCCAATTTCATATTGTATTTTTTTGTTCGATTCGCTCTTTTTGCCTTTGTTTTTCTAACCAGCGGGACCCAGTGGCTTGTATGTGTATGAGTTTGTTGTGTCAGTGTGTCTCTTACAGAAACACAGTTTGCTTTTCCATGTTTTTTCTCAGGTCTGTGTGAAACTGGCCCCCATGAATGGCCCCCATGAAAGCCTGAAAGACGTGTAATGTGGTGTGATCGGTGATTTGTGTTGGTGTGGTGTGGTGTGGTGTGGTGGGTGGTATGATGGGATGAGGCTACTGTGGCTCCTAAGAGGCCGAGTGCATCAGAAGCAGCATGCTCACCTACTGTATGCTCTGCCTTGATATGGTTTTATTTCTCCACTTCTCCTCCTAGCAGTGTGGAAAGCAATATTCCTCGAATGAGGAGAAGAAGACAGAGAGAGAGAGAGAGACAGACAGAGAGAGAGAGAGAGACAGACAGAGAGAGAGAGAGAGACAGAGAGAGAGAGAGAGATTTTCACACAAAAACATTCTGCTCTTTTTAGTGCTTCTCCTCAAATTCAGTCTCTCTCTCTCTCTCTCTCTCTCTCTCTCTCTCTCTCTCTCTCTCTCTCTCTCTCTCTCTCTCTTACATTGCACTTTGTATTTGCACTCACAGAAATGTACATGTTAGACAGAGCAATTTCTCACAATGAGGGGGTACAGACCTGTGGAATTGAACACATAAATGTCCTGGGCTTGTCATAATTGTTAAAGTCTTTTAAATTGGAGACTCGTTTTTTTGTGTTTAGGTGCAATTAGTTTGCATTAGCCTCGGCACATGTATCATAATAAGCTAACTGCTGCCATTTTGTTCTAGCATTAGAGCTTTTATAGAAGCCATTTGCCATCTGTTAAAAGCCCGGATTTTTTACCCACAGAGACTAAGAGGTGGGGTCAGCGCTGATAAAAACATTAATCAGTTTAACGACCTCAAATGTGTAATCAATAGCAATTCAAACAGGCAATTAAAGAGTGAATGGGGAGGGAACAAAATGAGGAGGCTTTTTTGTCAGATGAAACCCTCTGGAGAGAAGGGCACTGATAATGTCTGCAATTGAGGGGACAATTTTACGCACGCTATAGCATAAGTGGAAATGATGACTTGAAACCACAATTAAATGTTCTCACGCCGAACTGAGCCACATTACTGGTTATGCTGCAGCAGATAGGATACGGGTTTTTTTTGTTTAACAAACGGCACACTTTTCATGTGCGTATAAGCCTTGCTCTTACAACCCCTAGCACGACATGTGAATACCAGACAAACTTTGGTAGCGTGAGCAAATACAGTTTAACACCTGCTAATTGTGTCTACAAGCTGTGAGGCGTGAAGAAGCCAACCGCAGAGCTGCCTTAAGGAGTGCATTGGGACGCCACAGTGCTATTTTAACACTTAGAGAGTCCATTTAATATATTCTAGAGTGTATTTGGTGCTCTAAGAGTTGACTTAACTCTGCATTTTGTTTTTACAGTGTGAGCTTTTTAAGTCAGGGCAATGTCTGGCCTTTGAAAGAGAGAGAAGTTTGTGCTTTGTTGGTATACTTTAAAGCACACTTCCTGGCAACATTTTAAAGAGGTGAATGTGTATGTTTACCAGATCAGGAGGCTCTAAATGACCTAAATAAGTCATTGCATCATTGTATAGTAGCCTAGGTACTCCTTCTTGCTGTCTATATATCTCACTCACACATGCACACATGCGTACAAACAGACACGCACATGCATACACACACATGCACACAGACATACACACACACGCACAAGCACACACACACATGCACATGCACATACTCACCACTAAGTCTTTGGGCCCTAACTGATAAATCCAGCACTTTATAAAATTAGCCCTCAAATCCTTTCACAAGGCAGGTAAGTCTCATTTATTCCTCCTCCACTTAATGAAGAGATTCTCCTGAATGAGTGATGATTAGCATCGTTTTTGGAGTTCCAAGGACGGCAGACGGCCTGTGCCATTGATACAATATGACATACATGGTATTTGAAGTTGGCTAAGGAACACAGCATATGATATAATTTTGAAAATCAACATGGGTCCGAGTGGGATTCGAAATCACAACCTCCATATCTCTAATCCAGCACCTTTGCCATTGATTCTAAATTACATACATGGTATTTTAAGTTGGCTAAGGAACACTACATATGATATAATTTTGAAAATTAACGTGGGTCCGAGTGGGATTCGAACTCACAACCTCCGTAACTGTAATCCAGCACCTTTGCCATTGATACTAAATGACATAAATGGTATTTTTTAAGTTGTTTAAGGAACACTGCATATGATATAATTTTGAAAATCAACGTGGGTCTGAGTGGGATTAGAACTCCCAACCTCCATATCTGTAATCCAGCACATTTGCCATTGATACTAAATGACATACATGGTATTTGAAGTTGGCTAAGGAACACTGCATATGATATAATTTTGAAAATCAACATGGGTTCGAGTGGGATTCGAACTCCCAACCTTCATATCTCTAATCCAGCACCTTTGTCATTGATACTAAATGACATACATTGTATTTTTTAATTGGCTAAGGAACACTGCATATGATATAATTTTGAAAATCAACATGAGTCCAAGTGGGATTTGAACTCCCAACCTCCATATTGCTGATGCAGGACTATTACCATTGGGCCAAGCAGCTGCCTATAAAAAGTAATACAGCAGGACAATTTTACATTGCATTGAAGAGCTGAACAATAGACTTCTAGAACTGCAGAGCAGCTGGTCGTTAAGAATAGAATGTTGAGAGAAAGTGACAGTTGAGATGGAACCCTATATTGACTGCACCTGTTCTGATTGACTGAATGGCAGTTAGTATGGTGCTCTAAGGCAGAGAGCAGAATCAGAAACAGTTTCTAGGGCTTTAGATTATCATTGTAAAAAAACTAAAAATAATCGGCACATGTCCTGGTCACAGATTGGAGTCATACGTGTGATCTTTGTAACAGTCTTTGAATGAAGTTTATAGGTTAAACGGTTCAGTCACAAATGTACCTCTTGTGGAACATGCGCTGACCTCTTGAAAAAGGCACTTCAAGCCTCAATGGGAAAACCAATGTAAAAGCCCTGTCGTTTCTACACACCTGCCATTTAAAAAGTAATGGGAGTTGGGAGATAAAACTTTGACAATTTGGAGACATCCCATAGAGCTTGCTCTTGCTCTCGCTAAAAACGTGTCAACTAAACTTCTAGGTGAAAGTGTTGATGTTTTATGACCGAAAAAGCCTCCTACACTCTGATCTCTAGAGTGGTGGAACCTGGTTCATGAAGGTTCTACCATTGTTTTCAATGGGGACCCAAACTTGCACAAAATTGCCAAAAACTTGAAAATGACAACAGACATGGATACGCTATAGCACAACAAATGATCTCCAAGCCGAGCCGGTCGTTTTAGTGTTTGAACGGTGTCTCTATCTCGAAAGGCCTAGGAGGAGATCCATTTTCTATTTTTACTGCCCTGCACAAGAGAAGCAAGCAAGCAAGCAAGCATAAACTTTATGTAGAGAATACTAGAATCGGGCCTTGCTCTGCAAGCCCGCTTAATAAACTGTACTTAGGGATTTCTAGAATCGGGCCTTGCTCTGCAAGCCCGCTTAATAATAATAAATTGTACTTAGGGATTACTAGAATCGGGCCTTGCTCTGCAAGCCCGCTTAATAAATGAAAGTAGCAATACAAAACAGTACATTTTGCAGCTATAAAAATGTCTATTTCTGGTATTTTCTGGACTTGGAGAAGATCCACCTTTTCGTGTATGAAAAGTGACATTTTTGCCGTCATAATGAATAGAATTTGATTAGTATTCATGATAAAAGTAACATTTGTGAATTGGGAGCATGATTTACGGAAATTAACTCCTAAAAAATATCACACAGTGCACAGTTAATGCAACAATCAAAAGATGAATTGTGCAATATGAAATAGAAGCAGATTGGGGGGGGGGGCACCAATTGATCTTGACATGTTTTCACCCTTCCTCAAGAGGCCTTACTAACTGGGGGACTCACTTCTAGAAATGAACACCAAGCCACGAGTGGTGAAACAAGAGTTGGTAATGAAAGCAAAACAATGGCGTGTGATTCTCCTCTCCCATCGACCCTGATTCCAGCCCAATACATGCTCTTCCATCATCACAAATATCTTGCCGTTGAAATAACGCCCGCTCTACCTCCTGACCAACCGCCACGGAGGAAATCACTTTTAATGTGACAGATTTCCATTTTTGTTCCGTACAATGGCTGGCTGGTGACGTATCAATAGAGAAGAAGTACCCAGAGACACACGTCTACCTACGCTCTAAGCAGAGTGGATATCCAATTTCCCCTTGTAGTGTCAGTGATAATGGGACTGCATATCCCGTCAGCAGGTTATGATGGTGTGAGACTGTGTGTTGGAGAAACTCTTCTTTGTAAATAATCTGGGGACAGCTCTTGATATATACAGTATATAGGACGAGTGGAGCATAGTGAATTCTCTGTGTCATAGCAGTTCAGTTTATCATGCTACTTGGAGAGAATGTGGTGAGAATGGAGGGGCGGGTGTCCTCTGAGCTAACAGTCAGTACGGGATCTCCACAAGGATGCTGCCTCAGTCCTAAACTCTTCACACTGTATACCTATGACCTTCTCTCAAGCCATGACAGCACCATCATCATCAAATATGCTGATGACACTACCATCCTGGGGCTCATTAAAGAAGGGGACGAGTCAGGATACAGGTCTGTTGTGAACTACATCATTGACTATGGGGAGACAAACAACCTCATCCTCAACACAGACAAGACGAGGGAAATTATAGTGGACTTTAGAAAACATCCTCCTCCCCTACAGCCTCTGCACATTAAAGGGACAGAGGTGGTGAGGGCTGAAAGTCATAAATTCCTAGGCATGCAAGTAACATCAAACCTGAGCTGGAGTCTGAACACCACATCCATCGTGAAAAAAGCCCAGCAAAGGCTGTACTTTATTAGGATGCTTAGGAAGGCTGGACTGAACTACCGCCCTCTTACCCAGGCCTACAGAGGACTTGTAGAGAGCATCCTCACAACAGGCATCACTGTCTGGTATGGCAACATCACTCAGGCTGAAAGGAAGTCTTTGCAACGAATAATCAAGACTGCAGAGAGGATTATAGGCACAGCACTTCCCTCTATGGACTCTATATATGTACAGCGCAGTCATAGGAGAGCAGAGAGAATCATTAAAGACCCACTCCATCCAGCTAACTCTCTGCTCAAACACAAGAATATGGCGTCATTATGTGGACAAAAGGTCCACGAGCGCCACTTACTGCCCACGCGAGGTATTTTATTCTGCGCACGCGTGTAGACACTCTCGCGCGCGCGATTTTGCTCTGCGCGCGCGCGCAAACGCTGCCACACGCGCGCAAACACCGTCTCACGCGCGAGAGGTGACATGAATTTCCTCACGCGCGCGAGCAGAAATATGAATATTTAAATTATCTCCTCCCACTGGTTAGCATAACAAATGAGGCGGAAGTTTGTTTAGTCCATAATAGTCAAACACAGATCTCAGGTTGATAGACTATCGTTGCTACGGTGACTGCAACCGACCACCTTTGAAACACAACTGAAACGCAACTCACGGCTGCTGCTGACAAGGGCATTCACCTCTTTATTCGTAAACCCATTTTATTTTTTGGTGGATGAAAACATTGTGTCGATATGCTATGTCTATGTTCGCCTTATTCACCCGGAACGTTCTAAAGACTTTGAGGGGTACACTTCAGGGGTACATTCGGCAACGCACCAGCTGTCATGGCGCCTCACTGTTGTGTGCCCAAATGTTCGTCCTCAAAGAGAAAAAAATCCTTCCGTGGACAGACTTTCCACCGTTTCCCCAAAGAGCAGGCACTTCGCCGTGAATGTATAAATCACATCAAGAGGGATCCTGGTCCATATTTCAAGGTAAGATGCAAAATTATGTTCAATCATACGCATCAGCGATTCCCTGATTGACGCTCCCAACCCAGGACGCTCCCCTTTCATCTCGCTCCCACTAGCCAGATTATCGGTACCACCGCCATATGACGGAGCTAGTTATGTTGTTGATGTTAGTTTTTTGTTTCTAACCCTAACCCTAACCTTACCCCTAACCCTAAACCTAACCCTAAATTGCTTGTATGTGGCAGTATATGATAATACGTGAAATATAATCGGGTGGGACTACACGTCCGGGAGTGATAGAAACACCTGGGACCGCACGTCCGGGAGCGATCTCAGTTGGGAGTCTCCATCCCCCACCGCGCATGAGCTAGCACAAATAAGCTAGCTCGCCAAACTTGTCATGACTCACGTAGCCTAATGACGCGAATGCCTCGGTGAAATAAAAAAAAATATGAATGTGTAATTACACAACGTTACATTTATATGATATTTCCAGATCGCTATTTCAAGATTATGCTTTTAAATTGTGTGGTAAGCGATCCGATGGCCACTGATTTTGTGCTACCAGAACCAGTAGCATCGGCCTATTTGTGCCAAAATCAAGTTGTTTTGCTAACGAACTAAAATGCATACCCTGGTATTTATGGTTACAGATCAACGCTGAGACCAAGGTTTGCTCTGAGCACTTTGAGAAGCAGTGTTTTGTAAAGACCGCCCGTGGTATCACAAAGCTTATAAAGGATGCTGTGCCAACTTCGCCTGGACTTCAGAGAGGCCAAAGAGGAGAATCATCATTCGCAGACCGAGGTTAGTTTGTTCAGTCAATATTCAACTGACATGTGTTTAGCAACCCTCTAATAATAATAATAATAAACTGAGAATAGTTCGCCATAGGAATAGCCTACATTTAAATTTAGACAAGACTGGAGAATTAATGTATGTGCTGGAGATAATTGCACCGTTCCGCGGTGTCTCATTCAAATGAATTGCAAAGTAGCATGCTAGCTTTGGCTGTGGGGAGGGTTTTGAACAGGACTGGCCGCGCACGCCGACGCTGTCAGTGTGAAAGGCAGAGAAAAACACGCCGGCCGAAACTAAACTTTAGCATAAAGACCGCGTTCGTCCCGCGACCGTTCCGCCTTGGTATGTTTTGGCCCTAAGACCCCTTACATATCGCACGAAGCAAAGCGCTCAGGCCTGGGCAGGTTGCCGTGGCAACGCTTCGCACAGCCCTGGCTGGTAGAGCTGTGAAGGATTTTGAATGCCAGGCAGCCAGTAGGGTACACAGGGTACAGTACAGGGCAAGCTCGCTTTTATGCTGTTATTGAGAATTTGATTGAATGAGCAGGCGTTGTAAACTATTCTATGCATCAAAAAGCCTTATGTTCTGCGCAGTGCTCCTCCCTCCGAGTCCAACGACTTTTTAATAACTCACTTTTCTAAAGTTTTAACTTGGATTTCTGTCATGTTTAAACGCCACCGCTCCTGGATCTCTCTCTATGCTGTGCCCTGCCTAGTATTTCTGAGTCCCCTGAAATAGGCTGTTATAATGCACTGGGCCCTTTCTTTCAAATTAGTCAGTTCGTTTCAGATCTTGTCATTTGTGCTATAGGTGACTGCTCAAGATGTGGCTTCCTGTAGTTCAGAGATAGTTTTCAAAACTGCCTCAAGCTTATGTAGTAGTGTTAAGAATAAACAGGTGTGGAACATATGGCCTATATTTGAATAGTTGTGGGAATAACTGTGGGAACATGGAGCAGCAAGAATAAGCTGTGGGACCAATGAGCTGTGGGAACATAGAGCAGCTGACCCCCAACAGGGTCTTCATGGTTGTATGACCTGAATACATTTTCAAAGCGGAGCCACAGGATGCGGGCTTCTACTCTGTTCCAATATTAGACGCGCCTTTGTCCTGCACCTGGCCTCAGCGAGGTGGGATGTGCATACTCTTACTTTTATAAAAATGTTGTATATTGACCACTAATTCTGTGCATGCTGTCATACAGAGATGATGAACCATTCCTGAAGTTGAACGCCAGAATGCAGGAAGGTGCTGTTTAAGAGCCTAGGTAGGTATTTGCTCTCAAGACACTTGTCTGCCACAATTTAGGAAACACTGTCAAAGTGTGTGAATGACAAAGACCAGCTTACAATGAATTCTCTTCTCTTTTCTTTCTGTGCTGTGTGGGACATGTTTGACATGTAAATAGACCACTAGGCTAGTTCAGTTGTTGGCGGTGGATTTATGTTGATTATAAATACAAGTCCTTTAGTAGGCTAGTAGGCTAACTAATTAATGCGAGCATGACCTACTGTGTCATGCTAAACAAGCAGGAAGCTGGGCATTCTTGGTGACTCTGAGAACTATAATACAGGCCAAGTCGTCATTGTTATAAGATGGTAATAACATCATCAAATATTTGCCCTGTTGAATGGATGTACGTTTTTGCGTCACATCCTGTTGATGCTAAAATTACGTGCACTGTTACATCAAGATTCATGAACTTGTCAGCAGTGCAGCCAGCCTTCTTTCTATGGCCGTAATGTAATCGTTTACAGCTCTCGAAATGAGCAGACAGCTCAGCTGCTTGGTGCATACTCTTACCAATCGGTCTATATTATTCCCTCTTGCATTATTTATTTTCAGGCGGTGGAAGAAGCACTTGCAGGTATGCTACCGACCAGGCTCCTCAACATCAATCCGAGACGGAAGATGAAACGGGATGAAGCAGTTAGATTGAGGTAAACATCTACACACCCCTGTTCAAATTCCAGGTTTTTGTTACGTAAAAAATGACAGAAAACAAACTGAAAGCTTTAAAAGGGAAGAATAGAAAATAAAACTTCTATTAACATTGTTGCATAAATATGCACACCCTTAAACTAATACCTTGTTGCAGCACCTTTGGCTTCTATCACCGCACTCAGTCTTTTGGGTAAGAGTCTATCAGCATGGCAAACATAGAAGTGACAATATTTGTACACGTATCTTTGCAAAAAGTACTCCAAATCTGACAGATTGCGAATGCATCTCATCTGCACAGTCCGCCTCAGATTGCCCAACAGATGTTCCGTGTCATACAGGACTGAACTCTCCCACTCCCAGTCCAGGGGCCTCATTTATCAAGCGTTCTTAGGCACAGATCTGTGCGTAAAGCGTGCGTGCGATCATTCCTGAGCAAAGTGTGGGATTTATGAACATGTACTTGAACGTAGAAATGTGCCTAAATCTACGCACACCTCAGACCATGCGTGTGAGTGGAAGAAACACAAAATTGCGAATAATATTGACCGTGCAAGCTACAGTTTGCTTTGAATGACAATGGAGTATGACCGTGTGCTATTTTACAGTGTTTTCGTTCATGTGTGTCTCCTTCTTTTACTTATTTTGAAACACGGTCCTCCTCCTGTCGAGAGCACCTCCACTTCTGCCACAGAAATGGTTCTATCTCCGCACTTCTCGCCAGCGCTTCGACTGGCGCGTGTGTCCGCGTGTGTTCATGTGTGTCCGAACAGGGTGGCGCCTTCGAATTAACATGGCATTTGAATATATTTTAATACCATATATGGTTACTTGGAGGCGTTTCGGGATGCTAATTACCCGGAATGCGCGCGTGCACAGTGATTTGGAAGGTGTGGGATTTATCATGCAGACGTGTGCGTAGGAGCAGCCAACGCACGTTTGATAAATCCCGATTTTTCTGTACTTGCGAACATTCTAAATTTCACTCGTAAGACACAATTTAGAAGACATTCTACGAACTGATGATAAATGAGGCCCCAGGTCTCTGCGGTCTTCTGAAAAGGACAATCTCATCATCCCCCGAGCCAGACTCCGTACTGTTGGTGACAGAGCTTTTTGTGTTGCTGCCCCCACGCTCTGGAACAGTCTACCTCCCAACATACGCCAGGCCCCCACACTGGCTACGTTGAAATCACATCTATTCACAGAGGCATATGGACTTTAACTTCACTGGCCCATCCCCTCCCCCTTCATGCCACTACAATGGCCCCTGTGGAACTGTTCTAAATTCCAACCTCCATGACTTAAGCCCCAGTTACAACTGAAGAACGATAATCACATAGCATGATGCTGTCACCTTCATGCTTCACTTAAGGCTTGGTGTTACCTTGGCAATGAGGTGTTGTTACCTTTTGTAATTATGTCCAAAATGTTAAACCTCGGTTTCACCTGACCATAATACATCTTCCCACATGCATTTGGGAGATTACAGAAGTATTTTTTGCAAAATGTACTCCACCGAGATTTAACTTTTTGGTCATAATTCGAAAGGGTATATTTGGCACAAAACATCACCCCAACAACACCATACTTTAAGTGAAGGGAGCCTTGTTGGGTGTTGGGTGATCTGAGGAGGACTGACTGTGGGAGATTGCACTCGCAATCTTTCTGATTTGGAGGGCTTTGCAAAGAGGGGTGAACGAATATTGCCATATTAATGTGTGCCATGCTGAGACTCTTACCCACAAAAGACTGTGCTGTAATGAAGGCCAAAGGTGCTGCAACTAAGTATTAATTTAAGGGCGTGTACATTTTTGCATTGCACTGCATTGATTAATAGTTTCGATTGAAGGAGGGAAAAGCTGTGAATTTATTTGTCTTTCTATTTTTTTTACATCACAAAAACCTGACATTTGAAGAGGGGTGTGTAGACTTTTGGGAGCCACTGTACATGTAGAAATTATGTGTTCATATCTCTAACCCTCTTGGTTTAGCATGATAATGAAAAGAACTGTGAGCAAAAATGTGGCAAGCAGAAAACCAGAGTGGCTAGTGACTTGGGAAAACCCAACTGTGGCCGGAGAGCAAAACATTAATGTCAAACCCTTGTCTGTACCCAGACATGGGTTCCTACCAGGTGTACGGGTACCCAAACACAACCACATCGTATGCAAAGCGCAAGTCTGAATTAAATTTTCTACACACATGTACCTAAAAAGTGTACCACAGTCACCGTGTAGTTTGAATACTTTTACTTGAAGGAGAGGATTGTGCACACAGGTGCAGTACGAAGGTCAACTGTAGTTTTCAGAGTGAGGAGTCTGCACACTTAGAATCGTTTTTGTTGCGTTTTATTTTTTCATGGCAGGATAACGTACCTCAACAGTCTTCTTCAGATTCTCTACAAACACAGTCTGAGTGGTGATTAGAACATGCCTGGCATCCAAGGGTGTGGCCAGTTTGTTAACCCTTTACACTCTACACTTTACAATTAGAATTATTGTACACTGTCTGGACAAGATGTAGAATACTACTGAGCGACAGTGATATGTCATGTTCTTAATACTGTTATATCCTGTCATTACAGACAAGGCGGCCGGAAACTTTGATGACCTCAATGACACTGGCTAGGTGAAGGACATCAACAAAATGGCATCAGGTCACCAGACATCAGCTCATAATCCACAACGTCATCAACCATTTTGCGCCAAAAATGAAGCCGTTCACATACCATGGCATCCTAAGCAGGTAATTTCATACCTCTCAGTAACCTCAGAATGTATTAACAGAATAAACAAAATCCTCACTTCCCATAATTTCTACCACATGTTTCAATAGGCAGCACTACACTACTGTGCAACAGTGAGAGAGAGCGGGCAAGGACAAGTAAAGCGGACCTACACTACAGCAAGACTTTGACACTTCTCCACGTTAGAGGCAGCCATCACCCCCACCGTTGAGCAGCGGCTATGTGTAACCCCCAAAAGAGGAGATGATCCGACGATGTGTGTGTGTGTGTGTGTGTGTGTGTGTGTGTGTGTGTGTGTGTGTGTGTGTGTGTGTGTGTGTGATGTATGATATTGTAACACTTCAGTCCTTCTTTTATACTATACAGTGTATACATATACATTTGTGGGTTTGTTTAAAATCCATTGCTGAGGTTAAGAAATGCATTATGACAAATACATCTGATTCAGGTGTACTGTCTTTTATTTGCCACAAATAAATCACATCCTGGAAACCTGTACGATGTGTGGATTTAAAGATCTGCCAGATCTTTGTGACGGCACAGGATTGCAGTGGAACCCAAACATAGCCTACGAACTCCCACGCCATCTCACCAACTGCCGATATGCAGTATGCCTGATTTTTCCTGTACAGCAAAGAAATGTAGAGATTGTGCCTTCATCAAGAATAGGTCATTTGGAATCACAACTATTATTCAGTTTACTTTGTGCGTGTGGTGTTGCTATTGCTGTTATTATTATGTTACTAGTGACCCCTTTAGTTGAGTTCAATAGTCTACATGAAATCTCTGCACTTGTGTTACCACTACTGGGATTGGCAGCTCCCTAAATGAAAATGAGAAAAACTTGCCTGGATGAAATGTTATGAACTGTATGCGTTGTGCTGCTTGCTGAAGTAACATGACACCCACATCACCTTCCAGAAATAAAGTGTATACAGGCTACCTAACCAGAGTCCTAGAGACCTATTGCTGCTGTGTGATGAAATCCAGGCAAAGGCCCAAAAGCTTTGGCAATTGCTGCAACATGTAAAAAAGGTAGACAGATTAGGCCCCTGTAGATATGGCATGTGTAGATGGATTCAATTAAATTTTTTAACCACTTAAATGGCTTGGGTCAGACAAGCTGGGCTGCACACTGACCTCTTCCATGTTGCCCATGTGGTTTCGTTGGCTGTGTGTGACAACCTCCGTACAAGGGCCGCCGATCAGCAACTGAAGGCAGATTTATTTATTTTTTAAAATGTCTGCACCTTTTTTTATTAAATGTATTGCATTGCACTGGTATCACATTGCATTAAATGTACTAGCCAAGTGACACAGAGAGCAGGTGAATACAGTGTATTGATCTGTACCATTTATGTCACTTCTTAAAGATTCAATTATTCAACTCTATATTCGAAGAGGCCGGTATTGCTCTACCATTTTCCACGAACCAGTCAACTTCCTGGGAGTAATTGCAGTACTTTGAGAAAGCGATCTTTCTAGCCTAATCATTCATTGTGCTTGTGTCAGTATTGTAGTGTCATTGTTTATTTACAGGGTGTCGACGCCATCTACTGGATACTCAGCGCACGGTTCATTTTCTAGCCACTTCATCATTTAATTCCAAAGCGATTGAGCTCTTTGATGCAATGTAGGCTAAATTCACCTAGAGCTCTAGTTGTGTATATCCAATGACTTATGTAGACCTCCTTGTGTATACCCGTTGTGGATCGCTGAATACATAGCCTACATTAAATCCATATTTCGGTCTCCGGTCTCAAGTCAACTGCGGCCGTCTTGCCTACTGTCGTCACCAGCTATGGAGAACACGACAGTGGCAAAATGGATGATTGTTCCAACCGATTTCAATAAAGGTTCTCTGATCTGACCGCTTGAATTGACTATCCGGCTCCCTCTTTTATTGCAATGCTTACCAGCAAAAGTATCAAACACACTTGGATCCTTATAGCCTACATTACAAATATCTGACTGGACCATCGTAGGAAACAGGTTTGTACCGGTATGTCTCTCAGTCATGCAGCACACGGAGCTGGATTTCAGTGAAACATTGCACTTACAACATGTTAACTTAAGGTCTCTGTAAACGTGCATTTTGGTCTTCTTTGCAAAACAACTTTGTCATCATGCCAAATGCCTAGCCTGCTAACTTTAAGCTCTTAAAACGCACTCGTCGTGAGCAAAATGAAGCTTGACAGGACACGAACCATATTTGATGAAATGTCTACTCACTTTATTCCTCATCTGCTGTCTGCGAATCTCAACAAGTTCGCCCATGAAATAAACAATTAAAAACAATGTTTTCATAAAAATGGGTAAGCAACCTTCAGTCATTCCACTCGTCAGTAAACGCCAGCTGCAGTTACCGTAGCAACGATATCAACAATTGCTCTTGAGATCTGTGTCTGATTATTTCAGACTAAACAAACTTCCGCCTCGTTGGTTATGCTAATCAGTGGGAGGAGATTATTTAAATATTCATATTTCTGCTCGCGCGCGTGAGGAAATTCATGTCACCTCTCGCGCGTGAAACGGTGTTTGCGCGCGCGTGGCAACGTTTGCGCGCGCGCGCAGAGCAAAATCGCGCGCGCGAGAGTGTCTACACGCGCGCGGAGAATAAAATACCTCGCGTGGGCAGTAAGTGGCGCTCGTGGACCTTTTGTCCACATAATGACGCCATACAAGAACTGCACATACAAACTGAGACACAGTAGAGCGGACAGCATTCCTACCAGAAAAGTCAGGTTTCTTCCCAGCAACAGTGAGACTGATGGCCAAAAAGAACATTCGATCCACCTTTTTTATTATTCTTTTGATCTCTTTGATTTTTATCACTTTTTAATGTATTTTGTCTTCCTATTTTTCTATTTAATTCTATTTATTGACTCAGAGGGCCTGCACAAGAGTTCCTATGTGCTTGGACTACTAGTTTATGCACAAATGGCAAATAAAGTACTTTGAACTTTGAACTTTGAACCTGTCATGTCAATATGAGCTACCTGTTGAGCAGCTAGCAAGCAATTAGAAATGCACGGAGAGAGTGCAGACCTCTGCCAAGCAGGGGCGTAGGGAGAAATAATAAAACAGGTGGGCCCAGAAAAAATCGGATGGGCCCAATCCGAAAGCGTGTAGGTAGATATTATATCGTGCTCAAAAATGATACTTTGAAATTGAAATCATAGAAATCACAGAAGATGAACCAGACTTTTGACAAAATGATTAATTACCGCTCAGTGCTATGCCATTAATTATAGTTCGATGAGGCAACAGTTGACTGTCAAGTGTGAATGGGGTGGGCTTGGATGTCAAGTGGGCGGGCCCAGGCCCACCCAGGCCCACCCCTGGCAACGCCTATGCTGTCAAGGAAGCTGTTTGATACATATTTGACTATGTTACAACCTAATATTTTTCAAGTCTGTCTGCCTTTTTTTGGAGTTAGAAACTGGAATGTCAAAATTCTCCACGTCTCGCAATGGTGAAGACTCTTTACCAAAAAATAATGGATCCAGATTGTAATCTGGATCACCACCAAAATGTAATCACTTGTTCCTTTTGTCATTTCCAACAACCCCACAAAAATGAATCGAAATCCGTTCATAGCTTCTTGAGTTACCTTGCTGACAAACAAACAAACATACAGACAGGCAGACAGACAAACGTGACCAACACCATAACCTCCTCCTTGGCGGAGGTAATTACAGTGCATTACAAGATTGGGGATAGGGTTTGGGCCTAGGTTGTTAACAGCCTATTGGTAGTGCATCTTGGCAAAGCTGCCCATATGAACAGAATGCCCCTCTCCTTACCACAGAGTTAGCTAAGAGCACCGCCTGTGGATAATGGCCTCGTTTCTGGCTCTCAAAACGCAAAATGAAAAGACAGAGGTTTAAGTGAGGGCTTTTTGTCGATGACGGATATTCAATAATTGCTGTTTTTCTTGAAAGAGCTAGAAGACATCACCAGTGATACCACCACAGATACCATTTCTCTTTCCTTCTCTCTTTATCCCCCCTCTCTCTCTCTCTCTCTCTCTCTCTCTCTCTCTCTCTCTCTCTTTCTCTCTCTCTCTCTGTCTCTCTTTGTCAATGACGGATATTTAATAATTGTTGTTTTTCTTGAAAGAGCTGGGTGACACCACCAGTGACACCACCACAGGAGCCATTTCTCTCTCTCTCTCTCTCTCTCTCTCTCTCTCTCTCTCTCTCTCTCTCTCTCTCTCTCTCTCTCTGCCCCCTCAGTCACATTCAGGCAGGGAGCCGCAGTAGACGCTGGGAAGGGGATGAAACAGGCTCTCAGCTTATAATGGTGTGAGAATGACTTCTCACTCTCGCGGGAAGCCAAGCCAGCCACATGAACAGACACCACCGGAAAGATAAGGGGAGAAAATACTGATGAATCCCGCCCAAAAGAAGGGGAAAAAGAGACGCCTTTTGGAGTTTCTCGCACTGAAATAAAACACCCATTTTTCATTATATAGCGGCAAGATATATATGTCTTTGGTGAGACAACTTATCACGGGCACAGCCTTTGTTTGTGATCTGCTGGCAGCAAGAGAGAGAGAAAGAGGGAGAGATAGATGGATAGATATGGAGAGAGAGAGAGAGAGAGAGAGAGGGAGGGAGTATCAGAATACCAATAAGAAGTATTCCATCTATCATTCAAGTCATTGTCCAGCACATCTGTCTGGTTGCATGTGCTCTCTCTTCCATTTGATTTATCACTCCCTGGAGCATCCTTCAAGGCTTTTGGGAACAGAGCAGTCCTACTCACACAGAGTACATTTTGTGGTGTCACACTTAAAGAGTAGGCTTACTTGTAGAGTATTGAACTTTATCTTCATACGTGTTGAAAATGCTGAAAAGATTTATCTCGCAAACATACACACATACACACACACACACACACACACACAGACATGTACGCACACACACACACACACACACACACACACACACACACACACACACACACACACACACACACACACACACACGTACGCATACACACACACACACACACACACACACACACACACACACACGTACGCATACACACACACACACACACACACACACACACACACACACACACACACACACACACACACACGCACACACACTCACAGACACACACCAACCATGAAAATGTGAGGTTACACCACTGTATGCTCCATCTGCATGTTCGTAAGGGGTCACATATTACTGAGGTGAGTCTCAGCTTTATATATTGATTAATGTAGCCTACTGTACTGCTTTGTGCTTCTAACAATCTCTAGTGTCTTCTATTTTAAACCCCTCAGAACAACCTTATTGACAGCAAAATGGTAATGACTAATCGAGTCTTATCTAAGACTCGTTGCATTATCCTAGCAATGTTGTTATGATGTAGTCAAGTTTTGTCATCAAAGAGTGAATAGGCCTGGCGACGGGCCTCTCTGCACCAAGAGGCTACAACAGTACACTGCATTGACAACTGGCCTTCATTTCCTTCAGAAAACGTTCTGGGAATTTGCAGATATCTACAAGCACAGTATTTTTTTGCTGCAGTCTACGTACATTGACTCTTACATAACAACCAATAGGTCAAAGGAGGAACAAGACTGTGTTGAAATGCATTGCATGTTGCCAGGGAAGCCGGCAGTGGGGGACAAAGGGGTCACTTGTCCTGGGCCCAGGGAAAGAGGGGGCCCGGAATTGGATCCTCATTACATTGTATGGATTGGGTTTGGGGCATTTTCATAAGTCTGCCAAAGCTGTCAGCGCCCCTGCATGTTGCATCTCGTGCTCAACACGTTTGGATGTCATTGGGACACCTGACAAAGACCTTGTAGGTCGAAATGCTGTGCCATTTTCACATTAAATCACGACAAGGGAGATTGTTGTGGTGTGCGAATATTTTTTTTCTTTTTTCCATTGGATGTCAATGGGTAAAGGCTCCTATTAGATCCAAAGCTCAATCTCTCTCTTTTGGATATAGCAGGGGTTGTGACTGGTGCTAGCACACTGCTGAATTAAACATTAGGTGGAAATGTGCTGGAATGACTTGCAGTCCGTGGACCCATTTTAAGAAGTCATGTGAAAAGTACCATGACCATGAATCATATACTGTATTTCTATGATTGAAATTATTCTGGTTTAAAATAAATGCACGTTTGTTAAAAACAAAAGTTTGGGAGAAGCGTAATGAAATTTGACATGCCTACTTAGCCATCTCCCCCCGGTCAACCATCATTCATCGGAATTTGCACGAAAAGATAGACATGCCTAATTACTAACCACCTGCATGTCATCCTCCGTTCGGCCGTCATTTGGTGGAATTTCAGCGCAACGGAATATGGCGCACACAGTAAATAATGTCCGTAATTAAACGGTACAAACTACCGTATTCGTATGAAGGATTTTTCCGTTATCTCATTCTACGGATGCTTTACCCGTATTTTGAAGAACGCAATGCACTGTGGGATACAATGCCTAAACAGATGTGTCAAAAAATAACACATTGAGATGTGTGTAGACAGCATATTGACAGATTATGTGTCATTTTTGTGTAAGATTTACACAGAATGTGTGAAACCTGAAGTTAAGAGGTTCATTTCTGAGTCGTGCTTGCATAATACAAGTGAGAAACTAACGTCCGTTTGGCTGTCCCCTCGCGTGACTGTGGGCATTTGAAAGCAGACTTCCGCCCGCCTTTTCTACCGTTGGAAATGCAAGATGCGGGCGACTTGACTTCAGACACCGAGAGAGGCTGGCGTAAGTAATTCGCTTTATTTGTATAATTTCGTAACAATTACGAGTGTTAGCGTTAGTTTATGGTTAAAATCAAACCCTGCTTCACAAGTTTTGCTGTACGAACATTGGAACAGCCTCCGTGATTCTGTGAACATTAAGCTAGCCTACAATCAGATTTAGCTAGTTATTGGTACTCAGTTAGCTATTGATCTTTAACGCTTGCACTATAAATTATATGTATTTTCTTTTCATTCACATGTGGACTAACTTAATGGTTAAAACGTTTTGTGTTGGGAGAATTAAAGGTTTGAAATGTGATATTGGATGGTTTGCTAACATTGGTTGCTAATAGGGTAAGTGATAATTAGCTGGTGGTGTGAAATAAATCAGGCGGCACTTTACTGATGTGAAGTTGAAAGCTATTTTCTGAACATAAAAGAAAGAAAGAAAGTCGGACAGAATTTATGCAAGGATACTGAAACACCACGGATGGATTGACGTAGAGCTAGTAGGCTACCGGTAGTGGGGCATAAGTGGATGCTGCTAGTAACAGGTAGCTAGCTAGCATTTTAAACTTCAGTTAAGCAGTTCTGCGTCAAATCATGTAAATCAGACCGTCCGCCACCCTCGTACATGATAAAGAATAGCACGAGTAAGCAAGCAGTATCCCACTGTTTTGTGTTGGCTCGATATCAATAGACAAACTTTGAACCGTAGTTCTGTGTAAGTGTCGTGGTTTTCACCGTTTCAGTATGTAGTTGAATATGTTAGATCTGGGCAACTGGTCAACACTGTCGTGTTTTGTCTCGGTAGATCTCGTATGACGGTGTTAGGAAAATACCGGCAGTTGTTTCAGATGGAGGGTGCGACATGCGAGATGCACGCTCTGTTCGAGGGATAAAACGGCCACGCACGAGATTTTGTAGGCAATGGTAATTGGTGACGATACCATGGCGTTTGAAAAGAAGTTTGAGTTTTAGGTGGTAGAGTTGAACAGCAGTACCTTCAATGCACTGGGAACTAACGTGCTCTCCCCCTCTCTCTCTTCTCTCTCTTCTCTCTTAATCAGGGCCCAGGTCTTGTGGCCACATCTGTCCAAGCTCCTACTCTGATTGAACAGTTGGATGATCAGACTGATGGTAAGTGTGTGTGTGTGTGTGTGTGTGTGTGTTTCCATGTGTATCATATTATCTATGTGATCATGTGTCTTATTGCCATCCACTTACAGGCCCTCTGCCTCCTTTCATTTGTTTTTTTTTAAAGATTTTTTTTCCTGATTACTTTTCTTATTGTTGTATTGTATGCAATTGTGATAAATATGTTACTATATGTTATTGTTATAACACAGAGACTTTGGTAAATGTGAAATTTAAGTACTGCTGTACAATTTTCTGCTCTCATTTTCAGATGAAAAGTGCTACACAGTTCTCACACATCTTCTACCTCCGAAGCCGCTGCAGTGTAAAATCTGAGATGTCTTTTCTGGTTGATTTTGTGCAGGTATGTTTCAAAGGATAGTCACTTTTAAAACGTCTTTTAATCTTTAAAAACACTTTCATGCAGAGCCTCTGTTAGGACCTCATTGCTATACAGAGTTATGACCTTGTTGTCACCAAAATGTAAATTACCATATTTTAACCTGCTATTTAAGGCTGTCATAGCCATATTCTTATAACAATAGGGCAGTCATGGGTGAGCGGTTCGGGCGTCAGACTTGCATCCTAGAGGTTGCCGGTTCGACTCCCGACCCGCCAGGTTGGTGGGGGGAGTAATCAACCAGTGCTCTCCCCCATCCTCCTCCATGACTGAGGTACCCTGAGCATGGTACCGTCCCACCGCACTGCTCCCCATGGGGCGCCACTGAGGGCTGCCCCCTTGCACAGGTGAGGCATAAATTCAATTTCGTTGTGTGCAGTGTTCACTTGTGTGCTGTGAAGTGCTGTGTCACAATGACAATGGGAGTTGGAGTTTCCCAATGGGCTTTCACTTTCACGGCTTTCAATGCAGTTAAGTTCAAGAGAACTATAGTTTGGAGATATGGATCCCAAACGGAATGGAACAGCAGCGGTTTGTAGTTGTAGAGAACTAATTAACGCCAAGTGTTATTAACCTGTTGTTTCTTGTTTACCTGTCACAGTAGCCCATAGCACTTTTGTCATAGAGAGCAACTTGGTCAGTAAATATGTGCCTGCTGTATAAAGTAGCAGTATTTGGATAAGTTACAGCTAACACGGACGGCGAACTTTAGACTGTATATTGTCTGTGTGTTTGACAGATTTCTGACGGCGATGGTGAGGGAAGCAGTGTACCGAACTCTCAGATGACTCGGACCAGGTGACCAAACCCATGCAAAACACAATGTGAGTACACACACACACACACACACACACACACACACACACACACACACACACACACACACACACACACACACACACACACACAGACCATGAGTCAACACAGTAGCCCCTACAATATTTTTCCAATTTATTGCTGTATGCTTACCATATCCATCATGTGTGTTGTGTGTGTGTATGTGTTGGTGTTAGGACTGTGCTGAGGCGTTCCGCCCCCCTCCCCCTCCACACCACTCAAGGCACGGCGGCGGCCCAACCACAAACTAGCGTGAGTACACAACACACACACTTGTGTGCACGCCACGCACTGACACTATCTCTACAGTGTCTTGTCAACTTTCCTTACATTGTGTGCGTGTGTGTGTGTGTGACAGGGAGATTAACAAGAGGCTGGATGCTGCGTCCATCACCAGAGGGGCCGGGATTGCTGCGGCAGCTAGCCAATTAAAGGAGGAGGATGAAGGAGAGGAGTCTGACGATGCAGACATCGCCATCGTATGCAGGCCACGCCCTCGCAGGAAAACCAGCCAATGAAAACGCTCGCAGCAGCATCAGCAGAACACACCGGCACGACTGGTAAACTTAAAGATACGCCACAGACCAGACATACACCAAATACAACTAGCACAGGTACACACACACACACACACACACACACACACACACAGAGAGAGAGAGCAGGACATCTGTTTTGTATAGCGCTTTGCCTAGTCAAAGACTTTTTACAGGAAGTATTATAATTCTGTTTTATAGTTGGGGGAAGCAATGGAAAGTAGAGAACCCTATACAGCTGATGTGTGTGTAAGTAATATTTATGTGTATGTGTGTTGCAGACAGGGCTTCTGAAGCATGCAGTGGAAGAGCTGTCAGTCAAGCTAAAGGTCCCGCCCTCCAACCTGCTGCTGCTGCACGGACAGGCGGAACTTAATACCTCACACACTATTGGCCAGCTAGGACTCTGCATCGCTGACATCATTGGTAGGAGTGTGTGTGTGTGTGTGTGTGTGTGTGTGTGTGTGTGTGTTTGCTTGCGTGTGGGTCTGTGTTGGTGCAAGTCAGTCTTGGCTCCTTCTTGATATTATACTGTATAAGTTCATACGTATACCGGTCATATATATGAAGAGTTTATTTGCAAAACGGTGTATCTCCATTTTGTAGAATGTTGGGAAATTAACAATTTTGTATTGGGCATTCCACTGCATTGCATTGCAAAATGAATTTCATATAAGTTGAAAAAGTATGTTCTCAAAATATTTGAATGGCAAGAATTCACACATAGGTGATAGGACCTCTGGACAGCCATTTTCAATAATAAAATGCAAAAAATGGTAGATACACCGTTTTGCAAATAAACTCTTCATATGTATATATAAATAATGAAATTAAAAATGAATTAAATTAAATTCACTCAGTTTAATGAAGATCTAAGAAGATGTCATGATATCAATGTATGTATACCTGTAGTTGATTCGGCTATACTTAGTTTGACTGGTATGCTCATACCTTTCAATCAGTTAAGTAACACTTGCTATTAAGTATTATTGATGATGTCTCTCTCTCTCTCTGTCTCTCTCTCTCTCTCTCTCTCTCTGTCTCTGTCTCTCTTTCTCTCTCTCTCTCGTCCTTTGTCTTCTTCCTCCTCTTCTACTTCTTCTCAGTCTGGAACCAACTTCACATCCCTCTTCACTGCACTACTGACACTGAGATGGAATCCACAACCCAACCACTAGTGGTCTGCATTGGGAATCTGAAGAGTCTGTCATCACCGCCAGGAATGACCGCGTGACCATTCCCGTTGCAGACGGCCTGACTTGCACAATTGACAAGCTGTTCAACTGGGTCTGCAACTTGTCATATCCAGCACAGCTCAGCTCTGTTTTCACCTTCTTTGAATATGTTTATGACGTTCCATCTCAACCAACAAACGACCAAAGGTACTAGAACTTCTCTCAAAGCTTCACAGCAACCCAGTGATCACTCAACATGTGTTTATGCCCAAAATGTAAATAGTTACTACAGACATCAAGAAAGTAGTTTGGCATCATGGTCAAGTACACGCTTTGTCAGATGCACAGGGCATGACGATAATTTGCAGCCAAGATGGCTGTTCAAGTGTACAAGGACTTACTACGTAGACACCACCAGTCCACAACAACAGAAATGGGTGTATCTTTCAATGACTCTTTTGAATCCACTGACATTCAGACAACCTATGCAGCTTCAAGTAACACCTGAAGAAAGAGCATTTTGTGTTCCTTCTCAAGGACAGATTCTCCATAATTTACCACTTAATGACAATTTATCTGTGTTCATGCTTGTTAGGATTATTACAGAGAATTATTTTGATTATCATTTTGGCAACACTTTATTTTAGCATTACATCTATTCGCTCTAATACATACAATGTTAATGCCTGTATGCTCTAAGTAACTTGTAAGGCATGCACTAAGCAAGATCAAATATATGTTAGGCATGTATTCGCAAATTACTTGTTCATGCACAATTAGGGATTTATTACCTAATATAACCTCAATAAGGACCTAACAAATGTTTGATTTCGCTTAGTACATGCCTTACAAGTTACTTATGCAGGCATTAACCCATTGATGCTGGATGTTGCATTGGCCCTGGCGCCTGGAGTTTTGTATGGCATCAGCACCCTTTTCTGCAAGTGCTTTAGGCATCAATGGGTTAACATTGTATGTATTAGTGCTAAGCGATGTAATGTTAAAATTAAGTGTTACCATCATATTTAAAAATATATATATATGTTGTAAAACTGGACGATTGTGAAATGATGTGATGTGGCAGATGTAAGACCCATTGATGTAATGCAGAGTTTTCATTCTGATGAACTGTCTCTTAACCCAAGGTACAATGTCTTTTCTTTCAATATGTTGGAACCTATTTCATAACAATGTTATTTTCAAGAATATACAACACTACTTCGAATTTCAAGACTTTCTGGTTTTGTTATCCACCGGTAATGTTGTTAAGAGATGATAGTGTACGAGTCATAATCAATACTTCATGAAATTGGCAGTGGTGTTAATTATTCTTGAAAAAGATAACATTTGTTATCTCCCCCTCTTCTGAAAAGCCTAACAAAAAAGAATATGACAGTAAAGTTAATGTAATACTTTTTTTTTTAATTGAGTGTAATCACAACTGTACAAAAAAAAACGTATAGGTCTTTTAACAGTGCAAGAAAACACACGCTAAATATATGTAGTCAAGACTTTTGAAGATTGAACCCTGTAAACAAAAGTGTTTGCTAGATAAAAGTAAACCCCCCTGTCACTTTCCATGTGATAAATGTCAGCATATATTTGAAAACTAGAAGTTTCAAGGTTTTTAATGCTGTCACTTTTATGTTTGAATGACAACTCACAGAGTTACAGATGTTTTTGTAGAAGTGACAGATGGGGTCACCGGTGACCCCGTAGACCTCAGAGTGTTAAGGAAAGACTGTATGAGTTATAATGAATACTTGCTGAAATACTGAATAAACATAATTTATTGTAAATCCACAGAATCCTCCTTTTTATAATGAACGGAAGTACATGTAAATGAACAGAAAATGTACTGTAAATCTACGGAATTCTCCTTTTTTATGATGTACGGAAGAGCATGTGAATGAACGGAGAATTTAGTGTAAATCTACGGAATTCTCCCTTTTTATTATGAACGGAAGTGCATGTGAAAGAACGGTGAAGTTGCTGTAAAATTACGGAATTCTCCGTTGTAGAATAAACGGAACTGTCCGTCACATAACGGATATGTCCCCGGTAATAAATTGCCAGGACTTTATCCGTTTTTTTACGGAAATTTTTTTTTCATTAACAACACAAGATTTACTCTCACCCACTCACCTGTCCCCAGGCAGAAGTTGCTTTCCCACTCGCACCCTCCACCTTCCTGCTCACTTCCCTTCCACTGATTTTTGATTGATTCGTCAAGCGTTCTGCCCTCACTCCTCTCTGGTTCACCTTGATCTCTCACCATCTCCGGCCTCCTGCAGATACTGCCCAAGCTCTCAGTGGCGTCCCGTTCTCCTGACCTCCAGAATGTTTACCTTGTAGACATTTCTCGGGCTTGACAGTACTTCAGCACCATGGCCAGCGATCTAGCCTAATATGCCATATAATCTACCTAATCTCAGTTTCTAAAGTGCCGTGGTCCGCGCAGACCCAGTGAAGCACTTGATTGGGTCGCCTGCTTTGACAGTCTTTCTCCAGCGAGAGCTGCACGATCACCAGAAGCCCATTCTGCAGCGAGAATGAAGATGTATGCATACATGTCAATCCAAATTTCAGATAGTGAACTACGTCCCATTGTTGCTTGTTGCTGGATATTTGGACATAGTCAAGAAACTTGACTTAGGAATATGTGTAAAAGCAATTGGTAAGAATTGTGTATTTATAGGTAGTGCCACATAATATTTGTTTGATGAACAAGGTTTATACACTGTATGAAAATATAAATGTACACATGTTGTTGGTCTTGTTCGCACCAAATTCCATTTAGGTTTACTTTGCTATATAAAAATCATTCTCTCTCCACATAGCCGGAATACTGTTGAGCTTCTAGACTTTCTGCAGCAAAGGTCTTGTTGTTCACTAGGGCATTCATGTGATGGTGCCTACAGTAAGTGTGTTTTGGCTCTGCTGGTTAACCTCTTTCACTCCAACCCACCCTGTGGTGCATCCCAAAGGCGTAGCTAAGCAAACTGGAACCATTTTGCGTGTTACATAAAGCACCCTACAGGGTGAATGTTATTTCAAACCTGAACCAACTCAACCAGGTCCTGTTGCCTTTTTTTGTGTGATTAAAAATGAAATGCGTGTGTGTTTGGCTGTTCAGCGGTACAGACAAAAGTCACAATGAATCACACGGATCACGTGGCTGTGGCCGTTCACAAAAACAGATTCGTCGCCATGGTGCCTAGGCTGTTTACGAGCTCTGGCTCAGCAGGAAGTGAGGTCCTGGCTGGTCGGTCCGCAGCTCCATGTGCCCTGATTAATTGTGGCAGCTACTCCGGGTGCCAAGGAAGTCACAGAGGCCACGGCTTGTTTGTAATAAAGGGACCTCATGGGGTCCAGAGGTTAAATACCTATTTAGATAGCCCCAGTCAATGCCAATATTCATGAAGGGCTTTTTTCTCTCACGCTGACAAGGAAATTAGCGGTGACAGGGTCGGTTCTTTTATGTGGTTGGGTGTGATGCAGGTTAAACGAATAGGTGATTAATCGTATTTACAGAGAGTGATTGTTAGTTGAAGGGGATTTTGATTTGAACTCTCATGAGACCAATAGTAAACATCAAAACAGCATACACGGCATGATTTAGTTTGTCCGTATTCATTATCTGTTATTCTACTCATGACCTAATCAATGTCAGGTGTTCTGATTTTTTTCAAGGGAGCAAACAAAACTTGGTGGGCAGTTGTTTATTGTGTGTGCGCATGGTGCAGCACGGAATTACTGTAGGCCTATGCATGTAGACATGTCACGGGGATGATCGTTTTCGTTCTTTTTCGGTTATAATTACTGTTGTCTTACAAAACATGGATTTGCAGAGAGAGGGAAGAAGGGGAAGAAAAAGAAACGATAAGGAGGAGTTGGTAAGGAGGGGAAAAGACAAGCGTGACTGCGACATAAGAATTTTTCTTTTTAAAAAAAATAAGGGGTGAAAGCCTCTCATCTGTGCCGGTTGCTTTTGAGGAAGTGCATCTTATTTCCACCACTGCGGCGTCGTTGCATCAGCATGTTTACCCGTCGTGTCTGCTCCAATTAACAGCCTTTCTGACTGCTTCCATCCTCCCTTTTTTTCGTATGCGTTAATTTCTGCTGCTCTGGCATCTTTCGCATCACACCACCACACCAGCAGTGCAGATGCAGACTCTGTATTTTCCCACGCTGAATAAATTAATGGCCAATCATACGCCCTGAACCTGCATTCTTGTGTGTGTGGGGGGGTATTTTTTGCTGCTGTCATTTTTTGAATACGTAAAGGAAGGTCAAAGAGGACTAGTGTATCGTTATGATGCGATGTCTCCTGGGGCTGGCAATCGGAACTTTGTAAGTATATTTTGGGGGCTTCTTAATTGGTGTTTTATCAGTCAACACAGTGAAGCAGAGACAGGAAGTGAGTCGGGAGAGAGAAACGGGGAAGGGCCACCAATCAGATTTTTTGAACCCTCCAACAATGAAGGTAGACCCCCACCACACAAACAGTATGTACATGCACATGCACACGTACACGCACACACACATAGATGCACGCACATACACACACACACTTGTGCATGCGCTCTCTGTCACACGCACAGACGCATGCACGCATACACACACACACGCAAGCTTGCATACAAGCACATGCAAGCACACACACGCACACACACATGCAATCCCTACACACACATAAAACACACACACACACATGCCATCTCTACCGGGTGAGAGGTGGGCCCCTGTGCCAACTGATAAATGCTTATCGGCATCGCTGTAGACCCTACACAGTGAGCTGTTTATTGTGCCTGTTCTGCTCACTCATCGCGTTGCTTTGCTTCGCCTTGGCCTGGCTTTTCTTTGGCTCCGGCCGGCCGCCTGTTCTCTTTTGCTTTTTTATATGAAATGTGATTTGGCCCAGCAGATTAAATTCAAACTGCAGCCCTCACACGGCAAACACAGAATCACATTTGCTTTGTGTGTGTGAGGGGTGGGCGGAAGAGTTGTGGAAGTGGGATGAGAGATGAAGTGGGGGGGTTGTGTGTGTGTGGGAGGCGGGGGGGGGGGGGGGGTTGCTGTTTCCGAAAGCTGAAAGCCCTTCAGTACACAAAATCAGCTCGGAGAGAATAATTGGCAAACGGATGAGCTCTAAAACTTTAATTATGCTTAATCAGCTCTGTGCATGTTTTTTTCTTCAACCCACTAAAAATACTGCCGCATTAAACTACAGACAGAACAGTTCATTCTTATCTTTAGTTTTTTTCCCCTTTATTAAAGTTTAATTATATTTTTTGTCTCTTGTGTGCGTGGTCAAATGAGGACAAATGTAAGCTTTGTGAACAGGTCAAAGAGCTTCACTCGGGCAAAATGTCAGTAAGTAAACTTCCATATGCAGAGAACTGCTAGGGTATTTAGTTATGTTCTCTGACCTTTAACTTGTTATTTCAAGGCAAGCCAAAAATTGGAGTGGGAAAGGCCTTTTGACTCATGTAGAGAAGGCTCTTACATCAGAGACGTGGAAGTGAGAGCTAGGCTAATCTCATTGACCTCCGTGTTCCATTTATACCCAAAGATGGCGGCTCATGGAGCCTTTGACACACAAATCTCAATTGACATATAGTTCCAAAATAGTTCCAGGAAGTGAGCGTCGAACATGCAGTAGAGGTGCAGTAAAAGTAAATGGAATTCATTTTAATTCATTTTTTACCATCTTTGCTTGTTATGTACTGCTTCTGTGTTAGTCTCTAGCGAAAAGACAGTCGCTGCCTAGAATTACTTGAATCTGCATGAATCATGTCAGCAACCGACTTCCTGTACCCTGTTTGTCACAACTCTGAATTCCATGGCTGTGCATTACACACTCTTACATCACATCCTGTTTTGAGTCAAGTACAGGGAGCCGACAGAGGGGGGCGCAAAGGAGTCTGTTGTCCCGGGCCCAGGAAGAGATGGGGCCCAGAATTAGTTACTCAGGACATTGTATGTATAGATGGGAGGGCCCTTTACTACAATTTTGTCCTGGGCCCAGGCCAAAGCTGTCAGCGGCCCTGGTCAAGTATGAAAAAAGACCCTTGATGTCCCAATGTGCCTTTGGTTTGATCACTGATCTGTGTCGCTGCAGGGACAACAGAATGACATTTCTTCTCAGCCTCACTCTGACACATGGGCCTACCATGACAAATGGTGTCATTTAAACTTGGGCGTGATAACTCCAGTGGCTTATTTATTTATTGTAGATCAGAAGAACAGGGCTACAACATGCAGATCACTCAAAACCTTGCACCCATGCAGAGGGGAGTTCTTTGGAAGAAAAGGAACATACGAAGAGCCTGAGTAAGACTAATGTTCCGAAAGGTTACCTCCTGCCTCGTTCAGCATTTGTTATTTTTCATGTTTTCTTCTTCTTACTGACTGCTCTTCTTCTTCTCCTGTTTCTTCTTCTTCTTTTCTTATTTCTCACTGAAAATAAAATGGTTGTGGTTGTCAGCGATAAGAGGTGGGCTGACGAATGGCTGGGCAGCGAGCCATTTGGAAAAACAGCTTAGCCAACCGAGGCTAAGATAAACCCAGCCTGTCCCTCCCACCGCACCGCACCGGCCTCAGCCTGCCTGCATGGCCGCACAACTGGCTAAGATAATGAATTACACAGGTGAGAAACTCAACGGAGTTGGAAACTTGTACGCACGCCCATCGATTTTCCAAACCTCTGACCTGAACTGCATATCAATGCACCCCGCCACTCCTGGTTGATTGCTCTGTCCTGCCCCCTTGCGGGGGGAGATGGCATGTTCACCAACGGGCTGTCAACGCTGACTCAAGATTCACTTCTCACCGGGTGGTGAACCTTTGACCTTCCAACTTTATTCGGGTATTGGTTTTGATTTTTGTTTTTTTTCTTAATTCATTTGTGATGGAGTTCCCATCAACTACAGGTGTGATACTGCCCGAACTCTCAGTGGCGTCCCGTAATCCCGACCTCGAGAATGTTTACCGCGTAGACTTAGACATTTCTCAGACTTGACAGAACTTCAGCACCACGGCCAGCGATCTTACCCAATACACAGCGTAATCCAACTAATCTCAGGTTCTCGAAGGCAGTGGTCTGTGCAAACCCTGTGAAGCACTTTTGATGATCGGCCCGCCTGCGTGGACAGCCGGTCTCCAGCGAGAGCTGCACGATCAGCACTAGAAGCCCGTTCTCCAGCGAGATGTATGCATACATGCTTAATCCAGATTCAAGATAGTGAACTAATGAAATAAAACCCAAAAAAGTTGGTACCTTGGATGCTTGTAAGCCAGGAAGGATGTTCTCCAGAAAATGTCCCAAAAACAACCACTAGCAAATGAGAAGATTTGGCTCTATAGACCTTACCTCCCCTATTGCCATGGTTGCTTAATCATCTGTTTATCATGTAGATCAGTGCTTCCCAAGCTTTTTCACATCACATACCCCTTGGAGTATTTCAGCTCCATCCGCGTACCCCCCAAAAAACAAAAAAAACACGATGCTTATCAACAGAAACAGAAACAGATGAAGAAGGGGCATAGAGCTAACATTGTTGCAACATGTTCTGTAGGCTACACCAGTAGCCTAGGTCTCTATGAAAGGCTTCAGAGATGTAATGGCCCATTAAGGTTGCTAAATTCACATGATTCAACCAGCCATTATTATTTAGCGATCTCGCAGCACTTATTAAGGAGAGGGTACTTAGAGGTGTGAATGTAGATTAAAACGTGCCATGGCTAGTAGCCATGTCAACTTTGTAGACAAAATTCAAATTTAAATGAAATTGGATGGACGTGACTGCGCTAAAAGTTATAGGAGTCACCTAAATTGAACACACATACTTGTTCACGACTAATTATGGATATTTAGCGTGGTGTTAGAAGGTGACTGCTTTTGGCTGAAAAATTACATTGCATGAACATAACAGTTTGCTAAAAGCATGCTAACAGCATGCTAACCAACACCAAAGAAAATGGAATATTGTACAAGAACGACCACTAGCTGGTGTGGCCAGGAGTGGCACTGCAGCTATGTTATCGCAGCCAAGTAAATAATGAATGGATGCCAATGGGGCTGTACGCTTCTCGTAGAACTATCTGCCCGTGTGATTTTTCCCCTGGAAACAATGAAGTCGCGTTCGATAGATATGAGTAAGTGAAAGCATTTGCCGACACGTTTGCATCTTGTCAAGTGTTAGATTCGTGAAAATGACCCTTATTTCAACTATAGCAATGACATAACACGTGACAATCGACTTTACGGCACTACGCCATTTGTTTTGTAGTTTTAAGTCTGACTTCAGATGTCGATGTGTTTAAAGTTATGTTAGGATTGTTGCGGACACCTGTTATTTGCATTTAAGGTGGTGGAAAAGCGGCATGTATACATGGGGTAAAGGAAATGACTGCGCTCATCCTTAAGAATTTGGGCACCTTCAATTAACATGTTGGACGGCGGTGGGGGTTTTGAGGTGTGTGACCGTAGCTGTCTCTGCTAGGATCAGTCAGAGTACGTCTCTCGTCAGCTCTGGTCGTGAATAGTCGCAGAGATTCCTCAGCCAGCAGGTATTAGCCGAATGCTAGCATGTTGCAGGACAAAGCTAACACGTCTTTGGGAGAACAAAGCCATGTCAGGAACCTTTAACTTCACTTCTAATACAACTTCCATGATAAGGTACAGAATGTGCACACATCTTTACAAACCAGAGAACAGAACCGTCACAAATCCCTGCTGAGCCATTTAGCCCAATAGGCTCCCATTCATCTTTTACTTGGCTGCGTTCGCCAACGGGGCTATAATGGGAGCCAATGAGAGATGGCTTTCTCATAGCTTAGAGAATCTCTGCCAACACATAGCCTGCAGTCTGCCTGACGAACCAGACCTGACAAAGCTTACTTTGTCAAAATCCCAAAAGTTGCAAGTTATTATCTTACTATTGGCGTAATCACAGTTACTTGTGGATTGAAGCACATAGTCCCAGAAACTATTCACCGACTCCAGAAAGTAACGTGATGATACTTTGTTTATTAACAATAGCCATTCATTTGATGCTGCCCTATGCAGACTGGAGGAGACTGCCACAGCGCATCTCCTCCTCGGGGAGATGGAACACACAGAGATGTACCACCTACGCGACTCTCCTCAGCACACAGCTGATTTTGCGATTAACCCCCATGGAAAAATAAATTAAGATGTGTACTGAAAATGATGTTTACAAGGAGACAATTTAACCAATACCCATGAAATACCCAAAACATCAATGCCCATGCCTGAATCGAATACTAAAGGCTATTTTTTCCCCTGCATTTTTTTTTATTCTCGCGTACCCCCTGCCATCACCTTGCGTACCCCTTAGGGGTACGCGTACCACAGTTTGGGAACCACTGATGTAGATAACCAACAAGAGAATAATTGTCATTATATTATGGCGAAATGAGGCCCCTTTCATTTCTGATAGACTGATTAACTAATCTAGCAGTGTGGCAGAAGGGTTTGAATCCCATCACAGACATCAAACTTGTCTACTGAATCTTGTACCTTATATATCAATCCAATGGAGCACAATGTAAATATGAAATGTCCCTATGATGGACATTGATATTATTATACGTATTACGTAGTGAGCTATGTGTGGTGCCCATTGCATGTGCACATCAATTAAACAAGATATTTGATAAAGGAACGTGCCATGTGACATCCTCGTGGCCCTCCTAATATGTTCCCACGGTAACCGCCTGAGACAGACAGATAGACGTGTTTATTACCGGAAGAGCACAGCGATTTGTCATCATGTCACCTTCAGCAGCCTTTTGCACTTCCTCTCAGCCCCACTGCATGTTGGGTGATGGAGTTTATCTAAACGTGGCATAATGAGCCATTGCATTTCTCAGTCACCTCTCCCAGAATAGCATGCTGCGGGCTGTGAGGCACTGGAGGGTATACAGACACAACACACAGCACCACAGGAGACTGGGAGAGACAAATAGAATGGGCTGGCTTGGCATATTCTTTTGTTAGGTGTTTCTCTCTCTCTTTCTCCCTCTCCCTCTCCCTCTCTCTCTCTCTCTCTCTCTCTCTCTCTCTCTCTCTCTCTCTCTCTCTCTCTCTCTCTCTCTCTATCCCTTGTTCTCTGGAAATATACTGTTCCACTTCCTCATTAATGAGTATGTTTTCAAGAGAATATGATTTCCACCTGGTATTTGTGTCCCCCTGCTGTGCAAAATGGCAGTTCTTTTTTTCACTTCACTTGGACCATCTCTTGCTCTCTTTATATCCCTTTTCCTTCTCTTTTTTTCTGTTCTGGACACCAGAAATGTACACATGCATGCGCACGCGCACACACACACACGCACGCACGCACGCACGCACGCACGCACGCACGCACGCACGCACGCACACACACACACACACACACACACACACACTGCCCTAAGCATATAGACTAACAGAGACAGGCACAAACACACTACCTCTTAAATACAAATCCTTTC
>NC_085859.1:45481099-45483599 GCF_034702125.1 Engraulis encrasicolus | reverse complement strand
ACTGCTCACACCCACCATCATGAAAAATTAAAATATTTCAATATTTCATTTCCTACCCCCCATCCACTCACACACACACAGATATTGTATTTTATTTTTCGGTCTTTGTCCACAATTGCCCTTCTTTTTAGATACTGTATGTAGAGGTGTTTGTATTTGATTTTTGAAGACATTATTGTGTATTTGTCATTCATTTGTTATATCCGTTTGAGACAAGCCATGTCGTGAATCTGTGGGTGTAGGCTGCAATTCAGTTCTTTGATTTGTTGTGAAAATGAGAGTAGCATCTCTGAATAAGAAATGAGGCATCTGGACACAGGTGGGAACTTCTTTTGGTGTTTCAGTTTTTCCTTCCTGCTCCTGAGTGCTTTCTTGTAAAAAATACCATTCTGCAAGACTCATGCGGGGTGCATTTATGTGTTCCACTGAGGGGGGCTAAGAGAAAGGCCCGAAAAGGCCTGAAAAGAGGCACTACCTCTTGGATGTCTGCTTCCAAAGCTGTTTCCAAAATTTCCCCTACCCCCATGTGTAGTCGTCTAAAGCACTTTGTGTGGTATAATGTAAGCATAAAAGGATTCCTGTCGCTGGAAACAGTGTGTTCCTCCCACCTCCCCACTGTTTCGCTGACTCAACGAGTCCCCTTCCCCTTCCAATCCACTCCCTGAGGACGGTCTAACCGAGAGCAGTGCTGTAGACGCTAAAGTCAGAGTGTCAGGGCCGCTGACAGCTTTGGCTATAGGCCTGGGACAAAGACAAATGAAAGCCCCAAACCAAATTCATAGGCCAACGTAATGAGGATCAAATTCTGGGCCCCCTCTCTCCCTTGGCCCGGGACAAGTGACCCCTTTGTCCCTCCCCCCTGTCGGCTTCCCTGGCTGTAGTTGCCTGCTCAGCTAGAGACCTACGTGGTATCTACCCACATACTTACCTGTCACAGTCTAAAGCCTCTCATCTCATCCTCCTCCATCTGCCTTGAAGCAGCACTTTACTGTACGGCAGCAAACCAAGACCAAGAAGTCGCATCTTTCTCGTCTCATCCTCCGCTCACGGTCTGGACATTTCTTATCCTTCTGTTGTTGTTCAGTTCTTTTCATTTCCATGCCTGCCTGCTTGCCGTGCCATGTTGTGTGGTTCAATGCCTGCCTGCCTGCTTGCTTGCTTGTGCCTAACCTCAGGGCCGGCCCTTGTCCATTTTCTGCCCTAGGAAAGTATGTGTTCAGTGCCCCCCACACACTCAATTTTGCAGTTTGCTGCCACCCTACCCGACAAATTCAGGGCAGTGTGTATTTATTTCCATGCTGATTTACTTTCATTCTGTTCATTGAGATGATGTGTTGGAAATGTGTTAGAGCAGTGGATTTTTTTTCTGTCCCTGTTTTTCTGGTGCGGCGCCCCCTACTGGAAATGTGCCCTTAGCATTTGCCTATGTTACCTTTTTGGACTGCTTTACTTCGCCTGCCTGCCTGCCCACCCAAACCTTCCGTCCCTTTCTTCTCCTCCGCCGTTGGGCTTAGTGTCCTGGCCACCTCTTATCTACTGCCTTCATGTAGTGACGCCAACTGTGACAAAACAGGGACGGGGACTTCAAATTTCTCCAGACTGGCTTCCACGCTCACTTGACCAGTTCCTCCGTCTCATTCCGTCCCCTCCTCCTCCCTCTCTCTCCCTCTCTCTCTCTCTCTTTCTCTCTCCATCTCTCCCTCTCACTTTCTCACCACCACCAACTCTTCCTCTACTTCCTACCTCCTTCCTGTCTGCCTCCTTCTCTTCCTCCTCCCTCTCTGCCTCCTCTTCTTCCCTCTCTTCCCTCTTTACATCTTTCTCTTCCTCCTCTTCATTCTCCCTCTCAACCTCACTACATGCTCCTCCTCCTCCCCCTTTCTCTACCTCAACATCCATCTTTCCACAGCTTTGTCTGCCTTTCTTCCCCTTTCCCTTTGTCTTATTACTGGAGGTTCTGCTGAGCACGGTGTGCTCCCATCATGACCTATTTGGAAGGCATTGCTACGGGCACACACAGCACCCGATCCCGACCCAAAGCATTTCCCATGAAAGCATCTTGAGGGCTTTGCCAATAATCCCAGCGTGATTTAGTAGGCCAACGTGGCAATGCCTTAAAGGAGAGATGGAGAGAGGGGGGGGGGGGGGGGGGGGGGGGGAAGGGAGAGAGAGAGAGAGAGATGGTGATAGTGAGAAGAGAGGGAGAAACAGAGAGAGAGAGAGAGAGAGAGAGAGACAGAGAGAGACAGAGAGAGACAGAGAGAGAGAGAGAGAGAGAGAGAGAGAGAGAGAGAGAGAGAGAGAGAGAGAGAGAGAGAGAGAGAGAGAGAAACTGGGAGAGAAGTGTAGAGAAACTGGGAGAGAAGTGTAGAGAAACTGGTAGAGAAGTGTAGAGAAAGACAGACATGGTGATAGTGAAGAGAGGGAGAAACGGAGAGAGACTGAGACACAGAAGAGAGAGTGAAAGAGAGAGAGTGAGAGAGAGAGAGAGAGAGAGAGA
>NC_085859.1:45388599-45476099 GCF_034702125.1 Engraulis encrasicolus | reverse complement strand
ATGCACAAGGCAGCAGTGACTTGCCTCACGTGGGCATAAACATGTAGGGACATTGACATACGACACAGGAGGAAATTAACGAACAAGGCAGACAGGCTCTCCGATGGGGAGCATTGACAGACTAACTCTAATCGGCGCTGCATGCGCGTGCACTAAGTTAGCAGTGACTTGCCTCACGTGGGCATAAACATGTAGGGACATTGACATACGACACAGGAGGAAAGTAACGAACAAGGCAGACAGGCGCTCCCATGGGGAGCATTGACAGACTAACTCTAATCGGCGCTGCATGCGCGTGCACTAAGGTAGCAGTGACTTGCCTCACGTGGGCATAAACATGTAGGGACGTTGACATACGACACAGGACGAACAAGGCAGACAGGCGCTCTCACGTGGAGCAATGACAGATAAACTCTAATCGGCGCTGCGTGCGCATGCACAAGGCAGCAGTGACTTGCCTCACGTGGGCATAAACATGTAGGGACATTGACATACGACACAGGAGGAAATTAACGAACAAGGCAGACAGGCTCTCCGATGGGGAGCATTGACAGACTAACTCTAATCGGCGCTGCATGCGCGTGCACTAAGTTAGCAGTGACTTGCCTCACGTGGGCATAAACATGTAGGGACATTGACATACGACACAGGAGGAAAGTAACGAACAAGGCAGACAGGCGCTCCCATGGGGAGCATTGACAGACTAACTCTAATCGGCGCTGCATGCGCGTGCACTAAGGTAGCAGTGACTTGCCTCACGTGGGCATAAACATGTAGGGACGTTGACATACGACACAGGACGAACAAGGCAGACAGGCGCTCTCACGTGGAGCAATGACAGATAAACTCTAATCGGCGCTGCGTGCGCGTGCACTAAAGCAGCAGTGACTTGCCTCACGTGGGCATAAACATGTAGGGACATTGACATACGACACAGGAGGAAAGTAACGAACAAGGCAGACAGGCGCTCTCATGGGGAGCATAGACAGACTAATCTAATCGGCGCTGCGTGCGCGTGCACTAAGTTAGCAGTGACTTGCCTCACGTGGGCATAAACATGTAGGGACATTGACAAACATGTAAACAGAAAGAAAATAAGGCAGGGACATGCTCTCACAGAGAAAGGTGCGTGATAAGCGCTAAGTGGCGCGGCGAGCGCGTGTGAACGGTTACCGTGCCGGGAGCCAAAACCAACCTCTACGTGACGGGGGGGTTACCTTATCGACTGCTAGAGAGTAGTGCGTAATGAGGGCTAAATGGCGCAACGTGCGCGCATGAATGGTTACCGGGACGAGAGCCAACACCAACGCCTGTGAGGGAGGATACCTTATAGGCCGTTACGGAGTGAGCTTGAGCTTTAGGACATCGGCAGGGAGAAAACGGGCCACCGCAGTGATATGATGAGCGTGTGCAAGATACCGAGGGTGATGGGTAGCGTGAGTCAGTCGCGTTGGGCATGGATTAGGCTATGACTTTTAAGAGGTAAATAGAGGTGCAGAGATTACCTTGGGTGACCTGGATCCCTGCTGCGCGCACAGAATTGAATGCCTAACATCATACGAATTGAAGGCGTATTGGAATTTCAGGTCTTGGAGTTAAAGACCAGAAACATGCACCTGCCGGTGGGTGGTGAGGACTGAGAGTGTTGAATCAAGGGGAAAAATAGTGCAGTATAGAGCATGAGGACCGAAAGAGGCACAGTGATGTGCAACAGTAACCATGACGCCAGTCCCGAGAGTATCGGACTTAGATGTTCTACCTTATGGGAGGAGAATAGTGATGAGTGAAAATTAATTAGGGTAACCAGGGTCACTGGCATAAAACCGGATCCCAAATGACGTCCTGTAGGCCTTCTGATGACGTATTGAGAGTGCACCAGGCCTTTGACCTGTGATAAATAAGGAAATACATGTCGGAAGGAAACGCACATGGGTAGCGATGGGCCCCAACGTGTGGACGAGCATGACCATCTGAGCACCTGGAACGGAAAGATAGAGTTTACAGTCAGCGACAATGACAGTTTGCCATAGCTAGGCGAGCATTCCCTTCCTTGCCACGACTAGGCAGACGTTGTGGTTTGCTAACTGTACTGGAATGCAGCATGTACACAGAGAGGAGAATGAGACAGCAACGAGATAACAGAGAACGGGTGAAATTAGCAGCGAGAACAAATTGCAACGGTTGACTCGTTGGTGCGGTAGAGGGCCTGGGCATGCCTACGAGAGCAGAGAGGTTAACTGGAACTTGTGCATGGTTAAAGGGTTGGATACTCATATCAAAGATAGTCAATTCTTCAATTTCGTCCTACTACTTCAGATGGATGACTCACTGTACGAGGAGTAGTAGAGTCATGCTTGGCACGTGAAAGAAAAAGCGATCATATGTTAAGCAATTGCAATAATTTGAAATAAAATGCACTTAGATAGGTGCGCCCTTAAATTGTAGACGAGGGTGTAGCTAGTTAATGCTTTGTACGGCCTGTTGATACCCCCAAAAGAATCCCGGGCCCATTTGCATGGCAACTACTAAGTGAGCCACGGGAAGCCATGCACCACCAAGCAGTTAAAAGCGGAGTCGCGCGGGTCTCCAGGCAGCGGCGCAGTGCTGATTGAATTAACCTATGAGACGGAGGAAAGAGAGGGACAGATACGATACTATGCATCGTTGGTGGAAAGGGCTCCAGCTGCAAACGTGGATGCGATAAGTCTGACAGCTGAGTACTCGGAACATGCAGCGTGCAATCGCCAGTAGTGAACCTAGAACGAAAGGACATGGCCATTATCAACGCATCTTTTAATGTGTGGTTAATCCCACAGATTAGGCTACTGCGCGGAAGCATACTGAGTCCCGGCAATGGGCAGAGCTAATTAGCATGCCACACGGAGAGAGAGAAACGTGGGTGCTGGCATGCGAAACCACGGCGCAACAACTCTAAATCGTGAGCGAAAAGCAGAGTGTGCTATAGCCACGGCTATGAACATTTAAAGTAATTTACCTAGGAGCCAGAATACCCACGTCTGAAAATGATAGATATAAACCACTAGTTATGCAAAAAGTATTTTCAAGAATAAACAAAGAAGGCAGTTGACCAAAGAGCCAGCAGCCAGGTCTAAATAGGAGGACCGAGGGCCATGAAGGCCCAACACCGCGATATGATGTGAAGGCAACAGAAAAACGCGAAAGCACAAGAATTAACATGAAATACAGTATCGCCAAACTAAAATAGGCAATAAATCAAAATCAAGACAATAAATAGCTGAAAATAAAAACTAGGAGGAAAATCCGACCATACACTAAGATCATGTCTGCAATAAATAAAATCATTCTGTAGATATAGCCAGTTGGTTCACATCATTAATCGGGTAGGTCTAATGCCACTGCGCCAGCGAATAACTCCACCAGCACTACTCCAAAGACCCCGCGTGGGCAACCTCACAGGAAACAGATAAGTAGGCCTACACGGATTACACAGAATGTAGCAGGTCAACAATGAGCCGCTCCCATAGAGATGACGAGCCGATTCTTAGGAACGAGAACCCCGTGAGTGAATTGCATGACTAAAATAGAGGGCGAACGTCGACTCTAGTAGACATAACGCACCGTGACGCATAACACATTGCCACCACGCCACGAAGGCTACAGACCAGTGCACGAGCGATCAGTCAAACGACAACCATAAGAGTCAGTTATGAATATTTCTAGGTCGGCAAGGAGGACGCAACGCGACTAGTAAGTCGTTACAGGGAGCACTCCACAATTTAACTTAAGCAGTCAGAGGGGAGAAAAAACAGCGGCAACGGGAAACGAGACAAAGAAGAAGAAAGTAAACGCGTGACTATAAACTGAGAACCTATAGCCAAGGTTGATGAAAGCAATACATTTTAAGCTACGATGAGAGGCAAGCCTCGCTTACTTATGCACATGTGACCACAGAAAGCAGCGCTGCCAACCTTCCTAAAACTACTATCCCTACGGGCGTCCGAACCAGAAGTCGACGTGATAGTATGACAGAGCGCTTAGTGATAGAGAGAAAAACGTAGCACCAGCAAAACCCCTGAAGTGTAATAAAGACGCCGAAGCCAGCTGCCCAGACATGGCGAGATCCTAAAACTGAATCGAAATGAAAGTAGCCTCGAGGACAAGCGAAACGTACGGGAGCCTTCTATTAAGGGCGTGAGTGGAGAGGTGGGAGATGTGACAGCACGATAATGCTCCTGAAACTACGAGAAAGAAACATTTAACTGCAGTAAACTAAGTTTTGGCGCGCGCGGATTTCGGACCGGCCATGCCTAAAGCCAGCAAGAAAGGAGAGTTTAGACACGTCGCTATAAAGGCGATGGCAGCCGCTGATTGGCTCTGGGAAATGCACAGGTGCTCTGAGTCTCCCTGGCAGAACTAACGCAGGCTACATATCATTGATGGTGGTGGATGGTTGTGTGTGTACCATATGTGTGTGTGTGTGTGTGTGTGTGTGTGGGGGGGGGGGGGGGGGGGGGGGGGGTTGGTCATTGCGTTTGTGGCCCGGGTCCCTGCCAGCTGTGTTGGCTCCAGATGGTGTCCCCTTCCATGACAACTCCAGCAAGCCAAGCCAAGCAAGAGGTTTTATCAGCACATCAACACCACCACCAGCGAAGTGATTATCTCGCCATATGTGTGTGGCTATGAAGATTGACTTTGCACTCTTTTTAAGTTTTTCCTTTTTTTTGTCGCTCGATTTTTCTGTATGCGACTCATCCTTTTTTCATTTGATGTTATGTGCTGCTGTTCTAAAGTGTACTCTTCTTTTCCCAATGCCATTACCGTTCACTTTCATCCTTGCCTCTCTCTGTTCTTTTCCCCTCTCTCTCTCTCTTCTCTCTTTCTCTCTTTCATCTATTTGGTTACTCAATTCATGTGTCATTCTTGCGCTCCTTCTGTCTACTTATCTAGGCCTACTGTATGTGTTCATCTGTCTGTCTGTCTGTCTGTCTGTCTGTCTGTCTGTCTGTCTGTCTGTCTTTCTGTCTGACTGGCAGGCTGGCAGGCAGGCTGGCTGTCTGCCTGTCTGTCTCCCCCTCAGTCTGTTACAACTCTATAGGCAAATTACAAGTTGTTGACGTCAAACAAGTTCCATTGTGAAGGCTACCGGTTTCAAGCAGAAAACAGTGGCATGTACATGTATGTACATCCTATGCCTGCGCCACAGGATGCAACTTATACTGTACCTGCTTTGAATGCATCGAATGGAAGGTCATGCGAAGAAGGCCCATTGCAGACATGTTTTCCTGCCTCCTCTGTGTCGTGCAGACATTCTAGTGGGCAGGTGCTCAAGGTTGGACGGGGTGGCATGTGGAATTTCCAGCTGCTTCTCTAGACTAGAAGCAATATATTATGTTGGGGCAATATTGACACTTTTGATCGTCAAGGATTCGTAGATGATAATGTCAACATAGACTGTAAGTACAGGTATATTGCGACAAAAAAACAGCTTTCAAAATGTCATTTTTTATACAGTAAAAAGCAAAGGGCCAGGTGATTTAGCACCATTTCGTTCCTATCTGTGGACACCTATGCCACTCGTGCATTTGTCTAAAGCAGAAAGGGGGAGGAAAAGGTGGAAGGGACATATCTCTCTCTCTCTCTCTCCCCCTCTCTCTCTCTCTCTCTCTCTCTCTCTCCCTCTCTCTCTCTTCCTCTTTTGCAAAGGTTTTCTGATTCAGATTTTTTTTCAGTACCTCCACAACCCCCCTAGGGGTCCTGAGGCCCAGTTTGGGAACCACTGCTCCATTCCATCCACCATCCATCGATTCCTCTCTTCATCCCATTCTCCTCCTCCCACTCTCTCTATCCACTTGTCTTTCCTCTCTTCCCCCATGATCCCTTTCTCCATCCCCCTCACTGAGTCTTCTTCGCTATCACCATCCCTCCTTCCCTCCATCCTCAATTCCTTCCTGTCTGTCCTTCCTTCCTCCTCTTTACCCCATCTCCATCTCTCCGTCCCCCATCTCTCTACCTCTCTCTTCCCTCTCTCCATCCCCCTCTATCTCTCTTCTCTTCCATCCCATCTCTCCATTCTCTATTCCTTCCTCTCGCTTTCTTCTTCTCCATCTCATTCCTCCATCACTTTACCCCATCTCCACCCCCCTCTCTCTCTCACTCTCCATCCCATCTTTCCATCCCCTATCCCTACCTCTCCCTCTCCTTTCTCTTCCATTCCATCTCATCCCTCCACTTTACTCCATCTCCATCTCCCCCTCTACTTCCCTATCCCCATGCCACCCCTCCTTCATTCTTTCCATGCCATCCCTCCCTCCATCCACTATTCCTCTCTCTCTCTTCTCTTCCCTTCCATTCCATCCCTCCACTTAACCCCATCTCCATCTCTCCCTATCCTTCCCTCTCTTCATCCCTCCCTCCATCCCCTATTTCTCTCTCTCTCTTCTCTTCCATCCCATCCCTCAACTTTGCCCCATCTCCCTCTCTCCATCTCTCTCTCCATGCCATCCCTTCATCCCTCTCTCTGTTGTACTGCACCCAGCAGCATCTGCCTGTTTATTCTTTCCTCTATCCCATCCCTCCATCCCTCTCTCTGAGTCTTCCTCACCACCGCCACCCCTCCTTCTCTCCATCCCCTATTCTCTTCCCTCTCTCCTTCCCTCTCTTCATGCCACCCCTCCATCTCTCTCTCTCTTCTCTTCCCCCTCCGTCCCTCTCTCCATCCCTCTCTCTGAGTCTTCCTCACATGCCGCCTTTCTCCATCCCCTATTCCTTCTTCTCTGTCTTTCTTCCCTCTCTTCATCCCATCCCTCTCTTCATCCCTCTCTCCATCCCATCCATCCCTCCATCCCTCTCTCCGTTACACTGCACCCAGCAGCATCAGCGTGTTTATTCTTTGCTCCTGCTCAGCCCACCAAGCGCCTCCTTCTCTCATGGCCCCCGGGCCCCACATTAGCAAGACTCGCACTCCCACTGTGCACGGCGCTATCTGACAGGAAGTGAACACGCTCACACACACACACACACACACACACACACACACATACATTCCACTAGCTAGCGGCAAACGAAAAAAATATGCAGACACAATTTTTATAAACTGCAAAACGACCGTAAAATTCAGCCCACTTTTCTCAAGCAGGCCTGCTTAGCAGCACACATTCAAATCCTTCAAGTGACTCTACTGACAACTGTGAATGAGTTACACCACGCGTTTGATTAGAAACTGTATAATTTATTGGGGCACTGTGGAATAGCGCACTAATGCACATGCAACGGACCATATACTGCTACATCATAGGTGCCGGAAAGGCAGATGCAGTGAGGCATTTGAGGCCTCACTTTTGGGCTCCCTAAATGAGGTCTTCTCAACTTTTACTGCAAACAGACGAGTGGAGTGCAGCAGCAGTAACATTGCTAAGAAATAAAGAAAGAATAAAAAAAAGTGAGCCGCCACTTTAAAACTCCTTCCGGCACCCTTGGGCTATATGCCTATGCCTATGCTTATGCCTATGTATTGGGCAGTCATGGGTAAGTGGTTAGGGCGTCAGACTTCCCAAAGGTCCCAAAGGTCGCCGGTTCGACTCCCGACAGCCTGGTAACCAGTGCTCTTCCCCATCCTCCTCCATGACTGAGGTACCCTGAGCATGGTACCATTCCGCCGCACTGCTCCCTTGGGACGCCATGGGGGGCTGCCCCCTTGCATGGGTGAGGTATGAATGCAATTCTGTTGTGTGCAGTTTGAAGTGAACACTTGTGTGCTGTAAAGTGCTGTTACAATGACAATGGGAGTTGGATGTCCTCCTTGGGATTTCACTTCACTTTCACATGCCTATGGGGACGCCCTGTGACAGGTTATGGTTCAGGGATGTTTTTTTTCTGGGCACAGGGCAGAGAAATTCGCTGTGGCAACAGAAATTCGAAATCTGTGAATTCTTCTTCAGCATCACTATCACACCAACAGTGACTGGCTGGCTGCACAAGGCTGCATGATGTCGAGGGAAAAAAGGAAAAGAAGAATCCTTAAAAGAAGTAAAGCTCCCTTTGGTGGTTAGCATGCAGGCTTGGCACTGTAATGAAATGAAATATGACATGCCAATTTAATTATGTCTGAGGCATGGCTGCCGGATGATCTAGCCTTAAAGTTTTAAAATGAGATCAGGACAGCTTCTCCGTCTCTTTTATCTCCCTTTGCTCTCTGTCTTTTTGCCAAAGGGGCCCTGGTGCTGCAGTGAGGGGTCTGCCTCCGCCTCTACTCTCTGCCTGCCTCCTCTTCTTCAGCTTAAGGATTTCAGCGAAGGTTTCTGCTGTGGAAGTGCCGGCGGTCAGGAATGTGGCAGCACCGCTGAGCCCGGCATGGAATCTACTGTACCAGGACAGGACTGCTAATCTGGCATGCAGGGCATTTTCCCCAATGAGCTGACAGTCCTCTGGGGCCAATGCTGTTGGGTTGTTGTTGTTTTGGGGTTTTCTCTCTCTCTGAAGAGATCGTCGCACAGGGGTGGCCCATCTTCAATAAAGACAATGACTAAACCAGACATAATATCGTAAACATCAGGGGAGCTTGTGTGACAGGCTGGTCTATCCACCAAAAATGTCCCAGTCCAGCCCAGGAGCCTGGTGTGATCTTCTAGAGAGGAGTCAGTAACAGGGGCGCCTGCAGACTTGACCAGTATGGTACGCACCAACACCCCCCCCCCCCCCAAAACAAAAAAACACACCGGAGAAATGACAGCGGACCATGACACCGGAGGGAAGAAAAACATAGGATTGGACGGAGTATTTAGTCATGTCTGGGGTGGTTTTCTTTTAATCAGTCGTCACTTTTTCGTAGGCCGATTGCTTTAGGCTATCTTAGGAAACAAGGTAACATGTTGACGTTGACAAGGTAGGCTAGTCTATAGGCTACGGTTTTGAAAAGGCCTGCACACTTGTGTTCTCTCGTACATGGGGATGAAACAAGTAGGCTATGGCAGACGCCATTAGATACAACTTTTCAAGCGTTATAGGCTACTTTTCCACTCGGGTAGAAAGTTGGCGCAAAGGTGTCTGCTGCAGCATGAATGAAGTTCACGTCACAAACATGGCTGAGCTGGGACCATAAAAAGCCCGGGCACGTTATGCAAGAAAAGGCAGAAAGGGACTACTGTACATCAGCCTGTTAACCCACCGGGGAATGAACTGAATGTTAGTCCAGGCTGATCACAAATGCGCAGCGCAATAGCCTACAGGCAGAGCACAAGAACCACCGACGCACTCGCACACAAATCGCAGCATGCTGTTCATGTCAGCAAACAGGAAAACCTGCGCAATAAGCATTAGAAACACTCAAACTGCATGTCATCAAAACATGCAGAATTACTTTAGAACGAATGCTTTCCCGAATATAATGTATTTGCGTAGCACACACAGCTAGTTGTCAGTGCTGCCGTCCGAAGCTAGTACAAAGCAAAGTGCCGTACCTCTCATAAACCGTCTCTGTAGAAAGCCACAAAACACAGAACGGTAACCAAAACAACCTATAATGTTTGCCGCGGCGGGCTCAGTGATGAATGAAACAGCCTACCTGTACTGCTACCATCCAATGCCTTCTTGCTAGCCCACGACAACTGTTTTTTGGTTACGATTGAAACGTGTCACTTTCAAGACATAACTTGACATAACTTGACAAGACATAACGCGACGCCACGACATTGGTTATTCCAAGAAGAAAATGGAGAGCTGTCCTTAAAACTAGAACTAGACTTAAATTTGCGGGCTATGTCTGACTGGAGGTAGCCACTCAAGTTAGAATTCCGCTGATGGAACTAGAACTTTCCTGTATCTTTTTTTTCAGGAGCGCGCGAGTTTTACGCCCAGAAGCAAAAAGCAGGCTATCTGCCTTTTTAAATTAATGGTGTCCAGCATAGTCTCTGCTCTTTAATTTGCTTCATGCTGCTTCTTCTCATATAATATGTTGGATTGTCACAACATTCATGGAAGACACAATAGGCGTAATATTTAAAAAAAAAAAAAAAAATTTTTAAACCCTCCCTCCACTGGTGAAGGTACGCACAGTGCGTACGGCCGTACGGCTCCAGGCGCCCTTGGTCAGTAACCTCGCTGTACCAGCCTGAAGCAAGCCAGGCAGGACATGTCCATCCACGGCATTAAGCCTCATGAAATGGTAATGGGGGAAAGCAGCCAGCGAGGGAGTCTCCTGAAGAGGAGAAGTTTAAGAGGAGGTGAATGACTGATCCCTCTCCACATTATCTTCACACGTACACATACAGAGAGAGACATAGAGAATAGAAAGAGAGAGCGAGAAATAGAAAGAGAGAGAGAGGGAAGGAAAGAGAAAGAGAGAGAGGGAGAAGGAAAGAGAAAGAGAGAGAGTATACAGCTTCCATACGTAGGCCTATATCGATTCCATACCCCCCCCCCCCACACACACACACACACACACACACACACTTGACCTGTTACACCTTTTGCATAATCTGAGGTGCTATGGACTCAGAAAGCCAGTGGGATTTTAGGTCATGGTCCCAATACATTTTACCATCCAATGTGTTAAGGAGCTGAATAAAGTTGAGCAACAGAAGCAAAGAAAATGTCCAAAAAGATTTTTTTTAAAGAGAAATCCAGGAGGAGGCCCACCAAAATATTGACTAAAATGCAAAGATGGAAGTTATTCAATAACATCCCTTTGAGACTATCCAGGAATTATGACATTTCAAAGCATTTTTTTTACTGCAAGTTCACACAGATTTTCGCACAGCAAGTTACTGCAAGTTCACACAGCTTCTTTTTATTGTCTATTTTTCTGTCTTGCAGTGTGGTTGTGCAGTTCCCTTTCTGCCCAGACCCAAAGCATAAAGGTTATTAGAGGGCTAAAATCTTCCATTGGGGAACCTTTAGAGGGCAGGGAATGTGTGTTGCATAGAGATTTCACGTCACCAAAGTAGTTTTTTTATTTTAATGCTTTACATGAGTTGGCACTGAGATCTAATGTGCCACTTGCTGGGTGCTCGTCTAATCAGGACTGGACTGGTGATCTGCCATACAGGGTATTTTTCAGGAGGGCCGACAGTCCTCAGGGGCCAGTCCTGTTCTGTCTTATCATCTTTTTTGTTGGTTTTTTACCACTTAGAAACTGTCCCACCATGTATGTAGATGGACCGCCCTAGTGGTGATAATCCGCCATACAGGGCATTTTCCCAGTGGCCGATACTGTTGGATTGTTGTTGTTATGAGTAGTTTTTTGGGACGGCCCATTGGTCTATCTTTAACCCATTTTAGCCTAAGGCACCTTCAAAAAGCGCCTGCTGAATGCCTAGGCCCTTTTAGGGAAGAGGTGCCCTCTGCCTATTAAAACCTAAATACATATCTCAGTGACCCGAGGGGGCGGTCCTAGAAACCGTCCCACCGTTTACATAGATGGGCTGGCCCAGAGCCATACAGAGGGTAGAGTCGGGCAATCTCCGCCGTGTGCTTAGGCCGACTTCCTCTTTAGCAAAATTAGCTGTTTTAGCTTCTCAGTACTGCTCAGCGTTGCGAATGTTAGTTCCTAGCAGTGGGCGTAGCACATAGCAAATGCAATGCAGGGAATATGACGAGACTTGCTGTTCATAGTAATAACTTCAGATAAACATCACAGATGGTAAACTTTTGTGATTATCACCACCGAGACAGTTGTTGGTTTACATATTTGTGGTGATTACCCCGCAGTATAGTTCGTTAGTCCTTATTTTTGGCTGTTAATGTGGTGGTTCTATGTTGAGTCTATGGAAAGACAGCCGCTTTAGGAACACCCTTATCTCGCTGAAAGGCGGAGCTGCCATTTAATTCCTGGTCCTCCAATTGCGTAACTCTACCCTCTGTATGGCTCTGGGCTGGCCCATTGGGCCATCTTCAACATAGATGATGGGCCGAGCCAATCATATCATTTAAAAAGCTGGCCAATGTGGAGCTGGCCAATGTGGGAAAAAAAAGGCGGGAACACTGTTTGGTCCTTGTCCAGCCCTGTGTCTAATCACCTATATCAATCCCCTCTGCAGTTTGCAGGCCACTGAATAACCCCATACCCATTATGTGCCACTAAACAAGAGCCGATTCATGGCACCTCTATGGCACTCACAGGACTAATCGTAAGCATACACTTTTGCATGGGAGATTTATTTGCTTCAAGATCACAGAGCAGAGGGACCAATTATACTACTTTGGAGATTTCAACGGAGGCCGAAGTAGGACTATAGGACACCCATTTGGAAATGAACATAAACAAGAAATTAGAGTAGTGGTTGATGTTTAACTTGATGACCTCTTCAGCTTGCATGCATGCTTTTTGAGACCCAGTACACAGTGAAAATGCTGTGTTGATGCAACACTGAGAGAGTACTCTGGGACTGAATACACTTTAGAAGATGTTAAATCCACTATCTAAGAGTTGAATCGACACTGCAATTTTTTTGCTGTGTAATTATACTGTATACTATATACTGTATTGTTTGGGAAGAAACATCAGCAAGAGACCGTTAAACTTAACAGGAGTGGAGTGGTTACTAATGTTGGTCTTGATGGCCTCGCTGGCTTGCATGCTTTTCTTCTCATGTGTGGAGCAGCAGGGGCAGGGTAGTTAATTGTAAAAGACCTCATAAGGTGCTTTGTGTATTTCATAAGTGTTGGCCTGGCCTGCTGCGAGTATGTCAGCACATTATCTTTTTGTGTCACCCAGAAGACTCTTTTTCTTTCTTCTTTTTGTGATGACTCATTTGCAGCTATGCTGGTCTTGATGGCCATGCTGGCTTGCATGCTTTTCTTCTCATGTGTGGAGCAGGGGTAGTAAATTGTCAAGAGAAGCAGAGAATGTGCATGCATCCGTGGCACAAAAAAGTAAACAAACATTGTGCCATTAAAACAACTGAGAACATTAACAGTGTTTCGGACATTTGTTATTTACTTTACATTGTAAAAGCCCTCATTGGCATGCAGCATGGTGCTGTATTTTGTACATAAGTGGTGGCCTGGCCTGCTGCTAGCATGTCAGCACGTCATCTTGTAGTGGCACCTGTAAGACTCCTTTTCTTTCTTCATTTTGTGATGACTCACATTTGTAGCTATAACCTGCACTAGGGCTGTGAGGGAGTTACATGCTACATGCTACATGCCTTACCTTGCCTTATTCCTCCTAGCTCCGAGCGGAGCATAGGGCTTCTACTACGTAACAGCCTCCAGACAACACGATCTGGGCTTTTCCTCTTGGCTTCATTCCATTTTCTGGAGTTCATCTCTGGTGGTTCTTCGCCATGAATCTGCATACTAAGGAGGGAGAGGGTTTTATTTTAAGGAGCCTGTAACGTCCGTCTTACAGGCTGTAACGTACGTCTGTAGAGATGGGGCTGCTTTTTCAAACTGACCTGTATCCCCTTTAAAAATCCCTAAAACAAATCTTAGTACTAACCCTAATCCATGACTCATCCCGGCATGAGGTTGCAATCAATGAAAACCTTTGTATGCTATGTGTCCATACGCTCGGCCGATTTGTTTGTCCCTCAGCCTCATTTGCGATACATAACTTGGCCCTCTCAGCACTCTATAACGCCCCCTGGGGAGCTTAAGAGTCCCCATTGAGGAGCACTAGAGCAGAGATGTTCTAACATGAGACCAAACACTTAAGACAGCGTTAGTGGAAATGAACATTGGACATTTGTAACACCAATATGGCATTTCCCTGCACATCACCCACCTTTCCGGCAACAAGAGCCAATTGCCTGGTGAGCTGTGCTATCATTGATCCAAATATCTTGTCCCATGATTTGTGTATCGCTCAGTTGTCCCACAGACTGTAACCTGTGTTTTCCCCTTCATTCTGAGATGCCCTGGTCTTTCTAATCTGAAATACAGTAGCTGCCCCGAAGCGTTGCCAAGATGGCCGCCAAGTGGAGGGACTTATATAGAACGGCTTTGACAAGTGGAAGCAATGCAGCGGACTAGAGGTGTAAATAATAATCGAAATGTACCGATAGGCTATATTGCGATATAATCTGACGATTGAATCGAAATGCATTGTATCGTGGGGCATTCTTAAGTATCGAAAATAATCGAATCGCTGGCGCCTGCCCAGTACCATAGCTGCATAACATAATAGAAGTGGAAAAGTAATTGGAAATAAGTCTAATCGAATCGAATCGTACTGTATCGTATTGTGGGGCATTCTTAAGTATCTAAAATAATCGAAATGCATCCATTGAGAGTGAATGGAATATATATGTCAATATCGCATCCAGGGCTCTTAATTAACACACGCCAACACGCCAAACACGGGTGAAAATTCATTTTGGCTAGTAGAAAAAAATAGAAAAAAATACCTACCCGCCAATTTGACTAGTAGCGCCCGAGTACAGTAACTGTACGGTAAACCGCTGCTCTGATGAACGTTATACGGCGAGATTTCCTACATTACCCATGGACACTAGCGTCACGAGGTAGCCTCCCACCGTGGGCTTTCCAGTAGTGATGGGCAAATGAGGCTTCCTGAACCAATGAGGCTTTCAGGCAAAAAGGTTCGAAGCATTCGAAGCATTTTTTGAAGCCTCATTTCTCACTGGCGCCATCTGGTGTGCAATGAAATGACACGGCAGGCATTGATTTAATTTTTAAAAATTCTTGTGTCTTATTTGTATTCGTTCCGTTTCAATAAATGTGATGGGGTGTGTGTATGGAATTAATGACTCGTGATTGTGGAACACTCAAATCAAGTTTAACGCTGACCCATGTGTTATCGTGGAAGTGAGAGAGAGAGCATCATTTTGTGGAGGTCGGCGCGCGACCGGGAGTGGGCCATAAACACAACAGAAGACAATTAAACCGGAAAGAAATATAACGAATAGAGTCAAATTATAGGCCTATGAATGAAATGTAGGCCTAATTCAAGAGATGCTAACAAATATCAGTTATCCACTAGGCCTATTCGAACTCACAATGATAAAGGTAGCATTCCGCCGCCTTCACCTCTAGGCCAGACTCAAAGATAATTTCATTATTTATTTGGTCAGCTTTCACAGAAGGCTACCCTGCGAAATTAAAACATTTAATTGTTTGTTACACTGCTACCACGAGGATTTGAACCAATGATCATGAGAATTCAGGTCAGACAGTTTAACCACTGCGCCAGCTGTGCCTTCTTACACGATAGAGCTGAGTTTCCTATTTTTCGTCAAGATGACACAACTTGTAAAGTCCATTAAAACCCGCACAAAAACCATTAAAATAGGCTAAATAAAATATGTCTGCACTCTTATTTAGCTATAAAGTTGAGTAGGACTACTAATAATTGCTGACAGAACTGCTGTCTCGTTTATGGTAGGTAGGCCTAGAACTAAAACAATTTTCCACCACGTCTTCGGGAGCGTCTCACTTTGAAAATCTACATCAAAAGGGAATTGCATATCATATTTGGACATTTGGGTCAATCTACGGCATGAGCTGAATTTATTGTATAGTGGAACCAAATCAAAGTCACTACATATCCAGTCTCAACATTCACACAACAAACGCAATCTGAAAACTTGACAAGTGCTCCGAGGCGCAGAAAGCTTGTTTGGGTAGCGGCGCGCAATGACACGTCCACGCGCTTCGCAAAATGTGAAGCCTCATTTGGCATTGTCACGTGGTATTTCTTGACGTCAAACGCCTCGAAGCGAGGCTTCAGATTTTGCGCCCACTTTTGCTCGAAGCACGCTTCGAAGCCTCGCTTCACATTTCCCATCACTACTTACAAGTGCATCGAGCGTCAACTCCATGCTGTTGCGCGCGCCAGGATTGAAAACATTTCAGACGACCAGCCTTCTGTCAGCTAAGCTGCGCTCACACTATTCTGACAGGCAGCTCTCCTCCTATGTTCTCGTCGCTTTCGCTACAACCTTTTTAACGTCACTACTGCTATTATTACTATATGAACCTTGCTGTAACAGGCTGCATTTTTTAAGCAGCGAGACCCTGACCGTTTCAATAACAGGACTTACGCAGATTATGCATAGCGCTACTTCTGTTGTGTAGACGTTTTGTGCGAGTGATGAGAATGTGGCGGGGGTTAGAGCAAGGTTCTGTGTGTTGGTGAATGCTAGTAGTAATTGTAAATATTGACGTTAAAAATGAGTGGTTGTGGAACGAAATAGCGACCAGGGCAGAGGAGGAGAGCCGACTGTCAGAGTGGTGTGACCGTAGCTGTCAGTTCAGTTGTCTTCTGAAATGTTCAGAGTCCTGGCGCAACTAAGTTGGAAAGCCCACGCCATCGAAAAGAAAAAAAAAGCAACCAACGACGAAGCTGCGGAAGTAACAAAGGAAGCGAAGATTCCCGAGATATTATTTACTTTTAATTAAACTAGGCTTCTTGTCATTTTGTTGCGCATGGTAGAGAAGAGCTCCTCCTCTCTCCTCTCCTTTTCCTCATCTCTTCTCCTTCCCTGGGGTGTGTGTAGGCCTATGTGAGGTTTTGTAGTGTTTGGCTGTGTGCTTGGTTACTGTAGGCCTATGTTAAAGGTCTGTTATGTGAGTGGCTTGTGTGATGTGATTCAGCTGCTTTCAGAGGAATTGAACAAAAACTAATCAAATTAATTAGTCCTAAGTAACGAAAGTAAAAAATAAAGCAGAAGTTAAAAAATAATGAAAAAATATATAGCCTATAATATGCTTATTATGTAGGCATATAGTAGCCTATGCAGGCCTATAGTGTATCTGTGTTGTAGAAACAGTTGGACAAAATGACCATCATAGTTTATTTTGGCAAGATAAAAAAAATGGCTAGTTGAATTTCTGTTTGGCTGGTAAGAAAAAATGTCCACTAGCCAAATTGGCTGGTGGTGGAAAAAGTTAATTTAGAGCCCTGCATCGAATAATAAGATATCGACATTGAATCGTATCATCATGGAGGCGGTGATTTACACCCCTACAGCTGACTGAGGTGCAGTGAGGCAGTGAGCTGACTGAGGCTGTCAACAAGACCACGTCTCCTCACCGATCTCCTCTCCTCCTCGCCAAACGCAACGCAGGAGGTCGGCAGGAGACAGACAGGCAGGGAAAAGGAGCTGATGCACTGCCATAATCAAATGCCATACGCTAGCAGGGAGGCAAAATGAATATTACAGCAGTTATATACACCCACCACTATACACTACCACCACCACCTCAACCATCACATTCTTGTCCTCCTCCCCCCCGCCCTCTCTCTCTTTCTCTGCTCTGTCGGCTGGTAAATGATTCATGCGTGCCGTGCGGGGCGGAGGCGTGCAGGGCGCATGGGGAGACAGCCAGTCACTGCGTGTCACAACGTTTTCATTCCCCATTTGCCGCGATTAGCTGAGGGTGCCCCCTGGGGGGATGGCACTTTTCAAGCATTGTTTGGCAATAGCACGACTCCCGGTTTTATCGCCGTGGTAGCGCAGCGCACTGTAGCTAACAACAACTATCACTTCATCGCTTCAAGCTGTCTGTGGCAAAAAAAAGTTGTTGGCTGACATCTTGATTACAGCAATCTCTGCCTTGTTGAACATGCACACATATGCACACACAACAAATACACAAGGATGGACACACAGACACAGACACATACGTACAGACACAGATACAAGTGCATACAAATAAACTCTCATGCACAGGGAAAAAAAGTTACAATGCTGGAAAAACCTGCAGACACACACGCAGACAAACCACAAAACACACACAAATACACACACACACACACACGCACACACGCACACACACACACACACACACACACACATTTCTCACATACATTATCATCAATGTTCCTCCGCAACCCTTTGGGAGGGTGTTAGGGGGTTTTGCCTTTTTTTGGGTTTCTTTTTTTTTGTTACATTGGATTGAAATAAAGCCTTTCATCATCCTCCCTAATCCTGAACTGTGATTGAAGATTTCACAGCAGAAAATTGGGGTGTCTCTGACAAACAACACAGTGCTCTTTTGTACAGCGTTTACTTTCCATCCCGGGCAACAAACCAGATCCATCTGGGGAATACATCTGATCTGATTAGTTTTACAGCTGCAAAGCTCGTTTTGCTCTTAATTAAAAAATAAGAAAGAATTTATGAAAACCTCCTACGAGCCACAAAATTATGGGCGGAATTGGTAATTATCGACCCTCCTGAATGGGAAAGGAAGACAAGCTAAGCAAAATGATTTTCCATTTTGGGCCAACAGGCGTGGGGAACCTTTTTAATTCGGGGGGCCAGTTCAAATGTTATAAAGTCCTCCAAGGGCCATACTATAAACACAAACCAGGATTTCCCCCTGCACTTTAGGGGACATGGCCTATATTAAGGGCATCCACCCTTACGGCACATCCCACCCTTACTAGCTCCCCTGAAAATATAACTTAACGGTACACTGTGCAGGAAATAACGGTACTGCAACTATGCTGCTCATTGAAACTGGATTGCCTATTGCCAAATCTGATCTTTTCATGAAAGTTTACGAAGTAATAAACTAATATTTTCTAGTATGGCCTAAGTACAGTCATTTTTTGCAGCTAAAAGTGGCTAATTCTGAAAATTCAAGATCCCCCTTTTCATGTTTGAAAAATGCAATTTCCCAGTCATAATTGATACTTAGAATTTGGTGGTGGTGATAAGTATTCATGAGAAAGGTAACATTAGTGAATTGGGTAGCATGAATTCTGGAAATAAACAACTATAAATATTACACAGTGTACCTTTAATTGTATTACAAATGTGATGTAATTGCCCCATGGGGACAAATAAAGTTCTAACTAACTAACAAACTAATTTCAATTTTTTTTTAACAGAACACATCATATTTCATGTCAAACTGCACAACATTAAAATTATGTTGGGGGCCGGATACGATGGCTTCCATCCATGGGCCAAGAGATTATGCAGCACTAACCACATTTAATCATACAACTCTTCAAGACATGTGTCGATAAGCTTGTCTGTATCAGGGATTGTATAATAAAGTGCAGCCGTTTTTTCCCACTGATGTGTACAGAGCTCGCCTTGGAAGCTGGCTATTCAGACCTCAGAGCCAAGGCAACAGCGAGTAGGCTACTATTAGAGGACATCAACAACTGGAGAAGGAAATGTGGTGGCGGCGGAAGCGGCGGTGGCGGCCCAATCATCTACCACCACCCCCATCGCCACCCACAGCACAGGGCCTTTAACAAAGAGCAAGCGGAGCCAAGGCCACACACACACACACACACACACACACACACACACACACAGCGCAGCAGCAGCAGCAACACAGGAATGGTGGAGTACTTTCTCTTTTCCCATCTGACCGAGGCAAGCCGGAGCAAATTGAAAACTCAAGCATGGCCATAAATAGGCCACTCTCAACCCTGATAAATATTTAATTGTTCAATTTAGATGTACTAGCTGCACCCTGTTTCGATTTAAGGTTTTTTTAATTAATTTATTTATTTTCTCTTCTTTTGTGCAGACAGTGCTGATTTGCATTGAGAGATGCCACCTGATCCACCCACCTCATAACATGCATATCCTTAAGACCTGAGAAGGAAGACACAACATAGTTGTCCTTATAAAGGCACTTCAAGTACAGGATGTGACAGACAGTAGTGGTATCGATTCGGCAATGCATCGCAATGCAGGGCAGGACAATTCAATAATCGATTCGGCAAGTGCCATAATCGATGAGGCATATTTTTTCAAGCTTCAATTACTTCTGTGGATATTTCCGGAGCAGATAAACATTTAATTAAATTAAAGCACTTGAAAATTGAAAGACTGATACAGAAAACAGCCAATACAATGTGGTTTAGTATCTGACTGCTTCTATTGCCTCATGACTGACAAAAAGTTTGCCTTGCTTTCAGTAGAAATGTAATGCATTGCAATGCATCACAGAATCTGATTGAATCGAATTGAATCGAACCGTTACCTCCAGAATTTAAATGGAATCGAATCGTGAGGGCAGAGCGGATGCACACCACTAACAGAGAGACACACATTTCCTCAGCATCCTGTTAAAGATGTAAGGGGTTTGACTGTGTGTATGGTCATGGCCACACTGCTAATTCCAACTTTCTGCCTCCTTGAGCACTCAAACACACACACACACAGTGTCAAGTTTAAATGTGCATTTTCCGCTGAGAGACTGAGAGAGTCTGGGCAGTGGTGGTGCTGCTTGTTTCCGGGGGAAGGAAGGAGAAGTGAAGCAAATCAAATGTGCACCAAGGAAGATTTCGAACAACATGACCACACAAACTTAATGAACGTAGCCTCTCCTCATCTCTTCCAACTCCTTAGTCCGTCTAAGCCGCGGGCTGGTCGTGCGCGCTTACGTGCCCGCGTGCAGCATGAGGGAGGATTTGCCTACAGTCCAGCAGCAGCACAGCAAGCAGGCAGGCAGGCAGTTATTGCCAGATAGGGCGGTTTCCCGCCCAATTGGGCTGCTTAGGATGGCCGTCTGTGGGTAAAAATGTCTTTAAGCAGAAAAAAATGCTCAATTTTTGACCATGGAAATCATTAGAATTGGGCGGGATTTAGTAATTCCAGGCGGGTTTTGAGCATGTTTTGGGCTGGAAATCTTCAACCTCGTCTGGCAACCCAGTCAAGCAGTGCGGCAGTGTGGCAGGCAGGCTGCCATGTGTGTTGTCGCGGGCCGCCTGCTTACATCTGTTTAGGCCGGTCCAAAACAAGAGGGCCGCCGGTGAGTCCTGGAGCGGAGAGTAGGAGAGTTGTAGAGTTGTGCAGTGTGTGTGTGTGTGTGTGTGTGTTAGCAGTGTGTGTGTGTGTGTGTGTGTGTGTGTGTGTGTGTGTGTGTGTTAGCAGTGTGTGTGTGTGTGTTAGCAGAGCCGGCTGAACTCAACACAATTTAATTATGCCTGCCAGGAGCCCGCAGCTGAAGGGGGAAAAAAAATCGCAACTTCTGTGGTGGCAGAGTAACAGACTTAAAGAATGCCGCCTGCTGTGGCTGTGTGCAGGGCCGCTACTAAGGTTTTGGAGGCCCTAAGTATAGTCAGGAGGCCCCCACATGATTAAATAATAATAATAATCTACAAACCAACAAATATATATTTTGTGATGTAATTAAATATTTTTCCATGACGCTTTTTCTCAATTCTCAATTTAAGAGGCCCCAATTTTGGGGGAAAAGTGGTTGGTGCCCCAAAGCACTGGTTGGTGCTCTAAGCACTCTTCGTAGTCTGCTTATGTCTAGCGGCAGCCCCACCTGCTCTGACTGTACGGCTCCTCCTGACAAATACCAGTGGTGGAAAGCTGGTGTTGATATGCTGACAGTACAAAAACATGTTGAAGAGGAATTGGTCCATGCTCTCTCGTCTCGTCTCCTTCTCTTCTCTTCTCTTCTCTTCTCTTCTCTTCTCTTCTCTTCTCTTCTCTTCTCTTCTCTTCTCTTGTCTTGTCTTGTCTTGTCTTCTCTTCTCTTGTCTTCTCTTCTCTTCTCTCTCCCTTGTCTCTTCTCTTATCTTCTCTCTCTTTCTTCTTATCTCCTTGCATCTCTTTTTTCTCTCTCTCTCTCTCTCTCTCTCTCTCTCTCTCTCTCTCTCTCTCTCTCTCTCTATATATATATATATATATATATATATATATATATATATATATATATATCTTCTCTTCTGCCATCTCTATCTCTCTCTCTTCTCTCTTTCTCTGTATGTGTCTTTTTTTTAAGTCTATTATGTGAAATATTATACAATGTTCTACAATTTTTCTCGATTGCTTACACACATTTTTCGGAATCAGTTCTCGAATTCTCAAAACTCTACACACAAATCTCCAAACCTCACACACAACGGGCAAAACTCCTCACTACCTCTGAAAAATGCACGTCTTGTCTCAAAACAATGTACTCTCTTCTAAAAAGGTCATTTTTTTCTCAAATGACACACACAAGCAGTCATTTTACAGTATTTCTCAATTGGTTTTGTACATTTCTCACAACAGAATAATCATTCTCAAAACGTCTTGTTCAATTGTGACTTCCTGCTGTTATCTGTGCACATGGTAAAATACGTTTCTCATAGTTTTCAGCATTTAGCAAATGCTTTCATCATCATGCAGATGGTTGTGTACAATTCTCAGCTTTTTTGTACATTAGCCATTGCTTTTGTCATATCACTCAAAAAGCATTGTCACTGAATACACAAAACTATCTCAAACCCCAAAACATTTAGGCCCTATGTCATAGTATAAGTCTTGACATGCAAAATGATTTACCAAGCTGCCATAATGTGTTAAGCACTGTATAATTTCCATTGGATTTGTGTCTATAAATGTGATCTGTGTTGGTGAATTGCTTGCAGGTAAATATTGACTCTCTGAAATCAAAAGCAGTAGAAGGGAAAGAGGAAACAAGCATGCAATACAACAATAAGCACTGTACTGCATTACATTACTCTATGCCTCATGTGCCCTTTATAATTACGCTCCATGCAAAATTACAATATTTCCCTAGAATTTCACAAGACAGTAAGTGCACTTTATACAGTATCAGTGTATTGTTTCAAATTTATTTTGCTTTACAGTTCTATATTTTTTTTCCACATGGGCCTGCAAGACAAGTAAAAAGGGGTGGTAGAGGGCGCACTTTGACACCTCAATCAGAGTTGACTATTTTTTTGATTTTGCAATGAGAAAACCTTTCAATAAATATGTCGTACTCTAAATGTATACCTAGTACAATCACCTGATCAATGTAATATAAAGTCGAATTTACAACATTTTCCATCCATTCTAAACAACATTTCGCTTCAGAAAACATCCTCAAGGGTGTACTAGTCAATTGACAACATGACAAATCGATTTGACTAGCTTGTCCATACACTATGACACAATGACTAACCATTCTGCTGGTACTGACGCGTTCATTGACACAAAAACTTGGTTTTGAAAGACAAACTAAGGATTTTGAGGAAGAGACTTGGTTTTGCAGGTCATCCATGGTGTTTTGCCATTTGTTAAAGCTGTTTTGAGAATGAATACTGTGTTTTGAAAATTGCGAGAGAGATTCGAGAAATGTACAAAACCAATTGAGAAATACTGTAATACACTCTTATGTGAACCATTGAACACTAATATGCACAAGGTAAAACTCTATACTCAACTTGACACACAGTAGAAACTTATTTTCTTCAGTGTTCTACTTACTAAAGAGGGTATTTTTCTGTAGTAAAATACTGAAATATTGTTTTTAGCCTCGGAGTACACAGATGTGTATATATTTTACATTTTTTTTCAGACATTTAAAAAATTGCACTAATTTATTGTAAAATATTGGGAAACCACATGAAAGTGATGTCTTGTATAACATATTTTTGAGTTCAAAAACTAAACAAATGTGTTTTCTCCTTGCATCTACTCATTTTTCATCAATATGACATGCAATGTGTGTCCTTATGGGGTGATGATTTCAGATTGTAAACCGGTATGAAGAGAGTTTGCCCATGTGATGAGGAAGTGAACTTAGTATGGCAGTTGATTTTAGTATTTTGAATGACAGTGTGTTCAATGCGACAACCAGGGTTTTTCTTCATGGAAATTGTGTGTAATCCAGAGAATTGTGTGAAGTGGTTTGAAAAGAGTGTGTTTTAAAACTGAAATGTGAGTGTAAAGAAGGAATTGTGTTTAGTGTTCAGTGACATTGGTTAGGGGAGTTGGGAAATGGGTGAGATGTTCAGAGAATTGTGTGTGAAGTACCAGAAATTGTGTGTAAGCAATCGAGAAAAACTGTAAAAGAAATGAAAATCCTGCATCCTCTGTCTTACTCCATATAGTTTTGAATGGGTAAGTTATATGGAGTGTTTATCACGGCCCTGTAAATTACTTTACATCAATATACAACGTTTGAAGCCAAAAAGCATTACAAAGATCAGACACAAAATGATGTCGGCTGTGCTGTAAAATATGGTAATGCGCCATGCTATTTTAAAATGCAGAGCGTGACATAACTCCTACGGATACCTGTTTTAGTATGGTGGTATGATGGTAATGGTACAGTGATATGGTGATGACGGAGATGGTGGTGACTGAGGTGGGGGGGATGGAATTAAATTATGGCGTTGAGGCGTGCGTCTCCTTGCCAATCAGGCTTACAGATTGAGATGTTGCACAGCCAGCCTCCCACAGGGCCACATGGAGGGGAAAAGAGGGAAAAAAAAAACTTCTTAAGATATCGAGATTCATGTGTCGAATGAGACCATCTGTTGAGGAAAATTGCATTTCTCGGAGGCACCCCTGCTTCAAAAATGCCAGTCCCGGCAGCTCGGGTGTTAGGATAAAAGCGTAATTCGGCAAGCACACAGCGCAATTCAGACTTAACTGCTGAGTCGACTGGAAAGCTGCACTCATCCATTTATTTAGTCAGGCCAGTTTTTCTTTGGGCACACTTGGCTGATCCCATGGCTGGACTGGCCACAAGGCGTACAGGGAATTTGCCTGGTGGACCATTATGCCTCTTTTCCACTGCTGGTTTTCGGGTAGGCCTACAGCTCAACACAGAGCGATTTGGCCGCACTTTTTGCTTTATGATTGAGCTGTGTAGTGCCTATATGAAAAGCAAAACGTGGTGGAAGAGTAGCATGCTTTGTCGAACTGGGGCCTACCCGAAAACCGGCAGTGGAAAAGAGGCATTAGTGATTTTGGCCAGGTCCTCCAATGCTGTGGTGTCAGTCCTCATGCCGCTACAGCTGACCTATCAGAGTGAGATTTAAATATTCAATTTGGCTGTTGTGGTTAAAATAGTAAATGACAGATGAATAAAAATGTTGATACAGGCTTCATTGTCTTTGTTTTGGACTGTTAGTGATTTTGGCCTTCCCCTCCAATACTGTGGTATCAGTCCTCATGCTGCTACGTACAGCTGACCTGTCAGAGTGAGATTTAAGTATTCAATTTGGATGTTATGGTCAAAATAGCCCATGATAAATGACTAAATATGTTGTCACACAGGCTTCATTGTCTCTCTCAATGCCCTGGAAGCCCGACTGGTCTTGGCTAAAAATGCCCAGCCTGATTGTTCATCCCAGTCCAGCCCTATAGGCTGATCCCCACCACTTCAACACGGCACAGACTTCCCCGAGAACCAATTTCACACAACTCTCCCTGCTTTTCCTGGTCTGACCTCGCTGTCTGTCAGTGCTACATATACAAGATAATATTGCTGTATTCTTAAAGGATAGGTCAAAGAGAAGTTTCCAGAAGACGTGCCAAATCAATAAAACAGTGTCACATAAATAGATAAAGTTTGTGATCCGGTTTGACCTTAGAGCAGTGATCCCCTTTTTCGCTGGCTTGTTTCTGTGTGATAGTTCTCTTTTTTTGATTTGTTAATCCGCTCAACGCTTTGAAGCATGAAAAATGTAGGTCACAGAATATTATTCACGAAAACAAACATTAGGCTGTGAAAATGCAATGTCAGGCCAGAAATACGGATGTACTGCAGAGTGCTGTAACAGCACACAGAGACATTGTGTCCATAAAAAATGTGCTTAATGTAATTTAGAGCAAAAAAAAATATTAATCCTAATCTGATAGATAGGAGATAATCCAACTCAGATTATTTGCCCATGACCGCACCTGTTTATTGATTATAAATAATGCATGACATTCATGCATGGTGACACTTTCATTGCAAAAATCGACCTCAATCACAGCAATAGAGTTTGCTGCCATCACTAAAACTTTTTTATAGAGTGAAGGTGGGCAGAAGGTTGACATACTACTACTGGGTCATTGCCTGAACGCAATTGCATAAATGCTTCTATTTATTGATTGGAAATGAATAGATGAAGTTCATGCTTGGTGGCGCGTTCATTGCAAAAAAATGATCTCATAGCAAAAGAGTTTGGTGCGATCAACATCTTTTATAGACAGGTGCAGCTGCAGACAGACTGCTGGCCAACTAATTCGTACCGTTACGGAGGTGATAGCCTTCTGTGTGCAATGGCACATTAAAAGAGGAATAATGATATTGCCGCCGTCCTTATTATATTTAGTTGAAAAGTTAATGTATCTCGTAACTCTTTGATACGGTCAAATAATCGCATTTATGGCTGTTAAGGTAAAGGATGAGAGGCTCATCAATCCATCAGCGCCTGATCTTTAAGCGTCACGAAGCAGCATAGCGAGAGGAATTAATCAAAAGAAGAACAGTCCTCCTTGCCAAATCACAGGCACTAGTATCAAAGATGGATGGGGGCCTCTCTCTTTGACAGCCCACTGGAAAAAGGGGATACATTTTGCACACACTCGGTCGGTCGGTGATTGGCACAGATCTGAGAGGCCGAAGATCATATATCATCAAGAGTCTCATCACTCATGAGAGTGTTGCGGTATCCTGCCATCCAAACTCCTCATAACGGGAGGCGGTGGAGGAGAAAAACAGAGAACGATCTTTAAAAAAAAAACTAAAAACTGAAAAAAAATTAAAAGACTAAAACAGTATGGATGGAGCTGGACCCAGGAAAGTCGACGGGGGGGGGGGGGGGGGGGGGGGGGGGGGGGGGAGGGGGGGGGGGGGGTGGGGGGAGGGGGGGAGGGGGGGGGGGGAGGGGGGGGGGGGGTGGGGGAGGGGGGGAGGGGGGGGGGGGGGGGGGGGGTGGGGGGGGGGGGGGGGGGGGGTGGGGGGGGTGGGGGGGGGGGGGGGGGGGGGGGGGCCCACGGAGAAGAGGGGCCCAGAATTAGGTTCTCACTACATGCTTCGTGTTGGGTGAGTGGTCCCTTTCAGATGACTTGGTCCTGGGCCCGGCCAAAGCTGTCAGCAGCCCTGGGTGAACACCAGTGGTGTTTCATGAGCCTACAGCAGCTAGCCATGAAGAGCACACACACACACACACACACACACACACACACACACACACACACACACACACACACACACACACACACACACACACACACACACACACACACACACACACACACAGGTCAAGGGGTCTGGAAACAGCTCGGTGAAAGCTTCAACTCAAGTGTTGATTTAGTTATGTGGTCACTGTCCAGTCAAACGCAATAACCAATATGACAGCCGAGAGACGCCCGAGGGGAGGTGTGTTTTTTTTCTATCTCTCTCTCTTTCTCCGTCTCCTTCAAAACAGCAATTCAATACCCTCCAGAGTCCCTACCAAAACAAACAGTTTTATAAACATGAGTTGGATTTGAATGTTGATATAAAAAGGGGCTAATTTTATTCAAATTAAATACACTGATGAGAGGCATTAAATTTCTGCCTTTTTTCAACACGCGGAGGAGCTGAGATACAAACCATCTTTTCATGAGAAACAGACACTGCATCCTAATGTGTTTGTGCATGTGTGTATATTTGTGTGTGTTTGTGTTTGCGCGTGTGTCCGTGTGTGTGTGCACGCTAGAGCGAATACGCATGTATTTGTGTGTGTGCACTTGTCTGTGTGTGTGCATCTTTGTGTTTGCATGTGTGTGTGTGTCTGTGTGTGTGTGTCTGTGTGTGTGTGTGTGTGTGCGTGTGTTTTTGCGCGCGTGTGCAGTGTGTGCGCGTGTGTGTATTTGAGTGCATGTTTGTGTGTGCGGATGAGAGCGAATGAACGTATGTGTGTATGCGTTTTTGCATGTCTCTGTGTATGTGTGTGTGCGTGCATGTTTGTGTGTGTGTCTGTGTGTGTTTGTGTGTGTGTCTGTGTGTGTGTGTGTACGTGCGAGAGCGAATATACGCATGTGTGTATGCGCTTGTGCATGTCTCTGTATGTGTGTGTGTGTGTGTGTGTGTGTGTGTGTGTGTGTGTGTGTGTGTGTGTGTGTGTGTGTGTGTGTGTGTGTGTGTGTGTGTGTGTGTGTGTGTGCGTTTACATGCATGCTTTGCTTGTGTGTGCATGTGTGATTATGAGTGTGTGTGCACCGTATCTTGCAAGCGAGGGTTTTGATTAGGGGTGTAAATCACACCCTTCATGGTGATTCGATTCATTATCGATTTTTTAGGACAACGATTAGATTATTTTTCTATACTTAAGAATGCTCCACGATTCGATTTATTTCATTTTGATTCAAATCAATGGTTCATTTTTTTTTTTTTACCTCACAGGCTTGGCTTTTATGTGAAATGTTAAATGGATCAAAGAAAGCTGAAATATCTGCACGCATTTCATTTGAGGGGCACCTTAATTATGGTCAGTATCATTATAGTATTGAATACTGTATGGTGTGTGATATGGACATGTGTCTGCAATAAAGTTTATTATTATTATTATTATTATTACTGCATGAGCAAAATCAAATGCCTCACAAAATGACTGCAATAATTAGAAAAATCGATTAATCGATTCTCTTGTGGAGGAATCGATTAATTGAATTGTGGGCTGTAGGATCGATTCAAATCGATTATTATTTCCACCCCTAGTTATGATTCATCGAGAGGGTACGCTAGATAGATAAGGGGTGAAATTTACTACCCTCCTTCCCATTAGTGTACCATGAACTTTGACCTTTTCCCAAGCAGCACCTGCGGGCGTCATCATTTAGAGAGCATCTGCAATTACAACCAGGGAAATGTCAGACAGAGACAGGCAGTCAGGCAGGCAAGCAGGTGCTTGTGATCAGGTCCACTGGTGGTACAAACAGGTCAGTTGTCCCGGGCCCAGGGATAGGGGAGCCCAGAATTGGGTACCAATGCAGGGCTCTAAATTAATGTTTATTAATGCAATCATCTAAAAACAAGTAAAACGTTTTTTCTGCAAATGTATGGCTATAGAAATCAATAGTCTTAGGTTTAAATTGGAATGGATGTCGTGCTTCCTGGCGGGTTGTGAGGGCTACCGCTGTATCAGACCGTCTGACTGACCAACCGACCACCAACCCAGCCACTCTGCATTGCCGTGCTGGCCGCATCTGCTGGAGACTGGCACGCAGGGCCAGGGCCAACGACAGCTTTGGTCGGGCCTAGGAAAAAGTCGTCTGAAAAGGCCCCCCAGTCCAATACATACAATTGGTTATAATAAGGACCTGATTCTGGGCCCCCTCTCTCACTGGGCCCAGGACAACTGACAAATGACAAAATTTGACTGTCAAATGTCAATTGACAACTGACAAATTATACAATATAATAAGGACCCAATTCTGGGGCCCCTCTCTCCCTGGGCCCAGGACAACTATCCCCTTTAAAAAACCTGCGCGCACACACACACACACACACACACACAACATACATACAAAGACCACACATACACACACCATGGAAGCCATATACTATACATAAACACACACACACACACACACACACACACACACACACACACACACACACACACACAAAGGCAAGGATTATTATCCTGCTGTTATCAGCAGAAAATCATGCAAAGGCCATGATGGTGGCTTGTTGACTGGGATGGGGAGGCTGGGGTTTTGCAAATGAACAAAATAACTTTCATAAGTGTGGCCATTTCTGTTGCACCTTGTCAGAGTGAATACTAAACAGAAAGAGGCAGACTTGCTTTTTTTCACTTTTTCATTCTCTCTTATTATTTTTTTGCATGATTTTTTCTGACTTTTTACAGGGGTGAAAGTCAAACAATATTTCAGGAGCTTTCATAATCTGTGGGAGCAGGGCTGCTGACAGCTTTGGCCGCCGGGCTCAGGTCAAAGTCACCTGAATGCCCCCCCAACTCCAGCCCCAGTCATGTGAAGGGCCCCCTCACCCGATACATTCAATGGAATGAGAACCCAATTATGGGCCCCCTCTCTCCCTGGGCCAGGGACAACTGACTGACCCCTTTCCCCCCCCTTTCGGCCTCCCTAGTGGGAGCCTTACCATCCGCTAATCGTCACCAGGGTTATTATTTAGTTTTGTTTCTACACAATCAGTTCTCCTTACCTCACAATTTGTGATGGGAAGTTACTGTGAGTATCTCATAAAAAACAGTTTCTTTTTCCTTGTGTGGTCTTGTAGCTTAGTGTGTGTACTGTGGTGTGTGTGTGTGAAAACACTTGGAAAAGTGTTTAAAAACTTTTTTAAATGGATGCATAAAGCTGGAAATTTCATCACAGTGAACTGATTCGCACACACCATAAATCCACATCCCTGGTCAGCGCCATTTTTCAGCGCTGAGCTAAAGCAATAACTAACTGCAAGTGAATGATACACATTCCCTGTTTCCACTCCAGCTCCACAAGAAACTATAACACTGCAGTGACAAAAGCTTTGGTCTAGAGGGAAATAAAGTGGTAAACTCTCTCTTCTCTCTCTCTCTCTCTCTCTCTCTCTCTCTCTCTCTCTCTCTCTCTCTCTCTGCGTGCGTGTGTGCATGTCCTGTGTGCGTGTGATTTAGACTTATATGGGGCGCAAAAACCCCTATACTCTGTGTGTGTTTGTGTACTAACGTCATCGGCGTCGTTAGAGCATTTTTACCCGGGCACGTGCCCTGGTGTGGATGCACGGTGCCAGTGTATAATGGGCACTGATTTTGTAATTAATTAATTTATTTATATCTTTATTGTTTATTATTTAAGTCTGGCTCATCTGGTAATATACAGAATACATGCTTGCATTATTTTTTTTCTCTGAAAATACGCCTATAGCCTACTACACTTAAGTTAGAATTTAAGTCTGACACGGACGCAGCAGCCTGATAAGAAGAATGCACTTTCCGCCACGGCCACTCGCACTCGGAGCATGAAGCCGGAGAGTTGCTTGTTGGCTAATAGCCTAGCCATGCATGAGTTTTTCATACTATCTTTAAGAAACACGACAGGCATACTAGTTCTCCTAGTGAAGACACACTAAAACATTGATTAGTTCTAGGCTATAACACCCTAGTTATTTGGCACCCTGAAGAAATTGACTATTTGAATTACGTGGTGAATTACATGGTGCCCCCCTCATTGGCCGACCGCTGCAATGAAATGTGACGAATATGCCTAGGAAGAATCGTTCTTCTTGATAACGAGAGATTTGGGCAGCACATGAAAATGTTGGCTTTTTGAACCAAACCTGACCAACACAGCGACCATTCACTCCGGCCGGTGTGAAGTGAAGTAAACAGTAAGCGTCATTTTTTTTGTTTGTTATCATCTGTAAACTAAGCATAGTATGTCAATCAAATGTGTAGAACATGTTTCATCTAAATAACGCGAAGGGGCGTCTCTCTGAAGTGGTGTTAGCCTATGTGGTCACGTATGTTGTTATGCTACAGTAGCCAGCAGTTCGCTCATATAGGCAGGCCTGTAACTGTTTAAGCTGGAGCTTCACCAACTATTTACCATGTTGTGCTGTTTCTCAATTCAGGGGGTGATGATCCCGTGATGGACTACCCCAACTTGTCTTGTCAGCTTTGCTATCGGCATATTTTTTTGACATATTGACAAAGTTGCCTGCAAACAATGGCCCCGCTGTTATAGCCTAGGCTACTAGCGCACTATAACGGAATACAACACTCGTAGAAAGCAGTTTTGTAGGCTATGCTGTTGCTTTTAAAAATAGCCCAGCGCATGCTTGAATGAGCCGTCGTCCAGGCAAGTTGGAGGCTGGCTGGCTTAATGCAGCCCAAGCACGTTGGTCTCAGAGTTGGGCATAATGACTACTTTTAAGACAGAAACATAATGCCGTGAACATAGCCAACTATTCGATTGAATGCATCTATTACACATAGCCTACGCAATGCCCATGTGTGATACTCTGGCTCCCCCTCTTGACGTGAACATGCACCGGCACACACACACACACACACACACACACACACACACACACACACACACACCAATTGATCATTCATAGCTTGCATAGAATAGCAGAATGTCCTGTTTTTATTAGGCCTATTTGGTTGTATGGTGTGTCAGGTATGTAGAGTTATGGAAGAAGTACTATGTTGTACTAGTAGGCTAGTAGTTATTTTATGATATGATATAGTCAAGTCAAGTCAAGTCAAGTCAAGTTTATTGTCAATTTCTTTACATGCACTGGTCATACAAAGAATTTGAAATTGCGTTTCTTGCTCTCCCATGCAGACATAGACTAATCTAGGTAAGGACATAGACAGTATAGACATAGACAGTACTCATACATGGACATAGACAGTATGGACGTAGACATTGCTCATACAGACATTTAAAGTGCAAGACTGGACAACAGAAGACTTGTAGAGAACATACATTAAGAGGAGGTATTTTGTTGTTCTTTTTCTAAAAGTCCTTTATAGCGTTCTGACATAGTAATAGTAGCATTTGAAGAAATAAATAATTAAAAAAGGTTTTTATTAAATACACCAGCAGCAGTGTGTGTGTGTTTGTATGTGTTTTGTGTGCGTGTGCGTGTGCGTGTGCGTGTGTGTGTGTGTGTGTGTGTGTGTGTGTGTGTGTGTGTGTGTGTGTTTAGTGCAGGTAGAAAGTGCGGTGTGCGTCTGTGTGTGTGTACCTGTGTATGTGTGTGTGTGTGTGTGTATGTGTGTGAGTATGAGTTGTGTGTCAGTGTGTGTATGTTTGGGTTTAGTGCAGAAAGTGCAGTGTGCTTGTGTGCAGGGGCGTAGCACCAAATTTGGGGCCCTAGGAACAACCTCTTCCATGGGCCCCCCTACACACACCCCAACCTAAACAACCCTAAATCCCCCCCCCCCCCCCACCCCCCCCACCCCGTGCGCGCGCCTACCTCCTGATATTGTCATCTCTATGCTTTCCTCTCCTTCACTTGAATCGTTCTCATCTTCAATCATATGACATAATAGACATACTAAAAATATAAAATGTCTTAATCTTTCACATTACCAGTTATGAAAAGTAGGCTATCATATTCATAGGGATGACATTTAATCACTTCATCACTATGGTGTGAGGGGGAGGAGAGAGACTGACAAATCTCTTTTCACAATGCTTCCAGCCTACTGTTTCGTGCACTATGGACACACGAGACATTGATATGTTGAACTGTACTTTCTTCAATGTGCATCGCTGAACAGAAACACAGGCGCTCGCGCGCACATTCGTTCACTCGCACTGCCCCGCACGCACGTCACGTTTGCCCGTATCAGTGTTTGGGAGAGCAAGGAAAAGAGTCAGCTGTGCCGGTAGAAGCTGACTTCGAAATGTCGCTTAAAACCTGCGGTAAAGCAGAGTAGCCTAAATAGAACAAAAGTATCGCTGTTTGGATTTGATGTCGCTCAACCTTTGAAAGTCAGGGCACCCCGAACCTAGTAAGGCTATTAGCCTAGGCTATTTATTTCTTTGAAATCATTATTTATTAGGCTACTACATATACTTTCAGATTTAAATGGGCCAGTAACTATTTCACAGTAGCTTGTAATTTTCATGAGCACTCAATGCAGATAGGCTACCTGCTCAGCACGGAGGTAGGTAGGCTACTCTGCCTCTTTTCTTGCGCTATGCAAACAGGGTCATCTCTTGCGCTTTGCGCAGATTAGAATGGCGTCAGCAACATTCAAAACGCAGACTGGTGCCCCGTCAAAATCTCGTCATTATTTTACCACACTTCAGCTATAACGGGCGTTGTCAGATGGTCAGAGTCATGGCCAAGTAACCAGAGCTTTGAGACCGCAAAATAAAAGCAGAATGAAGGTTCAAGACTGACAGCTGTTCGCACCGCCACCTTGACATTGGCAACTGATGAATATGACGTCGACTAATATCGACAGAATCAATCTGCAAATTCGATGACCAGGGCGGGCAGCATTGCACCCGGTTGAGAAACCGCTTTTCTTCAAGACTATGATATTAGCTAAAATAGGCTCACCTTCTCTCAAGTTCACACCATTTGCACCTGCTGCGACAGGGGGCATCTTCACGTTCGTGACATTTTCTGAAATTGAGTGGGATTCATTTTACAAATAGCCTAGGCTTTGCTATAATTTGGATATTTGAACCAACATCGACCCATGTTGGTCTTTTGGGACACTTGTTGTGAATATAGGCCTATCAAAGACAAATATGGGTTCACAATGATAGCCAACAAAATGAGATTATTTTTTTCATTTGACATCGGCTATCACAGAAGGCCACACGGAATGGGAATGGGATAGGCTAGTTAGGTATCCTACTTTGTAGGCTGTAATTTTGACATTTGGGCTCACCTTTCTTGCAAGAAATCAGCGGCAGTTGCTTTCCTTCATTTTGTTTCCCCTGTCTCTCTTGCCTTTCTATTCTTTTTGTGAAAGCCTGGTGTTTTAGAAGTCTTTCATTGCTAACCGGCTGCTGCGTTTAATGCCTAATAATAATGACGTGAGTGAGTGTTGATTCCGCATATTGTACAATCAAAAGTCCGCGAGAGGGCGGACTAAACCAATGCGTGATAATGGGGGTGTCTGATATAGAATATAGCCGATTTGCAGGCTAGTATATCCAATTCAACAGATGTATTTCCAGAGAACCTTGGAATTACATAAATTACCAACATGTATTGACATTATTTTTAAAATAATGTTTAAAAAAATGAAAGAAGAAAAATATTTTCCATGGGAGGGCCCCCGGTGGGCCCCCCAAGTGGTCTGGGCTCTAAGAATGAGTCAGGGTTTTCCCCCCCTGTTCCACGCCGCTGGTTGTGTGTGTGTGTGTGTGTGTGTGTGTGTGTGTGTGTGTGTGTGTGTGTGTGTGTGTGTGTGTGTGTGTGTGTGTGTGTGTGTGCATGTGTATGTTTTGAGTTAGTGCAGGTTGAAAGTTCAGTCACAGATGTAGTAGTGCAGGTGGAATGTTCAGTCGCAGATATGGTGGTGGGGATGAGGGGGGGGAGCGTTGTCAGTGGCCTGGCTGGCTAGAGGCTGACAGTGAAGGGAGAGTGGGTTGAGTGTTCAGTATCTTGATTGCTTGATGCATCGTGCTGCTTGCAAGCCTGGTGGTACGGGAACGGAGGCGCCTGTACCTCTTTCCAGAGGGAGACTGAACAATTTGTGTGCAGGGTGGCTTGTGTCTTTGATGATCATCAGTGCTTTTCGGGTGAGGCGTGCGGTGTAAATGTCCTGCAGGGAGGGGAGTGGTACTCCAATGATCTTCTTCGCTGTGTTCACAACACGCTGGAGTGTCTTCCTGTTTTTCTCCGTGCAGCTTCATATAGATTATGATATTTTGCTGGCATTGAGTTATTGAATTATTATTGATAACAGATAACAGCCTACTGTAGGCCTATCAGTTATAATTTTGATTTCAATTCAACTCAAACAACATTATTCTTGTAGCTGGACATCAGACAGTTATTCGTTCGGAGCAGAGATAAAGCAGCAAGGAGAAATGAGAGAGGTAAGCTAGGTAACAAGGCAACACAAACCACTTTTGAGTAACAACCCACCAGTTGAGTCATAACTGACCACAGTTATACAGTTATGTTCACAAGTGGGCCAATTCAATAGGCCTATACAGATATACAGTTAAGTTCACAGTAGGCCAATTCAATTCAGTTTGGTTCAGGTAGATATTGAATGATGCAGAAAATAAGAATCTAACAATGTATTTATGATGCTGTATAATAATAAATAAGTGCTATACAATATTTTCTTGTGTGCTTGCATACATTATCTCTGCCTATTCTTTTTTGAAAATAACTCGCATTTCTTTTTGGTGCCCTTTTGTGCCCCTGTATAGTGTTGGGTCTGCTGACGCCCCTGACTAACGTGTGTGTGCGCGTGCGTGTTTGTGCGCACACTCGTGTACGTGTGTGTGTGTGCCTGCATGTGTGTGTGTGTGTATAAAATCATGTACTACACAAGACTGTTTTCGTGACAAGTTCATCGGAAAATGCTGATATTATTTGCAATCCGTAAACTTGAGAAGTTTAAGTGAATCATGTAAATAACATGATGGTGGGCACAGATGGGCAAAATTCCCTTCCTGTCCAGCCATCAAGGATGTCGATAGATACCATCTCATCCCCCTGCTGCTCTATGCCTTCTGTCAAGATGGTGCTTGCTCATGACTGTCAAAAAAAGACTTTCGAAATAAATAAAATAGAATAAAAACATAAAAAACCCTGAGGTGATAAGAGAGATTCCTAGCACAATATCTCCTGAGGTTTCAAAAGCGCGGGCTAAAGCGAGAGGATTCCCTGTGATGTTGCTGATCTCATTGCTCTGCCAATCTGTAATTAAAATCTGAGCCTCCTTTCCCACGGGGGAAGAGGAGCACAACAGCGAAGGAGATGTTTTTTTGTCTCCAGCTATCTGATGCCCACGCTATACGCTTGCCAGCAGAGGCGGACTTTCCACAAGGCAAACCTAGGCAATTCCTTAGGGCCCTGACCAAATCTGTCCTCCATTGGGGCCCCAACTGTCACACCAGTTGTGGTAAACGCACACACAAAAATAGGCTTGATCTTAATTTGTCACTTATGTTAAGTTATCGCAGATATATATGAGACAAAACACTAAAATATCACAGAAAAACTGAATTGTATGTCTTTATGACTTTTGAGGGCCTCATGTTTATATTTCGCCTAGGGCCTCAAAAAGGCTAGATCTGTTCCTCCTTGCCAGGGTCTCGACAAGTCCAGAGTCAAGTGACACAGCGTTCCTGGTAGCCTATTTAGGGTGGGCAGGGCCGGATTAAGATGGCCTGGGGCCCTAGACCACAGGTTGCTGTGGGTCCCCCTGGGAGGGTACATTTTGTGACAAATTTACATAGAAGCTTAAGGATAACATGTCTACCAACTCTACCAACACAATTCTGCAATTTTCACTTTTGGCCAACTGGGGGTCCCTAAGCTGCAGCCATATCAAGCCTGTGGGCCCCCCCTGGCAAGTGGGGGCTCCTAGGCTGCAGCCATATCTAGCCTGTGGGGCCCCATGGAAGGTGGGGGCCCCCTAGGCTGCAGCCATATCTAGCCTGTGGGGGCCCATGGGCAGGCAGGGGCCCCTAGGCTGCAGCCATATCTAGCCTGTGGGGGCCCACGGGCAGGCAGGGGGCCCTAGGCTGCTGCCATATCTAGCCTGTGTGTTAATCCGGCCCTGATGGCGGGCCACTCCAAAGAGAAGGCAAACCAGTTCAAGGTCTTCAAGCGAGGCAATTAATTAGCTAGCGTCTCTCAACGGCGCACGTTTGAAGAGGAGATCACATGTTCTCATGCAGATACCGTAGGGCAGGCCGCAGCCTATTCACGGAGCCAATGATGACTGCCATGATGGCAAACCTTAAGTGGTCTCCAGGACAGTCACAGGCAGTTACCCTTTAAACAAAATAGCAAACGCCTCCTTCTTCTTCCTCCTTCTCGCCCAGTGGTGGTGCTGCTGCTGTAGCCAGCCTTCCTCTGGAAGACATTATTTTATTAAAAACACATAATGCAGTGTTAATCAACACTTAGAGCATACTCCGCAACCAAATACACGGTTATCTTTTAATGTCTACAAACTATTTACAAAGCATTAAAAGATCACTTCAACGGAAATTGCGTTTTAACTTTAGATAAGCAGGAGCAAAAAGCTTTGTAAATAGTTTGTAGATATTAAAAGATAATTTAAACTGAAATTGTTCATTGTACATATTACCTAGACAAAGTTTTTTGTACATGCCTTTGTGTTTTCACTTTAGAATAACAGGCGCAAAAAGCTTTGTAAATAGTTTGTAGATGCTTTGTAAATAGTTTGTAGACATTAAAAGATCATTTAAACGGAAATTGTCCATTGTACATTGTATTACCTAGATGAAAGTTTTTGTACATGCCTTTGTGTTTTCACTTTAGATTTTCAGGAGCAAAGAGCGTTGTAAATAGTTTGTAGATGCTTTGCAAATAACTCGTAGATATTAAAAGATAATTTAATAATACTTTATGATTGCTTTGTAAGCAGCTTCATAAATCATTTATAATAGTTTTTACATATTATCCCTTAATCATTTACAGACATTTGTAAATGTCTTGTTCATTATGAGTTCATTATTAACTAAGTGTTACTAATACTTTATAAGTGATTTATAGTCGCCTGTTATTCTAAAGTGTTACCAGTACTTCTACTACTTTATACAACTCTGCGCTGCAGCTGCTATTTAACATCATGCCGGGGGAGCTGCCTCAGATGTATTTACCACTGGGGATTCAGGCTCGGGACAGAGAGTGAGAGAGAGGAGGTAGCCAATTGTGCTGTGTTTATAGATGGGAACTGTATTATCTTCACATGCGGTATATGGGGAGGAGCATATAGAAACGCTAGTCTATGACATTCCCTGAGGAGAAATTGCAACATTATAAATAATGCACCTTTTTGAATGAAAGACTAAAAAGGACGCCTTCTACTGATGACAGGGGAAGACAGACAGACAGACAGACAGACAGACAGACAGACAGACAGACAGACAGACAGACAGACAGACAGACAGACAGACAGACAGACAGACAGACAGACAGACAGACAGACAGACAGACAGACAGACAAATGAAACAAATATTTGCTGGTCTGACGAGAAAGGTACCACCTATTCTTGTATGAAAAGTATACATTTCCGAGTCATAATGAATACTTAGAAATTGATGGTTATTGTAAATATTCAAGAAAAAGATTACATTTGTGAATGTGGAGCAAACTCTGGGTGTGACTGTAGTGGTGAATATGGTGCTGGAACTAGACTACTAAACAAAAACCTTATCACTCTAAACCTCCTCAGTTCACAACAAAACTATTTTTGTCACTTTTTGCCTGAAGGAGAGCGTGTATAGGATCTCAAAAGTGGATGTGCTTGTGAAAACGTACGGTAGTGTACCATCAGTTTCTGTTGAAATTATTTCTGTATTAAACTTTTGGTCAGTAGAGCTGAGTCAGCCCGAGAAAAGTAAACACAGAAACCAGCAAGCAATTAAAGTCCATGACCTTTTCCCTCCCTCCATTGACTCCTATAGGACTGGATGTACAGCTCACTACTTGTAGAAAGTACAGTAGAGGGACCAGGCCGTTCCATTTAGTAGGAACCTTGACATTTTGCCCAGTCAGTGCAGTGCAGTGGCCACGGCTGGATTGGCCATGAGGCATATGATACAGGGCAGTTACCCGGTCGACTGTTGATTATTTTGGCCTGGTCCTCCCCTCAATGTAGTGGTATCAGTCCTCATACTGCTACAGCTGACCTCTCTGTGTCAGATTTAAATAGTCTTTTTTGCTTGTTGTGGTCAATGTAGCTCATACTAGATGACTGAAACGGTAGTCACAGGCTTCATTGATTCTCTCAATGCCTGGTGGACCAGTCTTGGCTGAAAATGCCCGGCCTAAACTTTTGGCCCAGAACAGCCCTGGCAGTTTGGCCAATGGTCATAAAACCTTTTACAGATGCACTGAATAGCTGATGGATGTTTCCACTCCACCTTTGGCTTGGCTTGTTCCTGATGGACAGCACAAGCCCTCTTGCAAGTGCTTTAAGTGGGCCAGTGCACGACAGTGTGGAGTACCAGCACTTCTGAATTTTGGCCTCTAGAGCAGTGTTTCCCAACCTTTGATGTGCAGTACCCCCTAAACCATTTTGTCATATGATGAGTACCCCCTCACTCATGCTCTATACATCGTCCTCTAGCCCAGTGTGATTACACTCCATTTATTTGTTAATATTATTTTTTCCACATACCACCTGAGGTGTGCTCGCGTACCTTCCTAGTGGTACACGTACCCTGGTTGGGAAACACTGCTCTAGCGTAATGTGACTTTGTTATGGTGTACCTAATAAAATACTGCATTGCAATTTATTTTTCAAGTTGAGAGGCACTTAGTTTTTGCCACTTAAAGAATTGCCTCTTGTCTATCTCACCCTTCCCTTTCACATTTGCCACGTCTCCACTATGGGTCGTTGATCATTCTGTGTCTCTTCAGTACAGGAAACACAGTATAACCTTTTGTGGGGCAGAGTCATGTCAGAGCCTAAGATGGACACAATGAATAAGGAAAACTGAGGAAGAGGTGTTAATTGAACATCACTTCACATCACTCATATGCAACTTGTTTTTGGACTAAACTTTCTGATTTCGGTGAATTGTATGCCATTTTAATATTTTCTGCCGCTTGTTTTTATCTATATGCCACTTTTTTAATCTAGGCTATATTCCACTTGTATTTGGACTAAACTTTCTGATTCTTTGGACTGAACTTTCTTTTATGCCATTTTTAAATACAGTTGTATTGCTCAGCATAATTTGACCTTGGCCCATACCTTTCAGTATTGTTAATCTAACTCACATTGAGCTGCATGTCTTATATGATTTTTTTTGCCACAGTTATTATTATTATTATTATCACTCTCATGGGACATTGTGATCACACAACGGGCGGGCACACCACAGCATACACAGCTTGCAGTGTTAATTATTACACTCTTGGTATACCCTCTGCAAGTGTGTGTTTTTAAGCCTAAGGCACCTGCAAAAACCCCTTTTTGAAAAAAATAGCTCAGCCTTCAAAGCACATAAAAACATGCAAAAAAGTTGCATTTAAAAGCTAGGACCCTCATCTTGCATTAGAATGTGTTCATTCAGTTCTAACATGCAAACTGTACAGTGTGTGCACATGATGAAATTCAACACTTGCAACTGCATTTAACCCATCGTACATGTAAGCAGAGGGTGGCCGTGACAACATTGTCCCAGGACCAATGTGTGGTGGAATGGGATGCTGTGCAGTACAGTTGTGTTTAGAGGTAGGGTGCGCATATCCACAAGTAGTTGTCGAGGTGCCAGACAAAAGGTATGGGTAGAGTGATGAAGCGGTCTGCACACTGTGTATTAACTCCAAAAATACTTTATTTCATTTTAACATACGGCAACGTTTCGATTCAACAGAGGGATCTTCCTCAGCATCTTCCACATGCTGTGCAGTACAGCCACAGGCGAGATAGCGAGGCTGGAGCCAGGGCTGAACTGGGGGAGAAATGGGGCCCAGGCACTTTGGGCTTAAAGGGGTCCCTCAAAATTAGCAGAGCAGAAATTACTCACTGGTGGGCCCGGGCACTTTTGGCTTAAAGGGGCCCCTCAAAATTAGCAGAGCAGAAATGACTCACTGGTGGGCCACGCACCCTCTTAGGCCCCTATTTTCAGAAATGTATATAAATATATATATATATATATATATATATAAGGGTGCATCAGTTGCCCCTTATGAAAAGATANCGCCTTGGCCGTATAGTAAAAATGTTTACTGTGTAAAATATTTTGAAATTTGGATGAAGTCTACCGGGGCCACCAGCCCCATGAAAATAGAAAATAATGGTGATAGTCAGAATTTTTTGAATCTTGGAATAGAAATGGACATTTTGCTGCATAAAGCTACCCAATAAAAACATAGTCTCAGCTGTGTGATAAAAATGTTCTATGCACAGTAAAATCACTCTGTGTAAAATACTGTATGTTGAAATTTATGTAGCAGAGTGGAACTTTTACGGTAATTAAAATAGTTTCTTTAACTGAACAAGCACGACTACGCCACCTACGGAGGGTTAGCCGTAGGAAATTAACCCTTTGAAGTGATACACTTAAGGCAACACAGGTTCGCCGTACAGAAAACAGAGTCGATGGTCCCAAAATACAGTTTCTTTTTATTACTTTCTTTTATGTATAAAAATGTGCAAACACGCAGATGGACTCAACAGGGGTTTGAAACATACACAGACCTGACCTGACACCCTCTGGGTCGCAGGGAGGAGAAACAGAAGTCAGTAGTCTCACAGTCCTGACAAATATCACTCAGTAATAAATAAGGGAAACGCTGCAAATAAGAAGAATCACACCATGCAAAATAGTGATAAATAAAGGAAACCAAAATAAGTTACAATAATCATGCAACATGCACAGCAAAGGAAAATCAAATCAGCACGGCACACAGTTGGGTGATACTTGAGTGTTCATATGAGCGACACGGTCATTGTCGTCCGAGGTCAGCGACCAGAGCGGGCAGCGCCCGGAGAAGCAACGCACTGAATTGAGGCGCACTGTGCCAGCTGCCAGCCAGCGCAGCAACAGGATTGCAACAGGACAAACGTAACAAAACAAACAAAAAACACAAATCCTGGACTAAAGGGCAAGTCTTCTTCCCCCAAAACAGCAGCTGGGTGGGCATCCCTCTCGCGACCGCGCGTAATCCTGGAGATCCCCAAGGTGAACTAAAGATGTACAATACAAAAGCTACGGTCATTAGCGTGCCAATGAGGGGCGCAAGTGACGGAACTATCATTCGCATGTCTACCCACCTTAACGCAGCGAAGCGCTCACGCACCAATTTGGAAAGCCACCACGACACGTCACCACGTTAGGCCATTGCCAGGTTAGCTGACTGAAAACACACAGGCGGTTCCAAATCAGAAACAGTAATGACCAGGGAAAGTGTTTAATTGCGCGTAGGGGATAACACTTACCCTGGTCTGACATCTGAAGTTGCGCATCTCCTTCGCGAAATGCCGTAGGGACCAACGCGCATTTGTGACCACTGGTTTTACGTTTAAAATCTTTAGTCGGGGGCCCCCGTCAATCACACACGGTTCGTACCCACATGCGGCCTGGCAGTAGGCGGAAAACGCCAGCACCGGAACACCTGACCTGGCCAGGTATATAAGCTTAAGCCCGCCTACCGCTGTCAATCACCAGGAGCGTCACCATAACAGGTGCGCCCTGTTACATTTAGATGAATTCTACCGGGTCCACCAGGCCCATGAAAATACAAAATAATGGTGATGGTGATGGGCAACCTGGATTCCAAAGCTGAAGTCCAGTGCCACATATTCCAAATGACATACCTAGTTTTACCTTTCTAGTTAGGGCAATTGGACAGGTAAAACCAGGTAATTTGAAATCTGTGGCACTGGATTGTAGCTTTTGAATCTAGGTTTGCCATTGTCTTAAAACAGAGGTGGACAAACCCTGTGACACATTTGCCCCTGCCAATATAATGGACCAGCTGATCCTAATTACCACTTAAGCCAGGTTGATGAGGTAATTAGTGAGATCACCTGTATTGGGAGCACACACAGAAGGAATATCTAAGCAGGTTGTGTATTCAGTCGATCCACTTACACAGACTTCAGTCTCAGGACAGACTGATGGTCAAACTGCTATATTTAGGCAAATTTGCTCTTTTGCAACACAATATCAATTCCTTGCTGCCTTGGACCACTGCTAGTATCAAGCAAGAGATTGCAAAGCTGCATGACTGTTATATTTGTGTGTTTCACCTGTGGGCCTACAATTCATGGAGGAACATCTGTACTAAAGCTGTGAATGTTCCTTGGAATGCCTAGGCTACAAGGCAGTTAACACAACTGTATTGAAGAGTGCCATTACTTCTTTATCCCCTCGCCTGTGGTAGTATTTCACTTTACTCCATCAGATGAGTACCATAACTTACCTGAGAGGCCCTTGGCAATGGACTCTGGACCTGGTGATACCCATGACATACCTAGAAGCCACTTGGGAAGCCACTCTTTCCAACATCACATACAGTTGTATTGTATGTACTCTATTGAACTACTGCAGGGATTTCTTGAAAAAACATGTCATTCCAAGGAGCATTCACAGCTTTAGTACAGATGTTCCACCAGGTATTAACAGCTGCCTGTACAATCATGTAGGCCCACAGGTGAAGCACACAAAAGTCATACAACTTCGCAATCTCTTGCTTGATACTGGCAGTGGGTCAGCTGGTTCATTATATTGGCTATATTTGGAATATGTGGCACTGGACTTTGGAATCCAGGTTGCCTATCACTATCACCATTGTTTTGTATTTTCATGGGCCTGGTGGACCCAGTAGAATTAATCTAAATTTCAACACATTTTCCCCAGAGTGATTTTACTGTGCATAGAACATTTTTTTATCACACAGCTGAGGCAATATTTTTTTATTGGGTAGCTTTATGCAGCAAAATGTCAATTTTTATTCAGGGCTGGACAGCGCAATAATTAGGGCCTGGGCACTTTTGGATTCAAGGGGGCCCCCTCATTATTATTAGTGCCGGAGAACTGACTCACCGGTGGGCCCTGCACCCTCATGGGCCCCTATTTTCAGTAATGTAAAAAATAAAAAAAATGGGGGCCCACAAGGGTGCGGGGCTCACCGGGAAATGCCCGCCATGCCAGATGGCCAGTCCAGCCCTGTTTCTATCCAAGATTTTGACTATCACCCACCATTATTTTCTATTTTCATGGGGCTGGTGGACCCGGTAGACTTCATCCAAATTTCAAAATATTTTACACATTGTGTTTTTACTGGGTGTAGAACATTTTTACTATAGGGCTAAGGCGATATATTTTCATAGGGGGCAACTGATGCACCCTAATATATATATATATATATTTACATTTTCTGACAATAGGGACCCACGAGGGTGCAGAGCCCACCGGGAAATGTCCGCTATGCCCTATGGCCAGTCCAGCCTTGCAAGCGAGGCTGGAGCTTGACCAGAGAGGCCTAACGGAGCCAAACTCTGGCTGGGAAGACAAAAAGTTTCTTTGTTGTCTGGCTGCCCGCCGGCCAGGCCCACGGGGGAGAGAGGGTACATCTCTTTGGTCTGCTGCCACTTGGCTGGCGTACAGGAGAAGAGAGTGAGGGCTGCAGTGGGGCCACAAACCCACCCGGGCATTTTTTTGGGCATAGACACCCCCCCCCCCCCTCACCCCCACCCTCATACCACAATCATGATGGCCTCAGTCCACTGTATATTAAGGATGCACCGATGAGCCGCCTCATCTAAATTGTGGGCCGGTCTCTAGGGGGGAAATGTGAAATGAACAAAAAAACAATAGCAAAAAAACGAATCATTGGCCCATAATGACTATCGGTCCACTGGGAAGATGCCCTGTATGTCAGATTACCAGTCCAGCCCTGGAAGCGAGTGAGGCCCCAGCATGGAGTCAACTCTCCTGCACGCCCATCTCATCCTGTGTCCTCCTCCTTCACGAGTCAAAGCGTACACAGGCAGGCTCCTTGGTAAGTTTACAGAGTGAGGAGTTCGCACACTTGCGTTTTATTTTTTCATGGCATAAAACACAACAAAAAGGATTCTAAGTGTGCGGAGTCCTCACTCTGAAAACTACAGTTGACCTTCGTCCTTCACCTTTCCCTGGGATGTGCGCAATCCTCTCCTTCAACTCCTTGGGAAGTTCAGCCACTGTCTGAAGATTTTTGGTCTTATAACGGAAGTTTATAGTCTTAGAACTTATTACCTTCGCCAAGGAGGCAATGTTTTTGGTTGCATTGGTTTGTCTGTTTGTCTGTCTGTCTGTCGGTTTGTCTGTTTGTCAGCAGCATAACTCAAAAACTAATCAACGGATTTTGACAAAACTTTGTGGACTTGTTGATAATGACCCAATGAACAAGTGATTAAATTCTGGTGGTGATACGGATCACAAACCGGAACCGGGACTTTTAAAAAGATTCTTCTCCATTACTGGCCTATATATCCAGACGCCCTATTGTGACCAGAAATTGGATTTCGGGGACTCCACGAAAGGAAGGCAGTAAGACTTAGGGTACATAAGATAACATAGTCCAATGTTCTATCAGGCAGCTTCCTTTTCTGAGGTTTGCGCTCTCTGACTGCTTCTAGTTGTTGTTTTTTTTGTTTGTCAGTGTATTCATGGCACATTGCACATTCATCCCCTATAGTGCAGACAAAAGGTCAACCTCCTCATAGCCTGAACAGAAGACAGCTGCCTCAGGGTATGCACTGTATTGTGTGCAGCCCTCAGCCTATCTGTGGTTAACTCACTGCTGACTGGTTGGAAATTGAAGGCATACAGTAAGCTTAGTGTATCATCATCACAAGGATCCAGAGGAGCCAACCCAACAAACCAACAAAAGAAAGGATCTTGAAATGATACAGAAATCATCTCTTTGTCCTATATCGTTTTCAGTGATACTGTTTCAGAGCATTTTGAAGGTAAAAGCTGCCAAATATAACATTTTCTCAAACCGAGAATGTGGCTCGAATAACTCAAAAACAGTTATTTCATTGATTCCTTATTATTGCACTATTATTACCCCTTGCTTACACACATGATATCTAACAATTTACCCAAAATGTGTTGTCCCTGTGCACACACAGCAAATGTATTGCCATTGAGCACACACAATGTGTGTCATTTCTGACACAGTACTTCTTGGAGCACTTAGAAGTGATGATTCAAATATTTAAACTGTCCCACCATCCCCCATCCCCTCTCAATGTGCAGAGACACACCAAACCAGTTTCTTCCCAAATCACTGCAACTTCTCCAGCTGCCCCATCCCTCGGTCCCTTCAAATCTTCCCAAAATCATCCTTATTGGAGTCTCCATTTATGATGGATAATGCTGGCACCATCTGTTGCTCAGAGTCCTTGGAGAAGAGCTTAGAAGTAGGGCTGGACTGGGGGAGAAGTAGGACCCGGGCACTTTTGGCTTAAAGGGGCCCCTCATAATTAGCGATGCAGAACTGACCAACCGGTGGGCCCTTGACCCTCATGGGCCCCGATTTTCAGAAATGTAAAAAACAAAAAAAACAAAAAAAACGCTATGCCAGATGGCCAGTCCAACCCTGCTTAGAAGTGACGTTTGAAATGTCTGAAAGTAGCCTGCTGAGTAGTTTGAGGTTACATAATGGCCTGCTGTTTAGTTGTGCTGCTGCCACCTTTCTTGTTCCCATATTGCAGGTATTGCAGGCCTGACTGAAATACTAGGTCACCGTCATTCCTGCTAACAGCAAACATCTGGAGTCAGTCACACTGCTTTCCTCATTAGAGAACAAGTGACCTGTTACTAATGCAGTGTACTCAGGCTGAGTGAGTGGCATGTGACTTCAGAGACTCTCGGTAGAGGCGGAGGAAGATGGACATAGCTGCAGGCAGTGGCATGCACAGACATTTAGGGGCAAGGTGCTCGAGGGACAGGGGGTGGGGGGTGGGGGGGTGCACCTATGGTTGTGGGTCGTACAGTAGGCCTACTGTACATTCTCCTGAGCTGACATGCCCTGACGGCCATTCTAAAGCTGGTTGAGAGCAGCCAACATTAAAGAAATAAGGGGGGCTCTAAAACATTGCCGACAAATCAGAAAAGGGGCTTAATGTTCAAGACAGTGCACTTACTCTTTAATTTAATATGTGCAGTCTGCAAATACAACACTTTTACTATTTGTACTTTTGATTAGATGAAACCGTCCTTTGTTTTTGCCTGTGTTTGTGCATGTGTGTAATGACAAAAAAGTTGCAAGGCTGATCTTTTGGGAAAGCCAAACAATTATGCTCCACTAAAAAATGAGATTTGTCCGTAAGAATGGGATTGGTTTCACACAGGTGACTTTCTGTTACGACATAAGTTCCTGCTATACCTGTATAACCTCCATGCTAGTGAAATACAATGTATTAGTCATGCGTAGACCTACTTCAACACAAACCATCACTTCTATTCAACTCCATGTACGTACTGTACATCCAAACATCATGCTGCTATTTCTATAACTGGTGATTGTGGGAACTTTTCTTTCATTAAAAATCAATGCAGTTCAACCTTGAAAATAATTCCAATGCTACAGATTCCAGAACTATGTCTGAAGTATAGATACTGCATGCTGTTTAATTGAAACATGACATCTTGGTTGCACAACATAAAGATATTTTGATAAACGCATTTTACTTTAAGTAGGCTATGTTAATAAACCATGTAATCAACCACTAAGCAAAAGAACATCCAGGACAACTTGGATGTTTTTTACATGACTTTGCATGACTAACACAACATGCCATTTTGAAACAAGCGATCTGGCAGACAAATGAAAAACAAGTCACCACTGAGCCACTATGCCCAAAAACATACAGTATTCATCATGCATGCTGTGTGTGAATATGTACAATACTTGCCATATTCCACACCACACAGTATGGCACACATTATTCACCAAATCACCTTTTCATATAGTAGGCTATACCTACGTATCTGTGGTAACAGCCCTATGATGATTACTCAATTGGTATGCAGAGCAAGGCAGCACCAACCAATTTTTTTTCTCCCTCGGAGATGAGTTTCTGCCTTTAATTGACTAAATTCAAAATGACAGCAGGTGGGAGAGCAAACTGGAAGGCTATCAGGTGCTGCCAGTTCCTTATTAACCGCATTACGTTAGTGAAAAAAAGAGTTTACCCGTATCAGTAACCTTCCCTCCACTATCTCTTCCTCTATACCAGGTATTACGTACTGTACTGTATGCAGCCGCCACTGTTGGGGAAAAAGAGACTTATTTCTCCAGTAATAGTTATTCCCTACTACTGCAGCTGGGTCTAGCACTGCCAGTTGAAAGCAGAAAAAGTGTGTGTGTGTGTATGTGTGTGTGTGTGTGTGTGTGTGTGTGTGTGTGTGTGTGTGTGTGTGTGTGTGTGTGTGTGTGTGTGTGTGTGTGTGTGTGTGTGTGTGTGTGTGCAGAAGAATATTTCAGGAAGGTGTGTGTGCGTGTGTGTGCATGCGTGCTATGGGCCATTGGTCTTTGACTGGAGCAAACGTGCCCACGGTAGGGTACCTTGCTTAATCTGAAGTCACATGTCCTCAGCTCATTTCTTTGCCGCCGCCTTCCAAGTCAATTTCTCCGGCAGTCTGCAGCTCTCTTGAGCCGCTCGCTCGCTGTATTTTACCCCCTCCCTCTACGCCTTCTACCTCCTTGTTCTCCTACCCCTGCAACTCCCCGCTCCTATCCCCTCTACCCCTTCCCCTTCTACCTCCTCCTCTACACCCTCTCCTACCCCTATGCCTTCCCCTTCCCCTCCTCCTCTTCTATAGTCTTACCCCCTACGGCTTCCCCTCCCACTCTTTACCCTCTCCTACCCCTACACCCTCTCCAACCTCTACGCCTCCTCTTTACCCTCTCCTACCTTCCCCTCTACACCCTCTCCAACTCCTACCCCCTCCTCTATACCCCCTACCCCTACGCCTTCCCATCCTACCGCCTCCTCTTTACCATCTACCCCTACGACTCCTAAAAGTGCTCTAAAGTGTGATATGGAACCCCCCACCCCCATCACAATCCTTGGTTCTTCACTTAACTTTTGAATGACACCCCATCTCTGCTGTCATGCAGCTGAATATACAAAGTATTTCAGATGTACAAACACTGACTTAGCTTGAAAAAATGCATGTGTACTACATTTCATGTGAAATCGGACATACCACATGAATCAGCATGAAAACCTGTTTATGGACTGATCAATTTGAAATTTTAGGTGGAAAAGTATCTTCTTTTTTCAAATTTTCACTTACGTTAAAGAATCAGTAGGAAATCTCTGGAGGTCTGTGTACATGAGACCCCTGGAAAGAGGAAGGAGGGTGATCTGGATACACACACTCCCCACCCCCACCACAACCCTTGCTTCTTCATCTTAACTTTTGAATGACACCCATCTCCGCTGTCATGCAACTGAATACATTTCAGATACTAATACTACATTTCAGGGAGGGAGACAGGGATCATTTGTCCCATGCCCCGGTAGATAGGGGGCCCAAAATTGGATCCCCATTACATTGAATGTATTGGATGGGAGGCCATTTCAGATGACTTTGTCCTGGGCCCAGCAAAAGCTGTCAGCGGCCCTGATGTGACCACATAAATCAGCATGAAAACCTGGTGGTGCATGCACTGATACATTTGAAATTTTAGGCGCAAAAGTATGTTTTTCGGATTTTCACTTAGCATAAAGATATGTCTATGTACTGTATATGTATATGCAACAGGTTGCTGTGGGGCACCCACTGAAGGGCAAATTTTGTGACAAATTTACAGAGACAGTGTCATAATGCTTCAAATCTGTTGAAATGGTAAAAGGTAAAAACGGCCGTAGCAGGATTGAAGGGAAAAAGCACACAATAGATACACCACCTGCTTAATGTACACTTTGATCAATAATAAATGGCAAATCTACTGCCTGTGCAATTTTTTTTATTTTTTTTTTATTTTTTTACAGGATACAAAAATTGACTTAAAAATATCAACAAAGAGAATGAAGTAAAGAACAATGTGTGACCTGTGAAGGCACAATGTGTGTATATACCAAAAGTGTGTGTGTGTGTGTGTGTGTGTGTCAGAGGCGGTTCTTAATGTAAGCACTTGAAGCACGGCTTACCAATATAAAAGCGACAAACGCGACATCCAAATTTAAACCCTTCATCCTGTTGACGTGATTCAGCTGTCTGTGTTGTCTGCTACTGGCGGTTCTTATAAAACTGGTTAGCCTAAACAGCGACACCACAGTGGCCATCGAGAAACACTGTTTAACAGCGATGGTGAAACACGTTACTACAGCAAATGAAGCACAATTTCTAAATGACTTGGAGTCAATGGCAGAGAATCTGTTTTTTAATTGGCTTTCCGCGGATGCAACGCCCGTTTTTGAAGCACATTTTCATTGTGCTCATACCAATAGCGCACCGGAAAATATGATTGACAGATGAGTTGATGAATCATAACTCGATCTGACACCTTATGTTAACATTGGATTCAGGAAGTAGAGCAGGCAGACGTGATGTTTACATTTTTGACTGAAGCCAGTTGCTTTTATGATAATCTCGAAGACTGACAACACATTTGAACTGCAATCAAAGTTTTCAGGAAACGTCTGTGTTTTGGATGTGGACAAATCATGGAGTAGAACTTTGGGACATATCAAGAAGAAACGAATGAATAATAGGCCTATGCAGATAACATGAACCACACACCGTCAGTTAGTCGAAGAGAATAGCTAAACGGCAGCACAATGTGCCTATCTTGATTAGCTATGATATCATATGGATTACAAACGGGAACGTGGACAATGATTTTGAAAACGTGTGGATTAAGTGAAAGTTTGGGATTTCTGCGGTCAAGACAGCATTTTAAGGTAAGGTTATATTTGTCCGCTGTAACATGTTTGGTTGTTGATGAAGCTTGCGGTTTAGGAACGGGTTCACTTCACTCGCTCACCCATAGATGGGTTCACAATTGTTCAGAAGGGTGCTGGTGTCTGTCTTTCCCGTAGCCTGTTTTCAAGTTAACGGCAGGCCAACACAAGTTTTTGGCAGCTCTCGTGTAGCCTACAGTGAGTGTACCCTGGTCGCAACGGCATGCTCGTGGCCACTTGACTTGATTTCTATTAGTTCTACCTAGCAGAATAAGAACCCTTTCTGGAATGATGACCGTCACTGGTGATGTGTTTTTCTGTTCAATGCATTGCTGTAAGATGCAACGCATTTGGATTGTATTTTCAAGTCGTGGAGTGAAGGATGTCAAATGCAACGTGGTAGAATGACTTAGTAGCCTAGGGAGCTGTCTGAAGAGGTCAAAATTCACAATTTAGGAGCGTTTTTATTTTTTTTAAATTCTCATCTGGGGGAGACCCCACTAGTTTGGCTTACAGAATTTGTGCTTACCAACATCACACCCCCCAAAACCGCCACTGGTGTGTGTGTGTGTGTGTGTGAGAGAGAGAGAGAGAGAGAGAGAGAGAGAGAGAGAGAGAGAGAGAGAGAGAGAGAGAGAGAGAGAGAGAGAGAGAGAGAGAGAGAGTGTGTGTGTGTGTGTGTGTGTTGTGTGTGTGTGTGTGTGTGTGTGTGTGTGTGTGTGTGTGTGTGTGTGTGTATCAAGGTGGCAGAGCAGAGCGCATATCAGTGTAGCCTTTGACCTTTAAGGTCCACAGGCCACATACACTCACACTCTCTTGACTCTTTTTCTGTCATGGTTCTTTTGTGTTTGTGTGAGTTACAGTAGTGTTATGCATGAGGGCATTCACAGCTTATGTGCTAGTGTGCTGCAGTTCTGTAGTTTTTGCATGCAATGTGCGTGTGTGCATGACGTTTTCATTTCATCTCGATCAAAAAACTAACAAATGTCCAACACAAAGAATCCTGAATGGAACAGGATATTAAATAAATCAGATTACTTGAAATGCATGGTCTCTTCATTTTTGAGTACTTTTTCTTTGTAACAGTACATCCCTAAAACAGATGTATTCAAGACACCCTATGCTAAAAGGGCTGCTACACTAACGCAGTATGTCAAAGAGGTGGGAAAACAGTCGGCTTGTGTATTGTGTAGGTCTACTTGTCCTCTACGACAAGTTGTGTTTGTGTTCATGTTCATTTTAATATTTGTATTAGCCTATGGGTGGAGCAACTTCGGCTGGCTAGTTCGCACAAGGACCGGTACCGTAATGGATTCCTGTTACAGAACACCAAAAAGGCCAGTCAATCTAGCTCTAAAAAGGCCCAATTGCAATAGTAATGGTTCCTACCATTAAGTGATCCTTAAACCCACTTGTATCACATACTGTATTAAACATCTACAGCTTTTTATTTAGTGGAATATACTTTTTTTCGATGTCAAAGTTGGCAGATTTCCCATACATTCCTCCATAGGAAGAGAATATATGAAATAAAGGTGAATAAGGTACAATTTTAAACTATGGCATATTCATTTGAAACATTGACAGTTGGTAACACATATTCAGGCAAACAATTTTTGTATTGCAAGTTTTCTGGAATATGATGATGAAATATGCAAATGAGGTCACATGTACTGAAATACGTGATCAAATCGGTGGTAACAGACCAAGCATGCAACAAATTGCAATAGTAATGGCTCATATATTACATTGATCCTTCAACCCCTCTGCATCACCTATTCAAAATCTACTTTCATCAAGGTCAAAAGTATCCGATTTTACCCACTGAATGGCAAAATGCATTGGAAATCTGTTACTTCTGACCTTCAAAAAAGCATGTTCCACTAAAGCGATGAAGGTAGATTTTTCATATGTGATGCAGGGTGGATTAAGTATCAATAAAAAGTGTAAATCATTACTTTTGCTATTTGTTTTATGTTTTGCTCGTTGTTGCATATTTGTTGTTGCATATTTAACACATAGCCCTATTTAAGTAGACGTGATCTCATGTTCCACTCAAAATAAAGCTGTAGATTTTTAATATGTTATTTAGACATACCTAGGGATTATAAAAAAAACATGGAATGATTAATATGGCAATTTGTCCCGGGTCAAAGTTTGACTCAAACGCTAGATTGACTGGCCAAAAAGGTGATTCGGTTGCACCTCGTGTTTCCCCTCCCCCTCAGCCGTTTTCAACTTAGTCTTGGCGTGGGTATGCAGATATGTGCCTACCAAATTCACATAATGGGTCAAATAATCACCAGGATTCCATCGAACATTCATCGGCGTTCACTTCCTGCCCCAGACCCATAAAACATTCATCTCTGCCTCCTCTCTCTCTCCCCTCGCGCCTCTCTCATGCGCGCGGGAGCCCGTCGCTGCATCTTCCCACCATTCTCTCCTCGTGAACGCCCGAGCTAAAGCTTTCAGTGCTGTGCGCAGTTACCATCTACTCTGTTCAAGCGGGGCAAACGCACGCCGGAGTATATCTGCTTTTTTTTTTTTTTTTTTTTTTTTTAACCAACGCGGAAAACTGGAAGTCGGTGTCATTGGATTCTGTGTCGGTGGATTCTGTTCAAAATGTCTGCGTTTCATCTTCTGTACGATTTCCTTCCCCATTACTTTGTGAGGATCTGTGCGATTTCCACGCCCGCCCGTCTATGTGGTGGACGGAACAGTTTTCTGACTCTTGTCTCCTCTTTGGATATTTCTGCAGTTTTGTTTCTTTTTCCCAGACTTCCCTCAATGTCTGAAAACGGTTTTAAAAGGAGACTTGTTTCTCCAAGCCACTCCACGAAGACCACTTTTGGGTGAAGTTTTAGGGTTGTTTTTCCCCCCCGTCTTGAACCGTCCTTGGGATTTTGCGATATTTTTTTTGCAAGAACCAGGGGAGAAAAACACTGCCTCTGCCAACAGGATCGTTAAGTTGGAATTGTTCTTTTACTGGATTCAATGATCGATCATGACCGCAGTTCTGGTTGAAGGTGAGTGGTTTTGCCATGTTAGTTATTTTAATTTATTAATTATTTATCAGGACGAGTCCAGAAATAGTCTCAACCCCACCGTCTTCATGTAGATCACGCATCCTTTCAATATATTAGGAATACCAAATCAAGCTGTAAAGCTCAAAACAAAGAGGTCCATTCTGTATACAACATGTTGGAGTAGGCCTACCTGCATGTTTATTTTGTTGTAGCTTTTATCTTATATATTAATTTGTCAGGTAGTGGCTGAGTTGTCAGTGGGCAATTTCATTGCACATAATGACTCGCTGCTGCAATCTTTGATATTAGTCTTTGTTTTCTGCTCAAATCAAACCAAATTGAAACTCAGACAACTAATAGACCTATGTTAACTTGGTCAATTGATCCAGTGTGTCCCTATTAGCCTACTAAGGGCAAAACGCCCCCCAGTGGCACTGAATCGATAGGTCTACATGGAATCTTCATAAATCACGGAAGAGATGAAAGGAATCAATTCTTCAAGACTGTGGTATTTGAATTTGCATCCTCAAATAATAAAAATACGTCTGGAGACAGTGAATTCTAGCAGACAGTAGAGAGATACAGTAGGCTACAGCCACATCACAGACACAGTGAGTTTGTGTCACCAATGTCCCATGTAGGCCTACACACTTACAGGTCATGTAATAATTAACACCTGACAGCACACGGTAATCAAAATTTTGCAACAGGGCTAACCAATAGCAAATTTAGCTTAACTAATGTTAATGGTCTGACAAACTCGGTCACAAGCAGCCAATCATTTAACCTAATCAACTAATCAGTTAACCCCAACTTCAGCACCATGGACAGCAACATAGTGCCTCACACGGCAGTTTGCTGGTCCCATAGTGAAGTGAAAGCCCAACTGGGAAACTCCAACTGCCACTGGCATTGTGACACAACACTCCATAGCACACAAGTGCACACTGCACATAACGGAATTGCATTTATGCCTCACCCGAAAGGGAGCAGTGCAGTGGGACGATACCATGATCAGGCTACCTCAGTCATTGAAGGTATATATGGGGTAGAGCACTGGTTAATAGCGGGAGTCGAACTGGCAACCATTGGGCTACAAGTTCAATGATAATTGCTAGATTGGAACCATAAGTAATAACATCAGATAAAAATGGTCAGAAGAACAGGAGAAAGGCAAAACTGAATTATTTTGCTCAAGGGAAAGTATAAAATGACCTTATTTCCAGAAATGGTGGAGTATTGCTTTTAAGAAATACATTTGCCTCTGCCAGGTACGTATAAGAAAGAAGCACCACGTTATATGTTTTACTTTCAGTTATTGTAAACCACCTTAAGATGTTCTTTGTCGTGACAGGTTTTGAGGCGTACTATAAGGTTCCTCTGTTTCTTGTCCTGGTGCTTTTGAAGTGGTACAGAGCAGAAAGTATTTTCAGAATGGCTCCAGGTGTAGACCTACCCTTACCCTGCACCGTATGGTGGCTGGCTGGCGCATATCAGTTGATATAAATCTCTATGTAATTAATATAATGAAAGACATCAAGCTGTCAGGATTCAAAGCCAATGACTCAGGCTGGATAATCCTTTGTGCTGGGAAGACAAAAGTCCCCACATGCTGAAGATAAATCACTGCCTCAGATGAAAGGGAATTTGGCCATTTCTGCTCTAGGTGTGAGCAGTAAATGAACTGTTTAAAATGTTGCAGATATGTGTTGGTGTATCTTTAAATGAAGCAAGGTACCCAACAACCAACAGAACAGTGCCTTAACACACACAAAGCACATGATTTGGCATTAGGTGACAAAGGGGATGGCGAAGTCACATCTTTGGATCATCTGACTTTGAGAATCAATACATTGCGACTGTTAGAATAGAGTTGTAGCCATGTCCTTTCTTGCCAAACTATTACTTATCCAGTGACCTCCTCTGTAGATACCCTGACATGATGCAACACCATGCAGGACCTTCATTATGTCATTTGGAGGACTGGGGGCTTAACTCAAATCCGCCTTTCAGGAAACATACACCAAAAGTGATCCTTCACAACACTTGATGCCCATATATTTATATAAATATAGCCGGGTGATTTGGAGATGGTTCTGTCTTACAAGCTACTCATCTCCCTCCCCCTCCACCTTCCTCTCACCCGTCCTCTTCTGTCCTTTCCTCGAAATGATGCAAAGTGAAAGCCATTAGCAGTCTTGTATGCCGTCTGCATTGCACTCCCCTCATTGTTGTTTCTGTATCGCTTCTATCAGAGCGAAGAAGTCGGCGGGCATAATGCACACAGTTTATGTGTACGTATGTGTGTGGCAGACCTCTTCCATTAAAGAGGGGGAAGTCAGATATCCATTCCACTCATTCTCCACACACACACACACATGCATGCCCACACACGAACACACACGCACGCACGCACTCACACACACACACACACACGCAAACACACACACACACACACACACACACACACACACACACACACACACACACACATTCAGTAGCCATTAAGTAGCCATCCTGTGACAGTAAGTTTTCCTGCGTGGCCCTGGGTAGCTGGGTAGGCAATACACTATCCTTGATGGGATTGTTTTCAGAGCCCCTTCATAACTCATTAACTCCTTAGAATAATAAAGATAATCATGTTGAACATTTGTTTACATCATTGTGTAATTAGGGTTTCTCTTATTTTCCTTTACCCACCTTTTTCTTACTCCCTCTACAATTTGCCTGTGTTTGATTGGATTGTTTTTTTAATGGGACTGTATGTGATTGGAGTGTGAAGAGGTGTGTGTGTGTGTGTGTGTGTGTGTGTGTGTGTGTGTGTGTGTGTGTGTGTGTGTGTGTGTGTGTGTGTGTGTGTAATGGTGAGAAAACTAGTTAATTGGGTCATGGGCATTGTTTTTTTAACCTGTTATGACACATCGTTATACATTTTCTGTTACATGGCAATGACCAAGTCGTAGCGTATTACTAAAGGCCCTGTGTTATGCCATAGCAGTGTAGTAACTGTGGTGGTTAACTTTTCAATGACTATTCCAGTGTTCCATTAGTGGAAATGCATGCCTTATGGAGCTACAGGAATTTGACCATCGTTTGTTTTTCACTGTGTCAGAGAATTAATGGGTGTATCACGGCACAGGGAATAGAAACAAAGATCTAATTTAGGAGGTATATCTGGCCTGTAGACATAGTTTATATATTGACAATAAGATGACCTTGAGACACGATTTAGAGAAAGATGAGAAATGGGTAGATTCCCATTTTCAACTACATCCAGGTTATCAAAGGGGCCGTTTTCTGTGGAAGTGCATACCATTGGCGTTTATTCATAGCATGGTATTAAACCCGCTTCTTATCTATCCTCGACCTTGAAGGTGGATGAGATTAGAGACTTGGTCCATCTTGGACACTAGAAACAGTTTGACCTGATTCTGAGTGCTCATAATGGGGATGGACTTTAAACTCCTGTGCCAATTCTTCACATGAGCGATTTTCATTATGGCCGCTTCCCTGCTCTTATTTTTTTTACGACGTTAAGAATGAAGTGAAGTTACTGACGGACTGGTGGTGGTGGATTGAAGGTGTGTGATCAGAAGATGAGGCAGAGGCCTTTCGGTTCATACAAGGCCTATTTGTAATTTTTGAGAGATACGTAGATATACTTTAACTTCTTTGTCACTTTGTTGGAATAACCGCAAGATAAGCACATTTGCTGTATGATCCTCTCAGTGTCTCAGAATGAAAAGTGAGAAAAAAAATGTTGAGAAGGAATTCTTATCAGACCCAGGTAGTACATTACAGGAAATGACCACGTCTCCTGGACTTTCATCTTCTATGTCAGAACAGATGCAGGAGTATATATCCATCTGGCCCGCCCGCCCCTCAATTTTCCCCTTTTCCCCGCAACTCAAGATTATTTGGGCTTCTCATCTACAGTGCGATGCCCCCTGAGGAGATAAAGCCGATTACTGCCCGGATCAGAATGGAATTAGTTCATTTGCCTTGCCTTATCCTTTTTTCATTATAATCGTCAGATATTTGGAAAGCCTTTAAACTTGATATCTCTCCTAACTACAGTAGACTTGTCCTCATCTCGGGATGGTGAGAAAGGGAGAGAGAGAGAGAGAGAGAGAGAGAGAGAGAGAGAGAGAGAGAGAGAGAGAGAGAGAGAGAGAGTTAGATAGATAGATAGAGGGAGAGAGAGTGGGAGGGAGGGACAGACAGACAGAGAGAGCGCGAGAGAGAGAGTGCGAGAGAGAAAGAGAGAGAGAGAGAGAGAGAGAGAGAGAGAGAGAGAGAAAGACAGAGAGAGAGAGGGAAAGAGAGAGCAGTATCCCTGATGTCACTGCCCAGTGTGCATCAAGTTTGTGCCCCGGATATAATAGTGGACAGGACTCCTGCCCTTTACTGGGATTACAGCACGGCTGGATTGATAATCCGGCACATACTGTAGGGCATTTTCCCTGTGGGCTGATTCAGGGGCCAGTACCATTGTTTGTTTGATTGTTTTGTTTTTCCTTTACCCTAGAGACCAGCCCACAATTTAAACGGGGCAGGCCATTGGTGAATCTTTAATAATAAATATCATATTATATTAAATATTATATTCTCATTATGACAAACAAGAAGATCATCTTATGATGTCTTATTGAATTTGTTTGGTGTAGTCCCTGAAGAGATGCTTAACCACTCTTTTGTTTCCACTCAGTTGGCTACCCAGTGAAGTGGCTATGGACAGAAGAGCTATTGTTGCCCAAAAGCACAAAGGCAGTGGTGAGTAATAACATACTGTTTTCCTGGCCAGAGATTCCTACTGCTTTTGGAACAAGACAGCCGCCCCCACAGTGTCAAGGCCAGGGGAGAGTTAGGAGTCTTGTTTAAACACTTCAACCACGCAGTCTGAGTCGTGATCTTTCACAGTAAACAACATGCAGTGTTAATTCAACACAGAGAGAGTACTCTGCTACCAAATACACCATACTAGAAGATGTTAAATCGACTCTCTAAGGGTTGAATTGACACTGCACTTTTTGCTGTGTTGTTCTGATGCCTGTGGTAACAGGTGATCCAAATTACGGTCTTGTCGAGGACTGTTGTCAACCAAACACTGTAGAAGATGTTAAATCAACCATCTAAGTGTTGAATTAACACTGCACTTTTAACTTTGTTGTTCTTACACTTGAATGACAACCCCAATGGGATTATATAATACGCACCTGTCCAACAGAGGTGTGCAAAAACATAATTATGAACTACTGTGTTGTTCTGACACCTCTGGCAACAGGTGATCCAAATTATAATAATTCCAAGCCCCATCATGTCCCATGATAAAATTAAAATCCCCTTCCCCCCCACCTCTCTTAAAAAACCCCTCCAAGTCCACTCTATGGAAAACAGCCCCTCCAGTACCTGCTTTAACACCCATCGAAAAACAGCCCCTCCAGTACCTGCTTTAACACCCATCGAAAAACAGCCCCTCCAGGCCCCTCCAAGGGTTGCCTGTCAAGCGCCTCCTTCCTGCCAGGGGTAGGCTACAGGGCGTCGTGCACAGGAGAGAGAGAGAGAGAGAGAGAGAGAGAGAGAGAGAGAGAGAGAGAGAGAGAGAGGGGGGGGGGGAGGAGGAGGAGGATGACGACGCCAACAACGCCTCCACTCATAAGGAGGCTCCAATTAATATGGGCTCAGCAGCACGGCATTATTTATTTAGATGGATAGATAGATGGAGGGGGAAGAGGATGAGGAGAAAGAGGGTGAGAAGAAATGAGGAGGAGGAGGAGGAGGAGGAGGAAAAGAGAAAAGGAGGAGTTGGAAGTAATCAATGGCAGAACTTAATCACTGATAGATATAGATACTAGATGGAGGAGGAGGAGGAGGAGGCGGAGGAGGAGGAGGAGAGCAAAGGAGAAGGAGGAAGAAGAGAATGAGAAGGAGGGGTTGGAAGTAATCAATGGCAGGACTTAATCATTGATAAATAGAGCAGGAGGGGAAAGAAGAGGGCCGGAGCAGAGCAAAGGAGGAGGAGCAGGAGAATGAGGAAGAGGAGGAGGAGGAGGAGAGCAAAGATGGAGTTGGAATCAATTGCAGAACTTAATGACAATGGTCTTGACAGGACTCCTTCATCTGCCTCACCTCTCTCCCTCTTCGTCGTCATCGTTTGGATGACGCTGGCACAAAAAGACTCTCATACAGTTACTGTGTGTCAAAGCTGCGTTGTGCTGGTTTTACACAGCTGATGCTCCTGTCTGTGAGACACAAAGAGAGAGAGAGAGAGAGAGAGAGAGACAGAGACAGGGACAGAGACAGAGAGATGCAGAGAGAGAGAGTGTGTAAGTGGTTTCACTTTCAGCCTAAAATCGTTGTAATCTAGTCCTGCGGTGTCAAGTCTCTTTTTCTCTTAACAGTAGTTGTCTTCCTAATCGAGTGCAAAATCTCTCACCTATGTGCCCGCCCGCCCGAGCAGACGAGCCTCTCTCTCACTCTAACTCTTGGTGGACGATAAAAACGCCGTTTGGCTCCACATTAGAATGAATGGTTCAGGTAGCATCAGGGCTGGACTGGCCATCTGGCATAGCGGGCATTTCCCGGTGGGCCCCGCACCCTTGTGGGCCCCTATTTTCAGAAATGTAAAAAAAAACATGAAGACAATTTCACAATGATTTAAGACATAATCCATTCCAGAAGAAGAGGAAGGCGTTTGGCAGTTCGAAATCCACCAAGGTCATCATCCTAATAGAGTTCTCAACGGGCCTGAAAATGTCAACCCGACCCTACCCGGCCCGTGGCTTTTAAAGCCTGAGCCCGATGTTACCCGACACATCACTTGGAATTATCTAACCGAACCCGGCCCGAGGCCCGAAGTAGGGGGTCGAGTTTCCCCACGTTATCCTATGGAGAATGACGGGTTGTGGTGGGTCTTTAAGGGCACTTACGGTATGTGCAGTAAATTGCATAACCCACTTAAAAACCTAGTGAAAAGATATTTTCCACAATAGAAACATAATATGAAATGGGGAAACTTACGTTCTTGCTATTTAAGCAGAATCATCCACAGCGCGATTTCAATAACCGCCTCATGCTTGACCGCAACAACAATCTATCCACCTTTTGTTTTGACTTCTAAATGTAGGCTTACTACATTTCCATCCCGAGTATCTGATTAAATGTAGGCTACGTGAAGTTGCCCCTCCCTCGTTGTTTGTTCATATGCGTGGATGAGATGGAAAGCCTGGCTGTGCCAAACATTGTTTAAAAGTTTCATCAAATTTTGGTCGGCACACAAGGTTTTGGACATACTAATTTTTAGTCGCACCTGGGCTACGGTTGGTGCATTGATCAGCCATGTAGCAAAAAAGACATAGCCTAGGTGAGAGGACGAGATCCTCCTCGGCTGGCGAGCGCTCCGCATGTGTGTGCGCGAGTTTCCTTCCCTCCCAAGACCCGACAGTTGCTTACAAGTCAATTTGAGCACGAAAACAGCAAAGACAAGGTGATATTTCATTCAAACAGGGCCTACACGCTCCAAATAAAACATTGGCTGGGGGGATTTTCAACCAGACCGCAGCGCGAGCAGACAGTCAGTGTGAAAAGCCAAGTCTACCGGGGAAATCGCCGTCTTCGCTGCCGCTCGCTTACCATCAGTGCACGAGCCATTGAAATAGTGAAGTGGCATATCGCAACAGCACATGCGGATTAGCGAAATTATATGCAACAAAGTCGCCAACAAAGCGTGGATTTAACGTTTAATACGCATATGCCAACGTTGTGTGAATACGGGGAAAGGATAGCCTAATTGGAAAGCCACTGTCCTTTCCATAGTAGAAGACCGCTTCGGTTTCGTTTCACCTCATGGGGAAAGCATAATTTCCATGCACTGCATTTGCTGAGACTACTAAGCATAAAGTTAGCGATCAAACTAAAAATATTGGTTGTTGTCATTACAGTATTTAATAGGCTACTATGGCTGTTGTTTAAAATAGCCATTGGATTGCCAATTTTTCCCCGTTTTTATTCGTTTGCGTTATTGTAGCCAATGTAGTTTTTCTGTGCGTTCTGGGACCTCTGTCCAACTCATCATCGATGTGAGGTCATGTTTGTTTTGCGCTCCTGTACATTGTGATTTACAAATAAGCACTGCGCAACGTTGCATGCAGCAGCCTGCCAGACCTTCGTTACGCAGGCCTACATATATTTAGATAGATAGGCCTAGGCCTAGCTTTACTGACCCATCAAGGGGAAATTCGCCATGATTCACGGTAAACAGCAGAACTGACTTTTTTTTTTCACTGGGCGGAAAAGATTGAGCCCGCGGACCGAACCGACCCGAGCCATATGCTTATATTTTCGACCCGAACCCGGCCCAAACCCACGGGTCCCGTCGGGTTTGTCGGGCTGACTCGACCCGTTGAGAACTCTGCATCCTAATACTGGCATAGCAACTGCACAACGCCTCCAATGAATGGCAAAGGAAATAAGGAGGATACGGATGGTGCTAACTTTTTTCTAATTCACTCAAGGTGGAAGGAGAGAGAGAGAGAGAGAGAGAGCAGCAATATCCCCTTAGAGCTTTTGGGTTTGAAACTTTTGTTACGCAATATCAGGAGATTTATTTATATATACTTTGCCTAAATCCATTCCGCCATAGAGCGTATCATAATTCGTTAAAGGCAGCATGGCTGAGAGGAGAGGAGAGGAGGAGAGAGGACAGGACAGGACAGGACAGGAAAGGACAGGAGAGGACAGGAGAGGAGAGGAGAGGAGAGGAGAGGATCATAACCATGCGCGTGTTTACAGATGTCCTGATTGATGCATGGCACAGTGTCCCGCTACTGCACGAGGCTCAGACTCAAGCACAGGCTTTGGCGCACAAACACACACACACACACACACACACACATACACACCGCGGGGACAAAACGCCTCTCACACGTCTCTCTCTCTCTGTCACACACACACACACACACACACACACAGACTCTCTCTCTCTCACCAACAAAGACAAACACACACGCACACGCACACACACGCACGCACGCACACGCACACACACACAGGACACGGTCAGCTACCTGAGTGGTCACTGGGAAGTGACTACCCAGGACTAATGGGGCGGCTCAAGTGTCACGTCTACCCTCTTACGAAAAAAACACACGGAGAGAAAGAGAGAGAGAGAGAGAGAGAGAGAGAGAGAGCGAGAGCGAGAGAGAGAGAGAGAACACCACCATGGAACGCTTGTAAATCTCCTGGCCAAGCAGCCGGAGAGCCACCTCCCTTGTTTCCCGCACACTTTCTCTCTGGCTCATGAAGGCTAATTGATGTTTAACAAAAGGTGTGGGAGTTTGGACCGTGGCTTTGGGAAGGTGTATAGGCGCTGGTGTGGGTGTCTGTCTGGGTGGGGGTGGGAGTTTGGACCGTGGCTTTGGGAAGGTGTAGGCACTGGTGCGGTTGTCTGTCTGGGTGGGTGTGGGAGTTTGGACCGTGGCTTTGGGAAGGTGTTGGTGCTGGGGTGGGTGTCTGGGTGGGGGTGGGAGTTTGGACCGTGGCTTTGGGAAGGTGTTGGTGCTGGTGTGGGTGTCTGGGTGGGGATGGGAGTTTGGACTGTGGCTTTGGGAGGTGTTGGTGCTGGGGTGGGTGTCTGGGTGGGTGTGGAGGGTGTGAGGAGGGAGCAGGTGGACCATGTGTCTGGTGTTTGTTGGCCACATGGCTTGCATGAGTTGCTCTAGTCATCCATCCCTTCATTCATTCATTCATTCTTTCTTTCTTTCATTCATTCATTCATTCATTCATTCATTCATTCATTCATTCATTCTAGTGATTGATTGATTGATCGATTGATCGATTGATCGATTGATCGATTAATTCATTCATTCATTCATTCATTCATTCATTCATTCACTCCCTCACTCAGCTCCAGCACATGTCTCCCATTCAATTTTTATCTTTTAATCTGGCGGCTCACACGTGGCAATGGTACATAAAAGAGAGTTCAGCAGTCAGGCTGCAATAGGCCTCGCTGATTATAGCACACAATGGAAAGGTTGACTGATGGCCTAGTAAATTGTTAATTAGACGGTGGAGAAGTCGCCCTTAAATTAGGCGGATGACTAGTGCCTTGTCATGCTCATAAGTTATGGGCACGACGCGGCGCCCTGCTCACTTTTTATGGCCACTCGGTCGGCACTGTTGATTTCTCCCCTGAGCATCTGGCTGGAGCCTGTGTTTTGCAGCCCTTTGGGGGTTTCTTTGCTGCTTGAGAAACAAGCTGTAATCAAGATGCTTAAAAGCTGGGAGAGTCTTTATTTGACAATCATTTTTTAAAATGTCATACTTGACCTAGCATCTAAGCTGTTTATAGAGTCTTGAAATGTTGAGCTACTTTCATATTAACGGTGGTGCTAAGTGGTGGACTGAGAGATTGAACCATCTTCTCTGGATACTGAGGAACAGAAATATCCATATTGATGATTATAGCAATTACTGCTTCTGTAGACATGTTGACTGCATTCAAACAAACGGGGGGCCAATTCCCCATGCTTAGTCTGACATTTGCAGAGCACGGAAATGACATGCAGTGCTGCTAACTCCATGCAGAGTTATTGCTGAGAATTGCTGATTTCTTCTGGACCCTTCAAAAATATCAATTTACATAACAGGCAAGGTGAAAAAAGTCAAACAAACAGGCGAGTCGATTGATTCACTCCATGGAATGATGGGTTCAGCTTTTCTGGAGAAAAAAACAAAAAAAGAACCCAGACTGACTTTTTGTGTGCAGTAATTTCCCAGTCAATTGCAGTGTAGTAGGGGTGTAACTCAACTCACGATTCGGTTCGTATCACGATTTTCGACCTACGGTTCCATACACCCCACTATTTCACATTTGCCAACATTATCAAATACAATTACGAATAAAAACTATGAAATTTGTAGCTAGAATAGGTTATATGAGGCTACTAATAATGTAAAAAAGTTAATGATGATGATTTGATGCTTGCAAGCACTTCATATCCTGTGGTTGTTTTCTGGCCTGATGATATCAAAACTTTAAATGGTCGTATCACGATACTGCCTCCTTGTATCGCGATACAGTATCGTGACTCTGTGTATCACGATTTCTCGGTTCGATACAATATCGTTACAGCCCTACCGTGTAGCCTTTTTTTCCTCAAAACAAAACCCTCACACTCTGTCTTCCCAGATGTAGAGCAGACTCAGAGAGATTGGATCAAGTGCAGCCGAGTCACTTAACACAATTAAAGCAGGAAGGGAAGCCTGACACACGAAACCAAACCAAATGGGTGTAATGGCTTGAATCTAGTAGTGTCGCTTAAAGGGACAGTTTGGTCAATTTCAACATGCAGTTGTATTGCTCACGCTACCCTTGACTTGTCAGTACCTGGTGATGCCACATTTTTCGGCTCAGCCCTTTCCGAGATATGAGCAATTCTAATGGGGGCAGCGTTTGTTTACATTTAAAAAAAATGAAACATAGGCCAACTCCAAATATTTTCCCAAAAGGTACTGCTGTTTGCTAGTTGTCTGCTGATGTTTTATAACCTTTTGGATGTTTTTGGGAATAAATAAAAATGTTTTTTTGAAATGTAAACAAAGAGCTGCCCCCATTACAATGACCAGGATCTCGGAAACGGCTGAAGAAAAAGAAAAAAAAATCTCAGGCACTGACAAGTCCAGGGTAGTGTGAGCGTTACAACTGCATGTTGAAATTGACCAAACTGTCCCTTTAAGTTGGTGAAATATTTATTTTCCTCTCTGGATGCAACCTCACACACCAAAACACACACACACACACAAGAAATCTTCTCTCTTCTTTCTCTCTCTCTCTCTCTCTCTCTCTCTGTCGCCTGTGTGTCTGCGTTTGTCTGCATATTGTAAGAAAGGGGGGAGAAAAGCACAGAGAGAGAAAGAGGGGAGAAGGAGAACAGAAGAACAGCAGAACAGCAGAAGGCAGACAGAAGAAAACAGCAAATGAAAACACTGTATCATCATCCTGAAACCGGTGCAAACTAATTCTTGCTTTTCCTGAGCTAATTGTCACATCCACAGCACGTCACGGCACCCAAATAGTAATTAGGTGGACAAATGTGGAGTGCAGTGCATTCTCAGGCCGGCAGCTTATCACCAAGGTAAAATCTGACAAAATTGTTCTCCGTGCATGATGGCTCTCCTCTACTACAGGGCCGGATTAACGCACAGGCTAGATATGGTTGCCTAGGGGCCCCCACCTGCCAGGCGCCCACGCAGGCTAGATATGGCTGCAGCATAGGGGCCACCTGCCAGGAGCCCATGCAGGCTAGATATGGCTGCAGCCTATAGGCGCCCCCACCTGCCAAGGGTCCCCAATTGGCCAAAAGGGAAACATTGTTACGAGATGCAATATAGAAAAATTGATCTGTTGTGTTGAGTACAGTTGGTAGACATTTTATCTTTAATTCGTAGGGCGTAATTATGACACAGTCTATGTAAATTTGTTATGAAATTGGCTTTCTGGGGGGGCTCACAGCAACCTGTAGCCTAGGGACCCCAGGCCATCTTAATCCGGCCCTGCTCCCCTAGTCCCCAAGGAGGTACTGACTGCACGGTACACAACAGCAGCATCAGCAGCCGCAGCCAGTAGCGGTGAACAGAAGCAAGCGGCACGGCAGAGCACAGAGAGTGGACGGACGGAGGCGTTGGGCCTTATTATCTAGTACCGCTATCGGGATGAGAAATTAAATGTGACTGCTGCCACGTTGCCGGAACCTCCATTATAATACAGTAATACCAGTAATCTTCCAGGCCCCAGAAGGGGAGGAAAGGAGGAGGGAGGAAGGAGGAGTAGAGTAGAGTAGAGTAGAGTAGAGTAGAGTAGAGTAGAGTAGAGTAGAGTAGAGTAGAGTAGAGTAGAGTAGAGTGTCATTTAGGAGGAAGAAGAGATGACTTAAGGCGAGACACTGTAGGTGAATAGGGTATTTTTTTTAACTTGCAGATATCAATATGAAACTTTACCAGTTGATCACTCATTTAAATTGGAGAAAAAAATGTATTACAAGTTTTCTATATTTTATGTTTAAATATGCTAATTAGGCTATTATCTAATTAAATATGCGCTAATTTGCATAATTTTTGATGCAACGGATCTGACCACCTGAAAATGCCAGCTTCAAAATTCCTTTTTTATTTTATTAATATAGTACATACAAAAATATTTTCAGAGGGAATTATGGCTATCTCCTTTTGTTATCCAGAAAAAGAGAAAATACTGCTAATAACCTTAAAAAATGCGATTTTGGCCTATTTTTATGCAAATAATGTCAAATAAATCAGGCCATGAATGACATATCAACAAATCCCTCTGAATAAACATTCACAACATTGCTTGGAATAAGACTGTAAAGTATGGAACAGATTGGTTGAGCGAAAGTGGAGATTCGTCGCACAGAGCGGGAGAAAAAACACATTTTGAGAAAACGGCCTTCAAAGATTTGTATGGGGGAAAAAAGTGGATTACATCATCATCAACAACTTAACACAGCATAATTCATTACAATAAATGTGTAGTCTGCATGCCCATGCCAAGCACCATATGTCAGACCCTCTTCTAGCTCCTACAGGGGTTTCTTGGCCTTTTAGGCTGTGTTGTTACTCAATGACGGATCATGATACTAAGGTGCAGAGGCCCATCATAATGAACGTACACATGACTATTGAAACTTTACCAGTTGATTACTCATATTATTTATATAGTACTCATGTTGAAAATACTTTGGATGTAGCATTTAGTGCATTTTTAATATTTAACTGTTGTAGTTTAGCCATATCTTATTAAAAACACTCTAATTTGGGTATACCAATGTGTTAGTATAGGCCGTAACAGACCTCTGAAACGGCCCGATTAAAAATCACACAAACTATGGAGTAGGTCCATGGATGTTATAGCATCAGAAGTTAATTTTAAGCTCTCTAAACATTTATTACTGACCATAAAATCCCCTAAAGAACACATGAAAGGGCCTTGAATGATTAGGCTGAAATTGATTATAGGCCTATCTAGGCCTATTTGACAGAACAACTATTGTTACAACGTACCGTCCAGTATAGGCCTACTCATTTGTGACTGCAGTTATATAAAGTATGTTTATTTTTTTATATCTATTATGGTTTAAGTAGGCCTATAATTATCATTGATTTACCCATTGTCATTGTGACACAGCACTCCACAGCACACAAGTGATCACTGCACACAACGAAATTGCATTCATGCCTCACCCGTGCAAGGGGGCAGCCATGAATGGCGCCCCAAGGGAGCAGTGCGGTGGGACAGTATCATGCTCATGGTAGCTCATGGAGGAGGATGGGGGAGAGCACTGGTTAATTACTCCCCCCACCAACCTGGCGGGTCGTGAGTCGAACCGGCAACCTTTGGGCTACAAGTCTGACACCTTAACCACTTACCCAATGACATGACAAGGTTGGCTTAGGCTTATGGACAAACCAAATGCTTGCTGCTAGGCTGCCTTTAGAAATAGGAACATTTTAATATACTTGTAACTTGTTATGTACTCTCTATGACTTTTAATGGTCTTTATTTGCTAGATGCCAGTGTTTTGCAACAGCCTACATGATAAAAACGAAATTGGGATACTTCTGTCTCATGGAAAAGCCTGTGCACATCACCGGGCCAGTAAATAGCCAAGGTCTATTTTTATTTTTTTGTTTTGTTTGTTTGTTTTGTACAACCTCACATGGTAACATTGAGGGTATGAAGTCAGAGATATCATTGCATGTTCTCAGATGAAGTGCACACCAGATATAGGCCTATTAGGCCTATAATGCACTTTTTTTAGGGTGAAGGAACTGGAGAGACCCCTGACAGGCAATCCTGTCCTCCAATTCTGCTGCTTTTAGGATTGTGTCTATGATTTTTTTTTGCCACTGAATTGAAAACAGATCTTTTTTTTTTGTTATGCCATGTTGTTACTCTGAATGTTTTTTTGCATTCATGAAATTGTAGGCTATTGTCAAATTACTTATTTTAGCCTAATCTAATAGGCTATTATATTTTGTTATGTTTACTACTAGTGGTGTAACATAGCCTACTTAGGCCTACCTGTCATAATAATGTGTAGGTCTACATCCTACCTAATACTGTAGGCTACATATTAGGCCTATTATTAGCCTACTAGGCCTACATTATTATCATCAACTCTGTAATCATTCATCTTTCTGTAACCTAGGATACCTGTAGCCTTTTTTAGACTCTTTTGTCATGTCGCTGGTACATATTCAAATGAAGGGAAGGGATCCCCAAAACCTTGCTGATCTTATTCAGCGCAGCAACTCATGCCCAAATCGTGTGCCAAAAGCGCTGTGCGCACTTTTACATCGAAGGCGACATCTCCACAGGTCTGCAGTCGTGTGGACGCATGTCGCCTGTAACCACCCTTTGCTTTACAACTGTTGCACTCAGAAGCAGACTACTGCAAAAGCCCTGGTTGTTTGGATGACTGTTTATTGACCGATCCGATTCGGCATAGTTAGGACACAGATGATCATTATCATCTCATTTAGATGAGAGACGGACCTGCTGGGTCTCGCACTCCTCACAGTTTGCAAACAACTTACGACCGCACGTGCTGTTCCCTGGACGATTATGTGCCAATTCGGCCGGCTGATATATTATCACGGACCTTGCTAAACACAATTGTGTCTTTCTTTTTGTAAACTGTTTCGTACAGCAAAGATATTTTGAAGTTCCCGCAGCAAGACAGAAATGTCAAAAAGACAACACGTGAGGCACTGGGCGAATCACGTTAGCAGAGAAGCACCGCCAGCCAATGAATCTACTTTAGTCATCTACTTTATCTTTGTCATCTAAACCCCCCTTCAGAGAGTCAGGATTGGTTGCTGAAAATAAAGGAAATGCCCATATTTGGATAACGCAGCCTTCTGGCCGAAACTCAGTGCTTTAAAACCATACCACACATGACAGATGTCGTGCAAAAAGTCAAGACGCGGAACGCGGCCAAAGGCAGAATTCTTGGTAAATTTAGGCGAAAATGGAAGCCGCGGTTGAACAAAATGTCCTGAAACAGACACTTAAATGTGTAATTTTAACGTTTTCTCTATGGTAATATGAAAGATAACAAGTTAAAGATGCAAATTAGCCCAAAATCTCAAATTTGACCAGGGCATGAAAAAATCGATATTTCACCTGCCGTGTCTCGCCTTAAAGGTGCACTGTGTAAGATGGTGGCCAAAGTAAGTAGGCCTATTGCAACTATGCTGCTCATTGAAACTGTGCTGTCTACTGCCAAATTTGAATGGGCAATATGCTAAAAAATATTTCACAACGCACCTTTACAGGTATATAGGGTTTTTTTTTTTTTTTTAAAGGTGTGCACACTCCTTTGGATTGTTTTCTTCATGACATGCCAATGAATGAATAAAAAGAAAAAAAAGAACTTAAAGAAGCAAAAAAAAAATCCAAAGGAGTGTGTGAACCTTTTTTCAAAAAACGTAACTTTTTTGTTCATCACCAGGGATTTAAAACAAAGTCGTAACTACAGCATAGTTGCAATACCTCTTCTGGCCACCATCCTACACAGTCCCCCTTACACTTAAGCCTGGCTCAAACTACACGACTAGCGATTGTGTGTCCGATTTTGGCGTCGGGGCGCACCGCACACTAGAAGAGAATCGCAACTGTCAATCTTGTCGCTGCTCGCAGTCACCGAGACAATGCCCGACGTTCTATTTCCAGTCGCAAATATCAAACACTGTTTGATTTCTACGATTTGCGATTGGCGACTCTTTGAGCTGCCAAAGTTCTATCTTGGAACGTCGCTCACGACGAGGAAATCTTTCCCGACAATCGCTTGCGATGGTCCTGGGGGGTAACGTTCCAGCGTTTGTCGTAAAGGGGGTTTTCAGCCGAGAATCGGCGCGATAGTCGTGTAGTTTGAGCCAGGCTTTAGAGTGGAAGATGGATTCCACTCAGCAGGTCTGGCTGACGTACGTACGGAGCAACAATGTGGATTTGTCAATCTTCCTCTCTGGGCTTGAATTGAACTCCCCTTGGAGCGGACTTCTGGCCTTGGGTTGGTGTAAAAAGAGAGGGTGCAATTCAGTTAAAGGGGTATGCCACTATTTTGGGGCTTAATACAGTTAAAATCGTTGGTTGGGGTTTATAAAGGTGGTAAAGTGTCTTATTTTTCATGTTAAGCGTTGTCTTGCTTTAAGACAAGTTAAAAGAGGGAGTATGTCGCTAAGCTAGTGAAAGTCAATGGATCCGTGTAGCATAATGCTACACGGATCCATTGACTTTCACTAGCTTAGCGACATGCTCCCTCTTATAACTTGTCTTAAAACAAGACAACGGCTTACATGAAAAATAAGACACTTTACCACCTATATAAACCCTGGCCAACGATTTTAACTGTATTAAGCCCCAAAATAGTGGCATACCCCTTTAAGGATGTTATCCTGACAGGGGAACATGACCTTCTTGTCATGGGTCAGGAAACACATTGAGGGTCACGGTGTCTTCCCTTTCGTTTCGACACAATGGTTCCCTTTTTTACTCAGTGTAGTGGACATAATGACTACCTACCTGAGCCCTTTTGTGTGAGGGAAGCACAAAGGCTTCCTTTGAGTGGCATGTCTGGAGACTTGTATAGCTACAGCTATGTGTGGTATGGCTGTGTGCAGTGTGCCACTGATAGCTTCGACCCGGCCCCTGACAAAAAAGGATCTGAAGAGCCCCTCTCCCAATACATATAAATGTAATGGGGTCCAAGTTCTGAGCCTCACCTTTCCCTGGACCTAGGACAACAGGGTAGTCATGGGTAAGCGGTTAGGGCGTCAGCCTTGTAGCCCAAAGGTTGACGGTTGACTCCCGACCCACCAGGTTGGTGGGGGGAGTAATTTACCAGTACTCTTCCGCCATGACTGAGGTACCCTGTGCATGGCACCGTCCCACCACACTGCTCCCTTGGGGCGGCATGGGGGACTGCCTCCTTGCACATGTGAGGCATAAATGCAATGTCATTGTATGTAGTGAGCACTGTGTGCTGTGGAGTGCTGTACCACAATGACCGTGGGAGTTGGAGTTTCCCAGGTGGGGCTTTTGGGCTTTCCCGATACTTCACAACTAACTGGTTTGACCCTACTGCCGGCGGGCCTGGCTGTGTGTGGCATTCCAAATGCACACTCTGAATAATTCCAAATTGAAAGTTGGACTCCATAGTCACAGCTCAGCATACCTCGTGGAACAGAAAGTGTCTATGTGCCTCAGTGTTCCCCAGAAACCTCTCCAGAATCATATACAATTATATTTTTGTTATTCTTTTACATGTATATGTATGCGCAGAGAGAGGGAGGGGTTGAAGGTGACCTCGTCAGAGGGCAAGATGGTGATTATTACAAGAGACCTTTTCTATTATTGTTGTCATTGGATGCTGAGCTTTGAACTTGTCCGTATGTTGTGAATCAACTGCTTTGTTGTAATATTTCATTCCTTGTGAATGAAGAAGGCAGAGTATCTATAGACAGATTAGCATAGTATCATGAGTAGCAAGTAGCACGTACAAGTAGCACGCTAGTGCGAACCATCTTTAGACATCAGGGAAGGGTTTTGTTTGGGCACAGTTTAGCACTCTTTCGTTTAGAAACAGAACTTCAATGTTGTTAATCTGTGACAGTGAGTGTCACCAGACATGCAAGAAACAAGTCCGACAGGCGGAGAGCCCGCCCCCCAGAGAGAAATAGGCCTTAGGGGAAACGTGTAGGCCTACAGAGGAGCATAGGCTATAAAGTATTGTGATTTTAGGGATTAAGGATTGGATTGAACACTTGCTTTAAAAGGTGCAGTGGATCAGGCCAAGAGCAGAGAGAGCAAAAATTCCAAGCAAAGTTAATCATTTATTTTTATTTTTAAAGCTCGGTGGCTATTTAGCCAAAAGATGTTCAATGTTGAAATTACAATGTCCTTTTTCGTTCCGTTTGTTATTGTAAGGAAGAGAATATTTACAAAAATAAAATACAAATAAAGATATCACACAGGCCAGAAGGTGGTCAGCACCATTCTTACATTCAAACATGTGGGCTAACATAGCCTACACAAGACAAAATAAGCACAACACAGACTGTCATGCATCAGTGAGACATTAGACCTTATTTCCAAAACAATCTGCCCACGTGAGATTTAAAACGAAACATCGCAGAACAGACAACCGTTTGCCCACAAATGTCTCCGTCGACCCCTTGATGTTTTGGCCCGTTGCTCCGGACCGCTTACAGGCGGAACGGAAGTAAACCAGTCTTTGTTCCTAGACGGCACTATTTGTGAAGCGAGGGGTCCATCGTCAGTATGCAGCGGTGATAAATTCGAAACGGCAATAATAAACACTTATTAGTGTCACTGTATGCACTTATAATAACAGTGGCAACTTTCTAAACACACTAAAATCATATTTACGGCATATCTACGGCATTGGCAGAGGGCTCACCCCTAGTCATTATTATCATCAGATACTCTCTGTTTTGTAAGGTAAGAGCTTCCCCCTCCTCCTTCTGTCCCTCTTCCTCCTCCTCCTCCCCTCTTCCTCCTCCTCATCCTCACAGTTCACCTAAAAGTGTTGCTTAGTTCTTCAGCTATAGTTGTTAGAGACAGTTTGTGTTTGTGTGTATGTTTGTGTCTCTTGTGTGTGTTTGTTTGTGTGTGTGTGTGTGTGTGTGTGTGTGTGTGTGTGTGTGTGTGTGTGTGTGTGTGTGTGTGTGTGTGTGTGTGTGTGTGTGTGTGTGTGTGTGTGAGTAAGAGAGAAGAGAGAGAGAGAGACAGAGAAACAGAGAGAGAGAGAGAGAGAGAGAGAGAGAGAGAGAGAGAGAGAGAGAGAGAGAGAGACAGAGAGAGAGAGAGACAGAGAGAGGGGGAGGTGTGGTGTGTGGTTTAATGGAGTGGTGACAGATATGAGAAGTGGAGCAATGAAGCAACATCCTGCAATCACCACTGAGTCTCAGGAGCAGTGAGCAGGGAAGCCAACAGAGGGAAACAAAGGGGATAGTTTCCCCCGGGCCCAGGGACAGAGAGGGCCCAGAATTGGGTGCTCATTATATTGTATGTGCTGGGCAGTGGGGCCCTTTCAGAGGACTTTGTCCTGGGCCCCAGCCAAAGCTGTCAATCACCGCTGAGTCTCAGGAGCAGTGAACACACCTCGGAGGCAGCCAGGAAAAGAATCAGGACAACGTCTGAACTCAAAGCTGCCATTTCAAGATAGAAACGAATAGAAAGAGATATGAAATCTTAAGTGCAAAACCTGCCTTGTCTCACTGCTTGTAATATCTGCACTTTTAGATGACATATCGACAATGTCTTGATTACCATTGGCTTCAAGGCTTTCCCTTATCACGCACTTTTTTTTTCCTTTTTAGTGCCATGTTATTAATCTTCTTTTGGCAAGGAATGGCGCTGCATGCGCGATTTCTCCAAGCCCTCCCGATTACATTAAATCAGCAACAGTGGTCATTAACAGTGGATTGGCGGGTTTATGACTAATTAAAGCAATTAGAGAAACCTTGAGCTAATGCGCCTTCTGTAGATAACTCAGAACCCCAGCACCCCCCCCTCCACTCCTGGTGTTTCTACAGCATTAGCTCCATAGGGAGACTGGAGGTTCAACAAAGCACTACTGTAGTGTACGTACTACGCTGACTGCTGACTGCTGACTTCTGACTACTTTATCAGCAATATAGCCAAGTAGAGTAGAAGAGAGGCTTTCTTCTTTTTCTTTTTTTCTCGACTCTCTCTGATGTTAATGAATGTTGAGGCTGTCTGAATCCTGCACCACTGCATTATTTGTCTGAAGGAGTTGAAAGGTGCCCAGAACATGAGAGATACGGTATAGGCCTGGCGGGCAGGATGACATGATACCAATGGTAGGGATTAGGGCTCTAAATAAAAAATAAAAAAAAAACAGCCAACCGACCAAATGCTGATGAAATTTCAGTTTGACTGGTATGTCAGATGTTGGCTGGTGGAAACTTACTAGCCACTTAAGGACCAGTTAGTGAGTGTGTGTTTGGCTTGTAAGAGTAACATCTACTAGCCATTATGGCTGGTGATGAAAAAAGTTAATTTAGAGCCCTGATTTGCGTGTGTGTCAAATTCTGTCTCTGACAGGATAATGGGAAGGGTTACAAATGCAGTACAAATTTACATTCAGTAGCCTAATTGAAAAATGTGAAAATATGGATGGAGGATGGGTAGGATGGAGTGTGTGTTGGGGATGGGGATGGTGGGTGTTGTTGTCGTTGTGGAATTAGTTGTCAACGTTGCTGATCAAAGGGACTCAAGCGATTGAATATTCATTGTACAACAATATCATGTAGTTCTAACTCCGGGGACATTGTTGTCAAGCTGTGTGCAGAGGATGGATGTACTGGGAAAAATGCCTTCTCACACTGTGACTGAATTACTCAAGTGATTGCACCTTCTGTTCCCATTTCCACCTGTCATTTTCCAAAGGGCAGAGCATGGCCTATGTCACTAATAAGATATCTCACATATTTAGGCACGTTAGTTAGTTACGCCTTTATGTAATTCAGTGGTTCACATACATTTTTTCTGTGGGGGGGGGCCCTTTTGGACCTAAGAATGTTTCCTAGCATATATAAGAGGGTATGTCTGTCTGTCTGTCCGTCTGAAAAGCTTTCTTTGAATTGTAATTTCCTCCTGTGTCCACAAGGCGGCAGTGCATAGACATACGCATCTTCGTCCATCTGTTGGACTTTTTAGATGCGTCCCAGCATCTCTATAAGAGGGTCCGTCCGTCCGTCCATCTGAAACGCATTCCTTCAATTGTTCCTTCCTGTGGCCACAAGGCGGCAGAGTTGGCATTTTGGACCGGAGCGAATGCGTGCAAGCCAAAACGGCCACAAGGCGGCAGAGTTGGCATTTTGGACCGGAGCGAATGCGTGCAAGCCAAAACGTAGGCCATATGATATGTTACCAAACCGGCAAGACTGATTGCATTGTGAGATAACTGAGGGGGTCATTCAATTTTCGGCATTGTTTTGCGTTTGGACAATGGGAGGCAACTTTATTTTGGTTCGTCAGAGACTCGCGGAAATGACGATTTAGAAGTCAGCAGGCAGTTTTTGACACAGATGTTTGTGCTCGGATAGAGGGGCGTTTGCATTGCATACAGAGGTGGAACGTAACTAAGTATTTTTACTTCGTTACTGTACTTAAGTAGTTTTTTCTGGAATTTGTACTTACTTGAGTAAAAATAAAAATGCAGACTTTTACTTTTACTCAATTACATTTTTTGACAATTACTTGTACTTTCTACTCCTTACATTTCGAGGAGAAGACTTTGTTACTAGTTACATTTATCCTAGGTTTTCCTGTTGTGTTTCGTGGATATTTCAGTAGCCTCAGCTGCGGGCAGGGAGGCGGGACCAAGCCCCTCTTCCAAATTGACACCCAGACAGAAAATATACTTTTAAAAACATTAACAGGACTCCATAGTCATGTTCAAATAGAGCCGAAAACCGTTGCAGACAATTTTTCCTATTGGATCAAGTAGGTAGACATGGAGAAAGACAGCCATTGCGCGAGTAGGCCTACTTGTACTTTTGTACTGAAAAGTACATTTAAAAGTTAGTACTTAGGACTTTTACTTAAGTACGTTTTTGGTGTACAACTTTTACTTTCACTTGAGTAATTTTTTCGCAGGGTACTTCTACTTTTACTTAAGTACACAACTTCAGTACTTCTTCCACCTCTGATTGCATAACGCTCCACGACATGGAACCGTAATTAGTTGACAGGCGACCCGCAGCGCATACAGCTCTTCCTCTAAACGGGGACCTGTAACATTTGGTTAGCTTTTCTCCTTTCATAACATTCACATTTTCCTTTCTGCTTGGATCGAGGGCGTTTGCATTGCATAACGCTCCACGACATGGAACTGTAATTAGTTGACAGCCCGCAGCGCCTCTAAACGTGGACTTTTTTTTTCTTTCATAACATTTCACATTTCCTCCGCTTTTGTCCAGTCCACAAAATCGGGTTCAGGCGTCTGTGTGTAGCCTACGAAAAAGGGAGGCTGCCTTTTAATATTCCTAGCGAGTTTACTTCTGCCTTTTCAGTGAGTAGCCTAGTCAGTGTGCGCTGCGCTCTGAAACATGGTGCTAGACAGCTGGGCCATTTGACATACGGTGTGTTACTCGTAGGCTACAAAGGGAGGTTCTTTCGTTGGCGAGCTACACCACAGGTGCTTTCCGTTGCGCTCAGAGAGAGCACGGGAGAGAACGCGTCTTTCGTAATTGCTTTGCAGTCGTGTGAATTTGGTTAACTCTGGCACGGAAGATCACTGCTTTGTGCCTTGACGGTGAAGCTGGTATTGAAAAATAAGCGCATAATTCACCTAAAGGGTGAACCCATAAGCGCATGATTGACCCAAACGGTTTTATTTATTTATTATTTGTCGATGTTTCATTCTTTCCCACATGCACATGATGCTGAAATGGCGTGATACTAAAGGTTGATACTAATAAATGTCTAGTAATTTGTAATGTAGCCTACTTGATCTATGTGACATTTGAAATCATATGGTTCTTTTCCAAATCCAAGAATGATAAGCTTATTATAGCCTAAACTGCAGAAAATAGGCCTAAAGCCATGTCTCGCCATTTTGCTGCCTGCCATATTATTTGCAGTTTCCATGGGTAATATGACCAATAAACAAAAAGTACATCCTCAGGGGGGTGTTGACAGGTTAGGAGGAAGCCAGGGGGGCGTTTGGGGGAAAAAATGGCATAGTTGGAGCTGGCATAGAGGGACGCATCTGTTGTCCGCCTGTCGGCCTTGTTTTCTGTGAGGGACCACCTTTTGGACCTAGGAATATTCTTAGGCATTTTTTGGTCCATTAATATTGCTAGATTTTCCATTAATATTTTATCTGCTACCGTTCACATGAAAAACAAACTTCTTCTGAATACTGTTACTAACCAATTCATAGATTTATGGCACGTTAGTTAGTTACGCCTTTATGTAATTCTAGTGCAGGTTCAATTGTCTCAAAAATAAGGTTTAGGAACATTTCATATAGATTTTTCCAAATTGCGTTTTTTATCAACTACAGACCCCATAGTCTTCAGATCCACCTGTTTCCAATTTTTTTCTGAAGTGGAAACGCCCAAAATCCAAGATGGCGGATATATGTTCATATTCTAACACAATTGAATGTAATTGAAAGAAACATGTCATATACATTTTTGGAATTGGTGTTTTTTATATTTCCTACACCCCCTGAACAAAAAACAACCTGTTTCCACCCCCGCCCCTTAAGTTTTAGTACCAAAATCCAAGATGGCTGACATGACATGTAGCATAAATTATGTTTCTTGTATTTGTAATATTCACAATGGATAAAGGACTGTTCAGTCAGCCATTACATGAACTTCATTCAAAAATTATTCAATCTGTTGTAAAAATTCAACATGACATCAGAAAAGGCATTGAACGGCTCTTTTTATGACCAGGTAATGTGTCTTATCCTATTTATTTGTAGGACCCCCTCTGAATACAAAACAACTTGTTTTTATTTTCCCTTTAGCTTTCAGAAGCAAAATCCAAGATTGCTGAAATTATAGCAAAATAAGGACATTTTAGTGTTTTAACCCATTAAGACATGGCGTTATAAATTTGCTGTTACCAGAATGGCAATGACCAAGTCGTAGTGCATTACTAATACAATACTTCATAGTATTGTAGTGCTATGGTAGTTAACTTTCAATGACTATTACAGCATGCCACAGGAGGTAAGGCGTACATTAAGAGGCTACGGTCTATAAAGCCATTCTGCAGTATTGTACGCCTATTGGTAATATTTTGATAGGCACGTTATCAACATGTATCTCATATTTTGCCAAAATTCAACATGGTGTCCAAAAACCCTTGAACTAGCAAATAACCTAGATCTCATCTATATCTGAACTGACCCCTGATCTCAATAGCCAGGGCCGGTTCTGGCTTATTTGGTGCCCTAGGCGAGTTTGAGTTCTGCCCCCCCACCCCCCCCCCCCCCCCCCCCCGCCCCCCTCCCCCCCCCCCCCCCCCCCCCCCCCCCCCCCCCCCCCCCCCCCCACACCTTTGAAAGAAAAAAAAAAATCTTTCTTATACCTCACAGAACACAAGACTAATATCCTTAGTAAGCTTAACTAAATAGCATCAAGAACAATAACCGTTTTTCATCAAATGGATTTGTGGTTCTTTTTGACAGGCGACCAACACATCAGATTGAGTCGCATGAAAGTAGCTTCACTGTGTGGTGTGTTGGATGTGATGGTGGTGGGGCCCCCAACCCCAGATGAGAGGGAGGTTATCAATGTGTTTGAATTGTAACGTGAAATTGAAATGCCAGGAGAGTGATACAGTACATTTGCATGTAAAATGCATGTGTAGACAACAGTGTTAATTTCGTCAGCTTTTTTTGATTTAGTCTTAGTCTTAGTCACAATGACGAAAATCAATTTTAGTCTTAGTCATATTTTAGTCATTGTCTTCCCAATTTAGTCTTAGTCTTAGTCAAAATGACGAAAATCAATTTTAGTCATAGTCAAATTTTAGTCATTTTAGTCATTTTCGTCAACATTTCAAATTTTAGTCATTTTAGTCAATATTGTGGTGTAAAATAAATAACCTACAATGGCTATTGTTATTTCAGAAAGTATTACTAATATAGCCTATTGCAGCAAATATTCACCTTGTTACTAGGTCATTTTCCACCAAAACCCAAATCAGTCATTTCAACATCATAGAGCAAAAGAGTGTGGGTTTCTTTTCTATTACTGTCAGACAAGCACTTTGGGTTCGGTGAGTTTTCTGCAGATGTCTTTATTCATACTGCTCCAAAGAAATTTGGAACAGGGCAACACCCTAGCGATAGAACATCATTCTCGCTGATCTTAGGTAGGATGCACACCGCCTTGTGTTCTCCCAGAGTTTTTATAGTGTGAGCACACCCAGCCCCGTGGCCTGCTGGCCCTATACAGATGCTAATTAGCTCACTCACACCTCAGCTGAGCTGACACTCAATACAGACATACTAGAATGATATATATACAGTCACAGACATATACACATATAGTCATATACACATATCTCAATATCCCTGCATAGACATGTACATATAATAATCTGCATATGAATCATATAAGATAAAATTTTAACCACAGGAGCCTCGCGCGCGCGCGCACACACACACACACACACACACACACTTCCAGGTGCAGGCTGCTCTCTCTCTCTCTCTCTCTCTCTCTCTCTCTCTCTCTCTCTCTCGCTCTCTCTCTCTCTCGCATTAGAAGCTGCTGCATATTATTTGATTTTGAGTTTGATCACGGAGAAAACTACATGCTCTTCTTCACCTGACCGCGTGACTTAAAGCCTGCAGATTACCGGCAGTGGGAAGACCAGACATCCCAAGTCTCCATGAAGTTCAAGAAGTCTCCCTGATAGTGGCTTCCCGATGACCACGAGTCAGATAAAATATTGCTGATGTTAGACTATGCAGTTAGCGGTTTTTGTTTTCAATTGGCAATGCGAGCAGAGAACGATAATGACTCGTGCGACATGCGAGGAATAGGCTTAAATAGATTGCGCGAGCACACCTCGTAGGCTATGCCCTGCAAAAGTCCCAGGAAAAATAGTTAGGCAGGGTTATGCATACTGGACGATAGAAAGGACATGTACATACAAATTTAAACACTAATGCTGTTTTGTTTGTCGGGGGTGTCGAGGCTCGATAAGCATGACCCTGAAAAGAGTTTTTGGAACTTAGGAAGACGCTGCAGACGCATGGAAATGCTGTCGACTTCCTTTGGGTCTTTTAGCGTTGCTCTCGACAAGAACAAGTTTCAAATCTCAACAGTTTAAAACTCCTTAGCGATCGCCCATCCATTGATTCTTTTCAAAACTACAGTAGCCGTGCCTCTGTTTAGACAGGCCAACTTTCCCCGCTGGCGCGCGCTCCGACGGTGACTGATTTAAATAGGCTACATTCACAAATCCGACCTTCATGATTTGCTTGCGAACTGCCTACTCACGTGGTTAAACAACAAATATAGCAAACATTACAAAAAAAGAACAGACAACGAACGCCGGGCAGCCTAAGTGAAAAGGAGAATAGTGGAAGCTCGAGGAGGTTTAACATGACAGTATCAGAGGAGGATTGGCGCGACGACTGTCATTACTGCAGAAACACATGTCTTCGTCATGGACAAGAGGGTTGTTGAACATGTTTCAAAATTACCACTTCCCTCAACGTCGGCTATTTTTTCTCTTTCTCTGGGAATGTTTTAGGACCTAAACTCAACTTAATGGACTCACTGAACTACTAGGCTACAGAACTACTGACTGAGCCGCACCATGGACTGGCTGGCTGCCAGCAGAGACAAGCGAGGCAACAGCGTGAGCGCGCAATCATCTATGAAGTTCAAGACACTTAGGCCTATATTACAATTAGCCTACAAATTAATTATAAATAATTACATTTTTTAATGTCCATTCGTCCATGGCTTGTAAATTTCGTCTCGTCTTAGTCTCCTTGACGAATTTTTTTTTAAATTTTTCGTCATATTTTTATTTGCTGGAGGCAATTTTTAGTGCGTCATCGTCTCGTCATCGTCAAGGGAAAAAGGGGCGTTGACGAAATATTTTCGTCATCGTCGTGGTTGACGAAATTAACACTGGTAGACAATAAGCCTACCAAGGAGGTCTGCATTGATCTACACTATCTACAGCATCACAAAGCATGGCAGCATAACAATTTTAATAAGCTACACATTTGTGCTGTCTTCCAAACCAATTTCATTTCTGGACTGGAAATAGTGGTGCATTTGTGAGTAGGAGAATGAGAAGGGGGCTAGGCTATCTATGTGTTTGGAGGGACAGGGTGAGAGAAAGGGAGAAGAGCTGTCACGCTATTGAATTTCATAATATACAAAATATAGTAAATAGCCTCACTTGTCTGCTGTGCATGGTTCTGTTACATGATTAATGTAGGCTATGTCATTCTGGTCTGGAAATTAATGTTTTTTTAAAGCTTACAACAAGCAGGTAATTCATTCAAGTGGATGGAAGGAGATATGGCAGCTAAACTTGTTTTAACACTAGAACTACCAGGATTTTTCTGCCTACCTAGAAGTACCAGAGAGGGGTCATTTGACCCGGTGGCTTTTACCTAATACACTAATCACTCATTTTGTTATGGTAATGAGGCTGTTAGGGGCCGTGTGTGGGGTGAGGGGTGAGGGGGTCACACCTTACATTGCTAACAGCCAAGACGAACAGGGACAGACAGCTTCTTCCCAAGGCCCAGCCTCCAAAATCACCACAGGTAAATAGCAACTTGCATGAAGATATCAGCAGCAAAGACAGATAGCACAGTTTTGGCGGACAGTGTGTTACAGTTTTTCTCCATTGGTTTGGCTAATTTCTTGAAACTGAGATGTCATTCTCAAAACATGGACAAATCCCAAAACTAATTTGCAGTTCCTCACAACAGAATGGCATTTATCATTGCTTTCATCAAATTTCAAATGCTTTTGTACATGTCTCAATCATTTAGTACATCCTTGCAAATGACTAATACAAGTATCCTACGGTTAACACAATCAGCTTACATTTAGTACAATTTTCAAATGAATGTACCTTGCTGATCTATCCCAATTGGTTGATTCTCAGTGTAATGGTTGTCCTGAAAACATGTCAGCACATTTTCTTCATATAAGTCATCAATGAACGTGTGAATGTCCCATGTGATCATGACGAATCATATGACTGCAACCAGATAATGGTTGAATTACAGTTTTTCTCGATTGGTTTGGCTAATTTCTTGAAACCGAGATGACATTTCTATAAATTTTGGGTCATTTGGCCAAACATTCTTACACTTCTGCACAACAGTTCATATAACTAGCAAAATGTCATATACCTCCCAAAACAGTTCATTCTTGCATCAGCACTAAACCTTGGCCCACATAAATAGTCAATAAAAAGGGCATATATCCTTCTCAATTGGCTCATTTGCAGTCATTTAGTCATTCCGTCAAAATAAACTGGATGGTTTAGCATAACAACACGGATCCTCATCACTTGCTCATATCACTCCAAACACAGTTTACCTGTGTGTCAAAACTAAATTCCTTCCACAGAATGTCGTTGGAAAAAATTTCAAGAAATTAGCCAAATAACAGAAGAAACTGTAGTATACACAGTTGTAAAATTATTTTCTACAAACTAGATTAGTTACAATACCATCTGGCCTGTTGAACACTGTCATGAATTTACTGTTTACAGTAATAAAATTCTTTAAATATTATGTCCTTGACTGATTTGACAATTGTGTAAACTACTTTGCATATGATGACTTACACAATGAAATCATGCTGACGTGTTTTGGAGAGGGCAACCATTAGCCTGAGAATTGTCTAATTAGTTCAGATGCTAGCATGCACAGCGCGATTCAGACACAGGAAACCACCCAAAAGAAGCCAAACACCATCACACTCTACAACACAACAAAGTGCGGCGTCGAAATATCATGGACCAGATGGTGCGGGAATACACTGTCCGCGCAGGAACAAGGCGCTGGCCAGTAGCAGTGTTCTACAACATGATAGACGTGCTCTATCAATTATGCACCGGGAGAAATTTGGATTTCCTGTTTGAACTGGCAAGAGAGTTGGCTCACTCCCACGTGGGTATGAAAAAGGCCCAAAAGGAGCAATTGCTTCAGCAACAACCCTCCACACCACAACTCGGACAAAGAGCCAAGTGTCAGGCTAAAATCAAATGCAAGGACAATCGTGCAACAGTGCGCTGTGATGACTGTTACAAATACACATGTGGGAAATGTCGAAAGGAGCAATGGCAGTGCCAGAATAGTCAGTGACTGCTCAAATGTATTTCACTCATTTGCATTCTTTGTAAATATGCTTTTTTTCTTTGTAATTTTTTTTCTTCTGCAACAACCTTCCACACGAAAACTGGGAAAAGAGTTGCTTTTGCATTCATTGTAAATATGTTTTGTTTTGTATTTTTTTAACAATAAATGTTTAGAGTTTTGATCCCAAATTCTCGTTGATCCTGATGATTCACTGCATAAAAATCCACCATATGTTTATAAATCCACCATATGGGCACACACACACACACACACACACACACACACACACACACACACACACATGCAAAAACACTCTGTGTCTCAAGTGACAGCTGTGAGCTGCTAACAGCCACATTTCCACAACAAAAGGAGTGTCCGCAGGAGGTCCAAAGGGTCAAATGACCCCCTTGTGGGGCTTTTAGGTAAAAAGGTCAATTGACCCCTCCGTGGTAGTTCTAGTGTTAAACATGGCACCAGTCTTACTTTACATTGCTGGTCAACCTAAGCAAGTATTATGATGTCAGGTGGGTGTTAGCAAAGAAACTCAAGAGAAAGAACAATCTCATGGCGGGGAATGCATTGGCCACGGTGTAGTACGGGGGCGTTGCCTGAGGACACGAGTGGATGGAAAATTAACTCCCTTGCGCATGGTCATTGGTCATCCATCCACGATAAGTAACGGCAGCTGTTGGTCAGCAGTAATTGCTGGGAGTAATTAAGGACAGCTGACAGACATTCACGCTGTCCTATGACCTGTTCCACAGTGAATAACATTTCCGTACTCCCCTCGCCATCATTTCCTACTACGCTGTTATGACGTGAGTAAGCCCTCTTGTCTCAATTCTCTTTGGTGTTAGTGAGTAGGCTACTAACAGCTACTTTACTGGATGTCATTGCTTGGCATACTTGGCTAATGTTAGCATGCTAACTAGCGATTTCTCTGATCAAAAACAAAGCTCTTTTTCTCTCTAATTCCAAATAGTAACCTCATAACTATTAGGCTTTCCATAATCACAAACGGTTGCTGATTAAATCACATAGTTCCAAAACACCCTCTGAAACTCCTGCATCATGCAATGAGTGGTTTAATGAGAACATAATAATCTCCATCCAGCAGAGCAGCACTACTGTTTGCGCTTGCCCCCTCTGTCTCTCGAGTGAGTCTCCAAATTCAAAATAGATCGCAGGCTGTCACTCGTCCCGCCCCCTTTCTCAGAACTGTCTGTTTATTGGTTCACAGACTTCCCAGAGACAGTTGGAAGAGATATTACTATTGGCTGAGGGGCGCTTTGCCGTGAGGAGCGCTTTCGCCACTCTCTGTTGATTGCGACTTCATAAAAAAACTTCATATCGCAAAATTACGCATAGGAGAGCGCCATTTCGGCGCTCCTTCTTCACATGGCGCTCTAGGCGACCGCCTAGCCGGCCTATGCTAAAAACCGGCCCTGTCAATAGCATAGCAGCAGGTGGAGCCGGTGTGATTTATGACAGGAGTGGAGCCCTCTGTCCATCCTCACGATGCCTCAGTCTCAGAGGTAGAACATCTGAAGTTTGGGGTGACACACCTTAAATGTTGGCTTGCAATTTGCCAGTTGCAAAAAAAGGTTGCCTCCAACTAAACTCTATAGACTGATCAGGAAGTACAAAACAATCCTATTAATTCATTTCATAGAACTATCCAGAAGAGTGGGCAATAGGACTACCTCATTCCACACATTAATATAGAGAGAATACTCTGTAGCATCAGACATGGGCGTTGCTAGGGGGGGGAAAGATGTTACAGATTCTAAGGGCCCAAGCACTGACAGCACTGACAGGGGCCCTTATGGGGGCCCAAAAATCAAATCTTTTGTGGGCCCCAAAATTTCTGGAGGCAGACACAATTTACATTCACACTTGTGCCACCAATACTTCATGATGCCAAAGGTCTTACAAAGGTATGATAGTGTGGCCATTACTAGGGTCATGGGTGTACACTGACTGTCATGCCAAAGAGCCTAGTTCTGTGAGCAAAGAGCATGGCAAGATTGTTGGAATTGGAGGACTGCAGCATCCCAGGCAGAACATTTGGTTTCATAGCCTTCCGATAAGCTGAAGCCGACCCTGAAGCAACTTTGTAGACCTTGGCCTTGACATAGGCAGCCAAACCAGTGCATAATATGCAATACTACTGTACAGGTAGCACTGCATAACAGGTACTGTACATTAATTGATTCATAGTATTTTTTGTTTGAACAATAATTTGGACCTGCACACAATCTTATGTGCTTAAATTCACAAATGAATGGCTTTATAGACCTGAAATCATTATGTTAATATTGATTTTGCTATATGAAATGTTGGCCATCTTGGATTTTGTAATGGATTTAGTTTATGTGATGGCTGACTTCAGTCATGTAACAAATATTACCAATAAAATTCAATAATGGCTGAAATGTGCCAATTTTGCCAAATATGAAAATCTTGATTTTCCCACTAAAAAACAAGCAAAACATTGGAAACAAGTGGTTTTCTATGAAATTTTGTCCTGGAAATAAAAAAAAGATTAACTGAAGAAATTCAATCCTTAAAACAGCATTAATGGCGAATGTTCTGTACACAATGGCAGCCATCTTGGATTTGCCACTAAATATTAAGGAAAAAATTGGAAACAGGTGGATTTGTATTCGGGGGGGTCCTAGAAGTAAAAAAAATGCTGAATGGAAAAATCTATATGAAATGTTCCTAAACTTACAACTGAACCTGCACTATTCAGTGGTTCACAAACTTTTTAGATGCGTCCTAGCATCTCTATAAGAGGGTATGTCCGTCCGTCTGTCCGTCTGAAACACATTGTTTGTCTGAAACGCTTTCTTTGACTTGTAATTCCCTCCTGTGTCCACAAGGCGGCAGTGCATAAATGGATGCATCTTTGTCCACCTGTTGGACTTTTTTTCTGTGGGGGACCCCCTTTTGGACCTAATAATGTTTCACGACCCCCCCAACACCCCGCATATTTTTATGATTTTTTTTGGTCCATTAATATTTCTAGATTTTCCATTAATAGTTTATCTGCTACTGTTAGAAATTCACCATACAAGTGAATATTGATGCTAATCAATATATGGATTTATGTTAGCTGTTAATCAATGGATTTCTCGTTTTTATGCAAATTGCCTCCTACCCACAACACCCCAGCAGTACTTCTGCGATGTGACTGCAGTTAAGCAAAATGTTTTGGGTTTTCACAATGTATATAATACAGATATGCTGCTTTGGTTTGAGATAGTTGAATTTGTGTGAAGAGTTCTGCAAGAACAGTTTACAAAAAACAAGCTTTAGCAATTAGAAAAATATTAATCTGTTACTGTTACTGACTGTGCCACCCCAGGCTATTCATTTTATGTCATAGTCTGGGGTTTCCATGGCAGCAACATGTAAACAGTAGCATTTGGGGGCATTTGGCAGAATACAAAATACACTCACCAGTGGTCAAGGCACCCCATGTTATTTATTCATAAATTATTACATAATGAAAAAAAACCCATGAGAATGAATGGTCACAGCTCTGGCCTGTGCCATGAATAAGACCACTCACGCATTTTCTATATAATGGGGGGATTTAGAAGAAGACAAAAAAAAACACTTCAGCATTCAGTGCAACCCACGTCAGTAGCTGAACTGGTCATCTGGCATAGCTGGCATTTCCCGGTGGGCTGAGCACCCTTATGGGCCCCTATTTTCAATTTTTTTTTTTTTTTTAACATTTCTGAAAATAGAGGATGCAGGGCCCACCGATGAGTCAGCTCTGCGTCGCTAATTATGAGGGACCCCTTCAA
>NC_085859.1:45350648-45388499 GCF_034702125.1 Engraulis encrasicolus | reverse complement strand
CTGAACTCGTGCAAACTGGTGTCATAGGACTCAATGTCAACTGCTAGCATGGAGGTAGAATTTGCACTGCCATACTCAGAGAGGGGTTGAAAGTACAGGGGAAATATAAAACCCAATCATTCAACTCAAGGAGAGCTTTAATATGGGCTTTTAAAAAAATAAAAATAAAAAATGGGACAGTATCACTTTAAGTACATTTATGTTATGTATATAGTATCTTCACAATTTCCTTTGATCCTACATGGGGTATTCTTGCCTGCTATTCTATTCTGCATTCTTATGCCATTATATGTGGCAACAGTGTTTTATGTGGGTCAATGTGTGGTTATTTACCATATTGGTGGTTAAACCCCTCCGCTCCAAGGATCTTCATAAATATTGTCAGTCACCATGTTTATTCCGCAATGGTGACCTGCTCACTGAATTATCTGATTATCTTATATGTGTTTCTCTAAAATTTACATTAAGTGGCCTATTTTAAACAATTACTGATGGGTTGTTAAATACAACCACATGTTTATTACCTAACAACGGAATCTCTAGTGGGTATACTGTGAGACAAGCCATGTGTGTTTGTTTTCATTCACAATGCCAATTGTTAATTGTGTTAATTGTAGCTGTTAAACCTTCTTGCTGAATATTTTTTTTGTAAATTGTATATAACTTACTTTGCTGTAGGGGAAATCAACACAATGATGTTCTTTTTTCTGTAGGCTCTTACACATATCCCGGCTCTGGTGGACGGTTTTTGAAAACATATTCATGCCTCTGTCTTCCATGTCAACTGCAAAAAATAGCCTATTTCTGAGATGGGAAAAAATATTGACTTGCCCTAAAATGGCAGGCGAAGATCTAATAATCGTTAAGTAATGGTTCATGTTCCAGTTCAATCAGTCAGTGCGAAAGGAGTAAGCCTCACCTCAACAGGTCTGTTTGATCCATACTATAAATGTGCAGACAGATTGGAGAGATGTGCTGAAACTTAATCTTGCAGGCTTGGCTTGCACACAGAACAGAACACCCACCGTTGACAGACCAGAAAATGGACAACATGAGTGCCCGAGAGAGAAGAATGGGGATGCTGCTGTATTGGAGTCATGTTCAAAAATGGCTTTCACAACAACAAAAGAGCCCACAGCAGGAGTCCCTCGAATATCTCAAGCTTGTTCCCAATGACAAATGTCAGAAAAGCAACAGGCCAGTTTTTGCCGTCCCTCTGGACATCTTGAAGACGTAGGAACTAAAGAGCACTGTTATTGAGTTACAGATACAAGCCCAGAAACTGATTAGCGTTGCCGCTAAGACTTTGTTCATTAAAGTTGATTGTATTGATTTTGGATTAGTGAAAATATCGAACTTTGAAATGTATCAAAAGATTATAAAGAAATAACAAAGAATGCCGCGTTTCAGTAATGTTAGTCATATATTTCTCAAGTTTTCACATTTTATTATGCAGGCTTGCCCCGCTTATACCAGTAATTCTCTATGTCTGTTCGTAGCTTGTTCTCTTGTGCAGGTCAGTAAAAATAGAAAATGGATCTCCTCCTAGGCCTTTCGAGATAAGAGACAATGTTCAAACACTAAAATGACCGTTTTTTTCTGAAACGTCATTTTTTCTGCTACAGCGTGTCCGTGTCTCTTGTCGTTTTTTCGTTTTCGGCAATTTTGTGCAAGTTTGGGTCCCCATAGAAAACAATGGACAGAACCTTCAGTGTCCGTGCATTCCTCCACTCTAGAGGTTCAGGAGTGTAGGAAGCCTTTTTTGTTCATAAATCACCCCCCCAACAGTTTCTCCTAGAAGTTTAGTTGACGCGTTGTTATGCGAAGCTCTGGAAGATTACTCCTAACGGTGAAAGTTTCCATGTCCACTCACCAATTACTTTTTAAATGGCAGCAGGTGTTGTAAAAATGGATGGGCTGACCCAATTGGCTGTGTCCTTATCATTTTTGACGTTCTGTCTGTTTGAGGTTAGGGCATCTGCCAAAAGAGGTCAATTTGTGACTGACCGTTTAACTATAAACTTCATTCAGGACTGTTAGAAAAATCACGGGATTGACTCAATTTGGTGAAAAGGACATTCTTTTTAGTTTCTAAAAGCGAATTCTGAAAACAGAAAATGATGTGTTTTGCTGCCCTCCTGCCCTTAGAGTACAATACATAACTGCCATTTACAGACAATCCGAACAGGTGCTAGCTATAAAGGGCTTCCATTCAAACTGTAACATTTCTCAAACCATATGTATTCTTTAAGAGTAACTGCATACAATTCTAGAATTTTTTGTACAGCTCTTCAATGCAATGTGTTATGCCTTGGTTGGAATACTTATGACAGTCAGCTGCTTGGCTCAATAGACAAAGGTGCTGGATTGTAGATATGGCGGTTGTGTGAGTTTGATCCTACTCGGACCTTAGTTGATTTTCAAATTTAATCATGATGCTGTTCCTCAGCAACTTAAACCCTATTCAGACTGGGCTTTCTTGTCATTCCATGGCCTGGGGGGGGGGCCTCTTTTGAACCCCCCCTCCCCATAAAATCATGAACGGAATACAGGTATGACCAACAGACTTTGGTGTAAATGATCTACATATTATGGCATCTATGAATGACTACTTTTTGTGTCAGTATCTGGTAATATGACGTAATTAAAGACAAATCATCTGTTTATTTAATGCCCACATTCTAGCCATAATGTATTTTCCCATCAAATTTAGGTAATGCACTATATTTTAATTGATTATATGCTTCAGGACCACTTTTATGCTCACAACCGCTGTCTGATGCTAATGGAAATAACAAACAAATAATATGAATAAGGATACAATATTGAGACGTAGATCAGTGATTTTCGGTCAGACATACTGTCATAAAACTGTTGCCGATTGGCAACGACAAATGATAAACATATCTTTTGGTACTAAAACTGTAGCGACTAATTTTAGGAAAAGTCTACCAAAAGTTTCGTTAGTAATCGCTTAAGTCGTTAAAGGGACACTGTGTGAAGATTTGTAGGTTGTTTATTTCCAGATTTATGCTGCCCATTCACTAATGTTACCTTTTTCATGAATACTTACCTCCAGCATCAAATATCGAAGTATTCATTATGACTGGAAAATTAGCCACTTTTCATACATGAAAAGGGGGATCTTCTCCATGTGTCCGCCATTTTGATATTTCAAAAATAGGCCGATTTTTTAGCTGCAAAAAAAGACTCTATTGGACCATACTTAGAAATTTTGTTTATTTCTTAGAAAAAACTTCATGTATAAGATCAAATTGGCAAATGGCAGGCCCAGTTCAATGAGCAGCATAGTTGCAGTCCTTTTTGACCATTCCTGCACAGGTGTCCTTTAAAGGAATTTACAACATCAAAGTTGGTGCGGGCACTTTAACTGTTTTCTCATCAATTCAGCATTTTGATGAATACACAATAAAAAAACACGGACAGACCTCCATAAACACTGCATTTGGTGTCCACCACTCCCGCCATACACTACATTTCTATTACTTTATCTTGCTGATGGAAGGGAGGAGGGACTTTGATGTTTTATACATAGCCTGGATTTGTTATGATTTCAAGTCAGATCTGTTGCCCAGGGCCTTGAAGTCCTTGGATCCGTGAAGACACTTTAGATTGTCTCCTTGGGTGTTGTGTGGGAAGATAGTCAGTCATGTGTATCCTTATTTTTTTTCTACAGCATGGTCACCCCCCATTTTGTAATAAAATTTTAAAGAAGGTAGATGACAAGACAAAGACACAAATGCAGCATCAAGAAGACATAGGCTCTACGTGAGAGACATAAAACTATCATAAACAGGATAATAGCGATATTCAGGAGAACACATGATAGGCCTATTAATCCAAATTTAGTATGACTGTTCATGTTCATGGTACATTCACGAGTTCTAATCTAAATGAGAAGAGAATGTGTTGAGGATTACAGGAATTAGATCAGATTTGAAGAATCAAGCCAAACACACAAAATACAAAAAGCGCCTTCTAGCACAACCAGGTGAGACAGCTGTGTGACTGTTCTTCTTGCTCTTCTTATTGTTTAAATATTTAAGGTGGTCACTGCCGCAAACCCACTGATCAATGTTCCACATTGCAAATGGGGTGTGTTCAACTGGAGGCAGTTTTAGTTTTTATGATCTGATTGTCCTCCGGGGATGGTAGTCTGCTTGCATCTAAGAAGGGGGCTGCGGCAGCTGTGTCATAAAGGATTAGCAATCCGAGTGCAGTGTGTACTGTAGTGTAGTGATTCAGAGCTCATCTGCTTTCAAAGTAAAACGACAGCTTTCAGACATAATTCCCTCTAAAAAAAAAAAAAAAATTCTGGTCTAAATGGGCGCCGTCAGGGGTCACATGGTGGAAGCATTCTAATGCTTTAATGCTTTGGCCATTACAGTGCATTCCGTGTGGTACTCCATGTGGTACTCCGTGTGGTACAAGTGTTATTTTTACAGTATGTAAGGATGTTTCTGCTGGGGTGTGGTAATGGGGTCATAATGGTTATTAATGACAATTTAACTCTTTTTAATGATTTCAATTCAGTTTATTATAGGGGCCATGTACAATTAAAACATATATGTTGCCATTTCATGTGTTGTACCAGAGTTAGACTTAGTTACATATGTTGTCCCTGACAGGACATAAAACATTAAAGTAAAATAAATTGAAAATAACTTGGACTTCTTGAGATAGGATGTGCATATTTCGACTGTGTTGCTGACTTCTAGACTTTCACTATCCTAAACTGCTTAGCATTGTTGAAACATTCACTGGCCACTATGGTAAAGGCTGGAAAGAACTACACTCTGTATTTTTATTTATTTATATTTTTTAAGGTGCAATGCAACAGCATACAATTAACCTCTCTCACCTCTCTGAGGATAAGTGTCTGAAAATGTTATGATGGTTTTATTAGCTTCTGTTATGAAAAAATAGGCCTATAGCTTGGTATTATCTTAATAAGCATGTCTGGTAATAAAAAAGTTCATATCTAAAAACTGCCATGACGCACAGGCAGGGCCACTGAACGCTTTGGCTAGGCCCAGGACAAAGTCATCCGATAGGGCCCCCTACCATTGCCTGGCTCCCTTGAGGACCCCAATTTATGGGGCCACGATCTTCCTGGCCTGGGACAACTAACCCATTCATTCCTCCCCCTCCCTTTTCGGCTTCCAGCTCATAAGATTTATGCCGGGCAGACAGTGCAAGATAACAGACAGCCAGCATCATCCCACTTCGTTCATGATTAATCTGGCTTGTAATCAAATAAGAACAAAATGTAACCTCAGTTTACTTAGAGAGTGAAGGTTGTCGGACTCTATTACAGAACAAGTATCGCTCTGAGACTAAACACCGGCGTGGGTGGTAGTTTGGGATTTGGGGCTAATAGCATAGCAAAATACACACTCGTTTGGGGTCCTTATTGTTTAATGTAAGCAGGAACACAAGGGCATTGCAAAGACACTGGATAATATTTATCATGCTTTATTTTAATTAAAAAGGAGGCCTCTCTGTCTGCAGGGGTCAGCACTGTGCTGTTGTGTTGTGATGAGATGGATCTCAATTTAAAACTACGATTCATTATTTTGCCCTTGAGTGCTTGGTGTGCAACAGGCATGTCTGGCATCCTAGCCGGCCTAGCCTCCTCCCGAACCATGTTTATATACAACGTACCTGAAATGAAGGTCATGAAATTCAAAATTTGACAATGTGAGTGCCCAGTATTTTATTGTTTGTTCTAATATATCAATCAATTTTATTAATCATATCTTATCAATCAATCGTTCAGTCATTCAATCATTTAATCTATTATACACGTAATCGATTTTGAGGTTGTGATCTGTTTCATTTGATATTGTTACAACTGTCACTATTGGTCCTGCATTAAATATCACTATTGGGTTTGTAAGTGGCCTATCAGTGGGTTTAGCAGTAACCTTGAATAAATACAGTACTGAGATCAATGCTACTATTGGTCTCTAGTGCTTGTGGCTGTTATCAGGCCTATGTGATATCAAACAGGACTTTATCGGGTCTCTCTTTTTTCTAGGCTCCCTTCGGTTGGCGCATGCTAGCCCTCTCCCTGGTGGGGGTTGGGGAGTATATCTAACTTTGGTCCTTTTATGATGGTGTAGTGTTTATAAGGATCATTAAGACGTGGAAGGTCATATACTAGTAAGACAATGCCCATGATTGAATGGACTATGCTCACAGTCATTGCTTTACCTTTGTCAACAATGGAAGATAAAAAAAAGATTTAAAAAAACGTATTTGAAAACTTTGGCCTCATATGTCAACGCCAGTCATGATGTTTAACCTTCACATTCTGACAATCAGACTTTTTTTGTCATCCACTAGAAATTCAGTTCTTTGCAAAATTTGCTCCACAAGGCATGATAATAATTAATCTGCACAGGCAGTCAGATAGCCGGTGATGGATAACACTAGATGAGATTGACAGTTAAGATGGATGAGCGCATGATTTGCTGATGTGAGCAGATGTGGATTTTTTTATTGGTTAGCGGAGATTCGAGGCGCAGATGGAGACCCTGACAGCTCAGAGATTAGATTTTAAGACTAATATCTGTTTTAGAACTTAATAAATAAAAAATAATAATAATTCCAATTTCTCAGGGATTCATCATACTCACAGGTTGAGGTGTCCTTTAAGATTTTGGGCTGTACGTTTGGCCACCTATAAGATGACATTACAATAGTTTCCAAATTGATCTGTGCTTTCCTGTTTATAATCATATAACAATTGATGATGCACTGAGCGAAATGCATTATAGAGTTTATAGACTGGTGAACGTTTATAAATGTATGTATGTATGTATGTAGTTCTATGTATGTATGTATGTATGTATGTATGTATGTATGTATGTATGTATGTATGTATGTATGTATGTATGTATGTATGTATGTATGTATGTATGTATGTATGTATACAGTACAACCTGTGTGTGTGTGTGTGTGTGTGTGTGTGTGTGTGTGTGTGTGTGTGTGTGTGTGTGTGTGTGTGTGTGTGTGTGTGTGTGTGTGTGTGTGTGTGTGTGTGTGTGTGTGTGTGTGTGTGCACGCGCGTCTGTGTCTGTTTGCTCGCGCGTGCACTCTACGCTCTAAGGTGAAGGCCAGGTCGTCCCTGATTTTGCTCCTATCCTGCTTCATATGGCCAACTGCAAATCCAGCTCTTGTTTTGATGACAGTGAACAGTACACACACAGTAGCCACTACTGGCCCATGTGCAGCCACTCAACATGCTGTTATAAACCACCAATCGCTGTGTGCATGTGTGAAAAGACAGCCAATTACAAATAGCCTAGTCATAATCCCTCTCCTGCCCCGAGAGCAAATTGATCCGATGAAATGAATATTAATTCAATCTGAATATCATTCCAGTAAAACAGAAGGCGAGATTGGAATTCATTATCAAACAAACTGTAGCCATGATGACAAGTGAATTTAGTGGCAATAAGAGGCCCTTCGTGTTTACTGAAGTAATAAACGACTCAGTAAAGACCATTGCACAAAATCGTTGTGCAGTCCAATAACTCGGACCATGTCACATGCCCGCGCTGGTAACTGACAAAGCGTTCCCCGGCCTAAAACGGCTGTTTCATTTATATTGTGAACGTAAGCTTGACAGGGATGAATTTAGTTTTTTTTTGTTTTATGCAAATTGTTAAATCAGTGTTAGTTTTTTGTGAACAAGATGACACAGGATGGTAGTATTATGATGAAACCCCAAAACGGGTTTACATTTGTATTGCAAACGTAAGCATGACAAGAATATATATTTTGTCTTGTAGTTTTATGCAGATGGTAAGTCAGTGTTTTTTCAGATTTTTTTTGTGTGTTTTACATCTCTCAAACCGCCCACATGAGTCGGCATGTGCGATGGCACAAGATAGTGTGACACATACAGGGGTTCACCAACAAAATGTGCAAAATGAGTCTTTTTCTAAGTCATACTCAAATTCCACATGTATCATAATGTTTATTTGTGATTTTCAATTAGCTTCTATGCTTTGTTTTTTGTTTGTTATTATTTTTCTGTGTGTTTTATGTCTCTCGATCCGCCCACATGTGTCGGCATGTACAAGATAGCGCAGGATGGTAGTATGATGACACATGCACGGGTTCACCAACAGAATATGCACAAGGATTCTTTTTCTAAGTCATACAAAAAGTCCTCATGTATCGTAATGCTTATTTGTGATTTTCAATTAGCTCGTACGCCAAGAGGCCTTGACTGCAAAACAAGGAGGGAAACCTAAAGACCATAGAGGTGATAACGAAACAGGTGCTGTGATTGCTCATGGACCGCCTGTTAGAACAACTGAAGGAAACAAATAGTAGTAGCAATCATCATTTTCCGCATACTATAGGTTTTACGGAGTAGTTTTTTTAAAGCCCAAAAAAGCCATCTTCATCTTCATCGTCCTTTCTCCCTCTCTCTCTCTCTCTCTCTCTCTCTCTCTCTCTCTCTCTCTCTCTCGTCTGGTAGTCTCATTTCAGTACATTAATTGGATTGGGACAATTCAAATTAATCAATATAGTAGCAAAAAAAACTATCAATATAAATATGTCAGAGTTCCTAATCTAATTTAATCTGTTGTCCCAAAGCATTCTCTCTCTCTCTCTCTCTCTCTCTCTCTCTCTCTCTCTCTCTCTCTCTCTCTCTCTCTCCTCAGCACGACTTTCACCACCCCCGATGAAGTCTGCAGCCCTAGAAAGCTTACGCTAGGTACACATTCATTTCCAGTTATCAATCATAAGGGCAAAGCTTTGGTGCACACATTGTACCCTTAACCTCGACCAGATCTGCGTGTTTCCTGCTCAGCTTCGCGAGCTGGGCGGAATCCAGGGCTGGGCTGGGGGGGGATATAGGGCCCGGGTACTTTTGGCTTAAAGGGGCCCCTCATAATTAGCAGCGCAGAACTGACTCACCGGTGGGCCCCGCACCCTAGTGGGCCCCTATTTTATGCCCGCTATGCCAGATGGCCAGTCCAGCCCTGGCGGAATCCTGTCATCTGTTGGGTGCCAGGTTACTGTAGCCTACAAAAAGCCAGAATGTAAGCGTGGAATTTAAAGGAAAATTGCATTGTGTGTCACTCCTAATAGAGGGCTGACCAAAATGCATATAGCAAATGTTGTCCTTGTTATCTGGATAATAGAGATGCCTTTCAAAAGGAGTTAGGAAAACATTGGTCTTACTGTTACCACAAACATCGGTCTTACTGTAGCCCTTTTCTAAATCATCATAGAAGAACATGCACAATGACCCTCTTTCCCAAACCCACGCTGTAGTTTGTGTACTTTTTTGTCTCCGATGTTATTTTTTTCTTCAGCCTTGGAGCTTGAGTGGAAGTGAAAAGAGCTTTGAACTTCCTTAATAGCAGCAACCCCCCCATCACCCACACAGTAATAAAATAGATACAAGGGTTGGAGGAGAGGCTTGCAGGAAAGGACCATTTTTCAAGGGGCTGACATTGTCCTTCATAATTTCTGTGAGTGACTTGTTTATTCGCTCAGGACTACCACAACCCTTGATATCGCCTTCAGCTTTTTGAAGGTGATGTTCGCTGTGTAGCATCAACATGCTCTCCAAGTCAGTTGTTGAATTTATGCTTTTTATGCTTGCTATGCTATGCTATGCTCTCTCTCTCTCTCTCTCTCTCTCTCTCTCTCTCTCTCTCTCTCTCTCTCTCCTAAGTAAAGTGGAAAGTTTAGATGGGGGGGGGGATTCAATAGGTTCAAGGATTTCTTCTACAGTGATCTGAATGTCAGGCAGTTGATGTTTATGCGTGTGAGTAATAACATTTATATTGTTGGTTGGGATTACTCATAAATGGGGGATGAGAGCAGGTGATCCTCTTTACTGTTGCCCTTCCAAGTCGTGCCGTATTATTGCTTTCGGGAGATTTAAATAAAACTATAATTGCATCGCTGGCTGCTGCATGAGCAATTGTGTTGAAGGTTTTTAGCCAAACCCTCTGTGAAATTTGTGATCCCTGTATTAGGATTCACCTGCATGTTTTTGTGAAAAATATACTGGGATGTTTACCTAAAACGTGTTTAGAGAGGTACTGAATAAAGTCACCTTGAAATCTGTAAAGGTAGGATTATTTAAAATAGCAACGTTTGATGTAACGGAGATTAAAACAACAACAAAAACAACAGCAACAATGACGAGGCATCCTTCATATTACTGACTTCTTACTTTAACAGCCTGAACAGCTGTTCTCTAGATAAAACACTGGCCTTACTTACATGACATTTAATTCAGAATTAAGTCACTTTAATTCTGAATAAAGTTTTATTCCGCTCTGAAAATGTCATGTAAACACTTCACAATTCGGAATAAACATGAAAAGATTTAAAGTAGTCTCACGGAACTAATTTAATATGAATTAATTAAATTTGATTTTAAAAGTCATGTAAACGTAGCCACTCGGTGCTGTTTCTCCTGGATAATCGTAGCATTGATACATTTTTAACTGCTATTTGTGAAATATTCATGTGGGTGCCTGGGATGTTAAGTGTTAACAGAGATGTGTCACCACCACAGGGACCTCCTCCTCTACATTACATTACATTATTTTACACTTAGCAGACGCTTTACTTTATCCAAAGCAACTTACAGTTATTTAGGTACAGGATATTAGTTACAAGCCCTGGAGCAATGTGGGAATACATACATGCCTTGCTCAAGCCATGTAGAGTATGAAGGTTCTGGTAAGGGTGGGACCTGAGCCTGCAACCCTCTGATCTAAAGGCCAGCGCTCTAACTTGAGGTTTGCCATGTTTGGTGCGAGCTTGCTTGACTCCAGTGGCCTTTACAGTACATCAGCTCCCGAGGAATCCAAGCCAACTCTGACCTAACGCGTATGCCCATGGCTGGATTGGCCATAAGGCATACAGGGCATTTGCCCAGTGGACTCTTCATGATTTTGGCCGGGTATCAATCCTCGTTCAGCTACAGTTGACCTCCCCAAGTCAGATGTAACTATTCATTTGGGGTATTGTGGTCAAAATAGCTCGTAATAGATGACCAAAACATTTGCCACAGGCTTCATGGTCTCTCTCAATGCCAGGAGGACTGGTCTTGGCTTAAAATGCCCGGCCTGATTTTTCATCCCAGGTCAGCAGTGCATATGCCGTACATAAAACATGGCCCCTCCCTCTCCAAACAAGGATGTTTAGGTGGTTACATAAGCCGCTTCGCCAGAGGGCTACATGTGAAGCATGAATTGCATCACGGAAGTGCCGACTAACGAGGTTAGCATAACCCTGGAACAAATAAATGCTTAGTACACTGTACAAAATGCAGTGTTAATTCAACACTTAGAGAGTACTCAGGGACCAAATACACTCTAGAAGATGTTAAATTGACTATCGAAGTGTTGAAGTAACACTACAAAATTGACTATGTATATAATCATCATCGCCGACAGATCGTGATGCTCTTGATGGACAAATCGGTGTCAGTGTGTGTCAGTTATACCTATAGCCAAATTCTTGTGGCTTGTTTTGTCATCATTAAGTAACATTTTGAAGATATTTTAGACAGATATAACACAGTACAAATCGCAGTGCTCTTCTCTCTACACTTACCTGTACAGAGTGAATTTAACACTAGATGGTGTTTGGTCACAGAGTCTGTGACACTTAACACTGCATTTTTTTTACCGTGTATAATACAGTATTCATAACTTGTGCTGTATCTAAGGCTGGGCGCTATGCACACTCCTGAGATGAACAGATTGTGTGCTCATGCAAAGAAAGGAATAGAATATGGCCCAAGTCTGAAACCCTATAGCATCATCGCCAGAAGATATTTTATTTACTCTGACAAGCCAGTCTCCTCATCCTCCATTCTCACACATTCCTCCCATCGCACAGTGCATAGAATATACCCCAGTAATATTCGGCACAACCTCTTCATTGCAGTGCATTGTTTTGCTATATGTGCCTAAAGTCTGTTGATTTTTATTTATTTTTCTGCATGCAGTCAGATCAGCCCACGCTTCTTCTCCTGATGCAAGGACAGCCATTAGATTTTGCGTTCGTGCCCCCTAAATGACTTATTCATTTATTTGTGGAATATCTAAAAAAAGTGTTTTCCTATTATTGGGGCTGCTAATAACCACTATTCTCGGGTATAGGACAGACACTTGTCAGGGGATTTTCTGGTTGAACTTGAGTGGGGAGTGTGGATTGAGTCGAGTGGTTGTTGCATGAGGAGAGAACACTCCAGCTCGGCTTTGGGTCCCTGTCTTATTGATTTTCACTGGGATCCTGATATTTCTCAGCCTGCGTCTGTGTCTCATTAAATGACCCTGAAGACTCCAATCAGAAGTAGCCGGATAATGGCTGACAAAGTGAACTCGGCATGGCTCATGACAGGAATACCTATCAAATGGAATTACTACGAGAACAGAAAGACAAGCATGGAGAACAAAGGCAAAATAAAAAATATATACAATTTGTTGAAAAAATAAAAAGTTGTCCCGTTCACAATAATTTAAATGATCACGGGAGCAGACTCGGGTTAATGGGGGGAAAAAAAAACTTATTGTTTTAACGCTCATTTTAACTGCAAAGTTTTAAATTAACCTGTTGACAGGGTGAACGTGTGGAATGAATGGAAAGAGGGATTTTTTTTAATCATTGAATTTGTTTCAAGGCCTTAATAACATAAATGGTTGAATTCCATATCCATTCATTGTTTATCAAGGATGTACCATAAAATTAATCTCATGCTGGCTTCAAAAGTACGCACTGATACACCCAGTCTATGAAATCCTGAAATAATTTGGGTGCTTTATCCACCTAATTCTAATATTTTTAACGTTTTTTTTTATTTGATGCTAATTATTGAAAGTTTTCATTCTCTATTTCTTGTTTTCTTGATTCCTTCAGTTTTTTGAAGCACATTGAACTGCATTTTTCTAAGGGAACTACTGAGAAGGGTGTTACACACATTGTTACACATATATGGTTACGAGCACATTAATTCCACTGAAAACATTGGGCAGTGGTAGTAGTGTGATGCAATAGTCGTGGTAGAATTCCTCGGGTTCAGTTCCAAAAATGCAACTTGTTTATTGTAAGTTAAAAGTGTCTGTGAAAACAGAGTTCTCTTCACCATTTTCAAATAACACTGGCCGGGGCCTATACGGGTTGCAAAAGAAAACAAACATTTCTTTGAAAGATACAGCGCCCGTCTCCCAATAGATGACATTGACCAGACTAGGCTACATACAGTATATCATATTTACTGCTTACGCTTCTGTGCTGCTCAGACCAGCGAAAGCAAAGATACCCATGTGGGTATTTCACAACAGAATAAAAAAATTGTTTCAGAAATTAAATATTCAACTGTGTGGTGGTCACAGTCTGTGGTATTCAACAAGAGTCAACAACAACCAATAGCATAAAATTCTGGGCCCTATGCACAGTCATCTCCTGTGGATCCCCTTATATGATATTAATATGATTATGCTACTGATTTTAAAAATCTGACTGCCTCTAGGGCCTCCTCATACGTGGGACCTTGATGACCTACACAACCTGGTCACGTTTGGCACCCATAGTAACCCATTATGTCTGTGGGGCTTATACTCCTACAGTTCATAACATGGACAAGATATGGTTCCAAAATTGAGGAGATACTATGGTTCCTAAATGTGGGGGAGATACTGTGGTTCCTAAATGTGGGGGAGATACTAGTTCAATGACACATGGCAATGTTGAATATGGCAGTATGGCGATATGTTTCCTGAATGTGGAAGTTCCTATAGTTCCTAAACACAGAGAAGATACAGTACTGTGGTTCCAAAATGTGGAGGAGATTATGTGGTTCCTAAATGTGGAGGATATTATGTGTTTCCTAAATGTGGAGGAGATTCTGTGGTTCCTAAACATGGAGGAGATTCTGTGGTTCCTAAATGTGGAGGAGATATGGTATGGTTCCTAAATGTGGAGGAGATATGGTATGGTTCCTAAATGTGGAGGAGATACGGTATGGTTCCTAAATGTGGAGGAGATATGGTATGGTTCCTAAAATAAACCTTCCAGGTAAACAAGCGTCTCTGTGACCAGAGGGCAAGGCACCACCAGTGGAGACCGGCTGGGTTGGGCCCTGAGGCTAGTCTCCAACTGGAGCCACCACATGCAGCATTCATACGCACACACACACAGACACACACACACACACGGACACGGACACACACACACAACAACACACGACACCACACCACACAATCACACTCACACACGCATGCACGCATACAAACACATGCACACTAGTGGTGTCAACAATGATCGATTCGGCGATCCGAATCAATGCGGGGCATGGACGATCCAGAATCGATCCGGCAAGTTCCAGAATCGACCCAGCAATTTTTTTTCAAGTTTCAATTACTTCAATGGATATTTCGGGAGCAAATGAATGTTAAATTAAATAAAAGCACTTCAAAACATAGCAAGACTGATACAGACTGATACGGAAAACAGCCAATAAATTGTTGCTCAGTATCTGACTACTTGTAATCTGCCTCATCATGGGCTGTTATTAAACATTTGCTTTGCGTTCAGTAGAAATGTAATGCATTGCAATGCTTTGTAGAATTGAATCGGATCGGATTGGATCTAATAGAATCGAATCGAATCGGATCTACTACCTCCCGAATTGTGATCGAATCAGATCGTGAGGGCAGTACCGATCCACACCACTAATGCACACGCACACACACGCACACATGCACACACACAGGCACACACACACACACACACAAACATGCTTACACACACACACATGCACACACACATACACACAAACACACGTAAACAAACACACACACACACCGGCAGGCAGGCAGTATGTGGTGAATGCTGGGCAGTCAAATGATGGCCAGAGGGAGTGAGACTCCTGCTGTGAAACAACGCCGCCGCCTCCATCCTCCTGCCTCCTCCATCCTCCAGCCGCCTCCATCCTCCTGCCTATTCCACAATCAGGGCCACTGACAACTGTGACCCAGGGCCCAGGACCAAGTCATCTGAAAGGGCCCCGCACCATTGACACAGAATAGAGGGGACGGCGTTCTATTTTGAAGGGAAGCAAAGGCGGCCGGTGGAACTAGACCCGGAAACCGGCCCAGGACCAAGTCAAGTCAAGTAGGTTTTATTGTCAATTTCTTTACATGCACTGGTCATACAAAGAATTTGAAATTACATTTCTTGCTCTCCCATACAGACATAGAGTAATCTAGGTAAGGACATAGAACAGTATAGACATAGACAGTACTTATTACATGGACGTAAGACAGTATGGGCCATAAGGACAGTGCTCAGACAGACATTTAACCGTGCAAGACTGGACAACAGACGACTTGTAGAGGAACATACATTAAGAGGTTATTGTTGTGCTTCTGTGCTTTTCCTAAAACGCCTATATTGCGTTCTGACATAGTGATAGTAGTATTTTGAAGAAAAAATAATATTAAATAGGTCTTCTGTCAAAGCTACACCAAGCAGCAGTATGTGTGTGTGTGTGTGTTGTGTGTGTGTGTTTAGTGCAGAGTTGAAGGTGCGGGTGTGCGTCTGTGTGTGTGATCGTGTTTGTGTGTGTGTGGTGTGTGTGAGTTGTGTGTCTGTGTGTGTATGTTGGGGTTTAGTGCAGAAAGCTGCAGTGTTGCTGTGTGTGTGTGTGTGTGTTTGTGTTGAGTGTGTGTGTGTGTGTGTGTGTGTGTGCACATGTTTTGAGTCAGTGCAGGTGAGAGTTCAGTCAAACTATAGTAGTGCTGCAGGTGGAATGTTCCAGTCGCAGATATAGGTGGTGGGGGATGTGGGGGGGGGGTTGTAGTGGGCCTTGATGGCCAGAGGATGACAGTGGAGGAGAGCGTGAGTTGAGTGTTCAGTATCTTGCTTCGCTTGGTGACATTGTGCTGCTCGCCAGCCTTGGGTGGTACGGGAACGGAGGCGCCTGTACCTCTTTCCAGAGGCAGGAGCTGAAACAGTTTGTGTGCAGGGTGGCTTGTGTCTTTGATGATCATCAGTGCTTTCCGGGGTGAGGCGTGTGGTGTAAATGTCCTGCAGGGAGGGGAGTGTAACTCCAATGATCTTCTTCGCTGTGTTCACAACACGCTTGGAGTGTCTTCCTGTTTTTCTCCGTGCAGCTTCCTCCCCACACTGTGATGCAGTTGGACACGACGCTCTCTATGGTTCCTCTGTAGAATGTTGTCATGATGGAGGATGTAGCACTTGCCTTCTTTAGTTTGCGCAAGAAGTAGAGACGCTGATGGGCCTTCTTCGCCAGTGATGTAGTGTTGGTGGTCCAAGAGAGGTCGTCGCTGATGTGCACTCCAAGGAAACTTGGTTGCTGCTCACTCTCTCACACAGCATCGCCGTCGTATGGTCAGTGGTGGCAGTTGTTTTTGGACCCTTTCTAAGTTGACACCAATCTCCTTGGTCTTGTTGACATTCAGCAGTAAGGTTGTTTTCCATGCACCATCTGGCCAGCAGGTCTACTTCCTCTCTGTAGTGAGTCTCCTTAGTGATGAGGCCCACCAGTGTTGTATCATCCACAAACTTCACCAGATGGTTAGTGCTGTGGTCGTTGTTGCAGTCGTGTGTCAGCAGCGTGAACAGCAGGGGGCTGAGAACACAACCTTGCGGAAGCCCCCGTGCTCAGGGTCAGGGTGCTTGAGGTGTTATTCCCTACCCGTACTGCTTGTGGTCTTTGCATCAGGAAGTCCAGCAGCCAGTTGCAGAGGGAGGTGCTGAAACTTAGTTTGTCCAGTTTTCTGATGAGTTGTTGTGGTATTATGGTATTGAATGCTGAACTGAAGTCAATGAACAGCATTCTCACATATGAGTCTTTATTGTCCAAGTGTGGTCAGGGTGATGGGCTCTGGATGGAGGCCGGAGCAAATTGCATCCTCTGTGGATCGCTTGGCTCGGTATGCGAACTGGTAGGGGTCCAGGGTGGGGGGTAGGGTGGCTTTGATGTGTGACAGGACTAGCCGTTCGAAGCACTTCATGATTATGGGTGTCAAGCCTACAGGACGGTAGTCATTGAAGCATGATGGTGATGATTTCTTCGGCACAGGTATGATGGTAGCAGCTTTGAAAAGTGATGGGATGACTGCTTGCTCAATCCTGCGTCTGGAGTGAATGCAGCTAATTCAAGGCGATACTTCTTCGAAGTCAAGGGCCGAACTCAATATTTATTTTCAAAAATAGACTAAAATTGTGCATAAACTTAGTAATTCTCATAATAAATTTCACACACACTCTTTCCCATCACATTTGATATGGTCTTGGAAAGCCAAATAAGATGACCCCATGGGCCAGATTTAGCCCCCAGGCCTGAATTTGATGTCCCTGGTCTATGGCAAAAATTCCCAGGTCGTTTTGTGTGTGTGTGTGCCAGTCCAGCCCCTGCCCTCTCCTCTCTCTCAATAATTTCTCCACAGTGGACTGCTGTGATAGATTGGCTCACAGACATAATAGGAAACTCCAATCGGACAGGGAGGAGATTTAGTCCACAGCATTACAGTAAACTACTTTTACAGCACACACACACACACACACACACACACACACACACACACACACACACACACACACACACACACACACACACACACACACACACACACACACACACACACACACACACTCAAACACTAACTGACTCCCACACTGATGAACCTGCACACTTCGTCTCCCCATCTTTCAAACACACACACTGAATAGCATGCAGACACTCACCCTCTCTTTGTCTCTCTCTCGCTGTTACTCTCTCTCTCTCTCTCTCTCTCTCTCTCTCTCTCTCTCTCTCTCTCTCTCTCTCTCTCTCTCTCTCTCTCTCTCTCACACACACACACACACACACACACACGTACCTGCAAAGAGAGAGGGAGAGAAAATACTAACAAGCATATTGTCTCCCTATCTAAAATCTATCTGAGATGTTCCTGTAGTGTTACAGTAAAATGTAAATGTTAACAGTTAAATACAGTGGACATTTTATGTAGATTAAAACAACTGCTAACATAATTTTAATGTTGTCATATAGAGGAAGAGAATATGCCTGACTTCAAACCAGCATCCTCACATATTTGTCTGCAAGAAGTGTAAGTGTAAGCTGCAAAAGAATTTTACTCTGTGTGTGTACAGGCATGTGTACGTGCTAAGGAAGTCTTATGTGGACTTGACTGAGTGCATTGTCTTCCGGGAATAAAGCAGGGCATTAAGACTTTAAGACATTAAGACTGGCTCCTGGTGAGATAAATGTTTCACATGCGCTCATGCCAAAAAGACGGTTGCTGTGTGTTTAGTGGCCTCACAGACACTAGGGCTGCAGGTATGAAGCCAATAAGGAAAAAACAGTAAATGCTTCTTACAAATTCTGTTCAGGGAAGATTTTCTTTTTATCTTAAAGATGCTACAGCGAACTCAACCGATAAAGATTCAAATGGATTATGGCGTGTGATATACAAGTCTAAGAATAGGGTTTTGTCCTTTTTGAATTATACATCAGCGCAGTTTAGTATTCTTCTGCCAAATGAGTTTTTCTTGTAAGAACCATAAAGCGTTCAGCACTACGAGGCCAAGAATTTCATGGACTTTATGTGAGATGGAGCTCTACCAAAATAATTAGTTAGCAAATGGCTACGTGTCCTCATATCTTGAGAACAGACCAAATTAAAATCTGCACACCGGAGACAGCTTCCAGTTAAAGCTCTTTCATTTCTCTTCCTTCGCAACCATTGCTCAGACCTCTGCTGCAGAATCTGTGTCCATGTACTGTAGAAGCAAATGACTGTAATGTTTTCTGAATTATTTAAAATGCTCAAATGTTAAGGTAAAATTTTGTAACTTTTCTTGAGTGCACTTTTCAGCATTCAACACCTCCCTCTGTCTCTGTTTCTGTCTGTCTGTCTGTCTGTCTGTCTGTCTGTCTGTCTGTCTCTCTCTCTCTCTCTCTCTCTCTCTCTCTCTCTCTCTCTCTCTCTCTCTCTCTCTCTCACTCGTAACAAGATAATCACAAAAGGACTCTCTCTGTATGTCTATATCCTGTCAGCCGGACTGTCTTGCCTGTGTCAAGGATCCAAGCCCTTTGTGCCATGTAAGCAAACGCTGTCTTGATAGAAAAAAAAACATGTCCGACTTTAAAAAAAGACGGGCAAGCCAGCTTAAGGTCATCTTATTGCAGGCTTGTGAGACACCGCCGCCTCTATAAGCCATCCAGTATGTCTTCTCCCCCTTCAAAATGCCTGTCTGCTCAGCAAACCGCCCATGTTAAGTCTTATTTCTCTGGGTAACGAAGCTTGACTGTTAAGGTCATCCTAGAGCATGAATTATGTCCAAAGGCAAAGAGTAAATATCCTTCCCCTGACAAGCTGTTTGCGTCAGGGCTGTAAGGTTGTATGCAATGTGTTGCTTTAGTTAATGCATCTCAGTAGGTCTGGGCCTGTTTCCCAGGCGGGCTTAGGTTACCAAGCCTTGCCATTTTGGCTCAGGTCCTTCCTTAACATGAACAGAACTCTCAACAACAACAGACTGGGTACTGAAGATGTGAAGACAGACATCCACACTGGAAATTGTGTCAAGTTGTCAAAGAACTTGAGTACCAATAAAAATCCCATATCAGATGTTTCACATAAAAAACTCCATCATTTAAATTAAATTTAAACCTATAGATGACATCCGATCATCAAAGGAGTGTGCTGTAAAGTGCACAGCACCAATTAGTGGGATTCTGTGCAAAAGGATGAGACTTTAAAAGTCTGTGGCTCAATAAAACTGATAATGAGCTACTGTAGCGCTTTGCTCCTATGTCTGCTAGAAATGCCTCCTCGAGAACGCTGTTAAAAAGGAACAAGTTGTTTATTGTAATCTGCATTCTCAAAGTGTGTGTCAAGGAGCATTGGCCATTAGCCTCGCCCCCTCTCTGTCGTGTGGGAGGCATAAATACTGGATTACCATTTTGGTGAGCCTCATAAATCACACTATAGGAAGACATGCATTGGCATTTTTTACCGCCACATTTTCTTTTTTATATATATTTTTTTGTGGCTTTTTGCCTTTATTTTAGGGATAGGACAGTGAAGACAGCGATAGGAAGCGAGTGGGGAGAGAGAGACGGGGAAGGGTCGGCAAAGGACCTGGGCCGGAATCGAAGCCTGGTCAGCCATGCGGCAGACAAGTGCCCCAAGAACTACGGCAGGGCCTAGAGTCACATTTTGATAACTACAATGCTTCCAAGGATTGATTTTATTTTATTCAGGAATGCAACCCCTCCTAAATTCAGCAAAGTGGAAATATTGAGCACGACTACGTCACCTGGGGTTAGTTCATAGGAAAATATAGTAAACCTTAAATGTAATAATACTTATCCTGCCGTCTCCTGCCCTCCAGAAAGAGGTACGGGAGCCTATGGTCCAGAACCACCCGGCTGGCGAATACTTTCATCCACCAGGCCATCAGAATGCTGAACTCCCTCCACCCCCTCCCTACTCAGTCTGCCCCAGCCTCCAGGCAGACAGGAAGCTAAGACCATCTCTCTCTCTCTCTTTCTCTCACACACACACACCACAAACACACGCACACGCACACACCACAAACACACACACACACACCACAAAACACAAACTTACACACACACACACACACACACACACACACACACACACACACACACACACACACACACAGGATATATATACTGTATATATATATATATATATATATATATATATATATATATATATATATATATATACATTTCAACATGTTCATCTTCATTGAAGTGCTACACATTCTGTATAACGACAAAAAATGTCATAAGGCACCAAAGGTTCACACAATACATAAGCTAGTTGGGGGTTTGCACATAATAAAAACATACAAAAACTAAGCTGCAGTGTGCTCCAGCCTCTACTTTTCAGTGATGCTTGTCCCATTGTGATGCACTTGCAAGCTCAGAGATGATGCGTAGATGCCCAATAGTACCTTCGAAATGTGCTATAGCAGCCAGCCTACACCCCGCTACACTAAAAACAACAAACGGCATCCCAGAAGAGGAGAGCAAACCCCGGTACACAAATCTGCCTCTATATTACCAAGTAGCGGTCGCCTCCACCAATCCGAGAAGATGGCAGGGGAATTATAGGCCTATGATGCGAAACAATTCACCTAGCTAAATAAAATACATCCATCTATGAGCTATTGCCATCTGTAGGCTAAAACTTCTTGTTTGTTTATTTGTAGAACGTGCACTCACTGTCAACGAACTTGATTGTTTTGTGTGCGTTTGTGGCCACTGTCATGATGGCGCCCAACATTCAAAACCATTGTGAGATATTTGAGGTTGTAGCCCCATAATGCAGGGTCCACCAGTGGAACGCTGTAATAGTCATTAAAAAGTGAACTCCCATAGTACTACTACACTACTATGACATAACACAGGGCCTTCATGTAGTAATGCACTACGACCTTGTCATTGCCATTCTGGAAACAGCACATTTATAACGCCATGTCTTAAGAGGTTTTAATGGAGATGTCATGAGTGGCTGCCCTTGTTCACTCAAAAACAACCAACCTGACATCCTGCCGCCAGCAGCCACAGCTATCAGAGCTGGCAGGGCCAAGCCAAGTCCACAGACCCACCTGAGAACAAAGATAAGCAAGCAGGGGGAGACGAGACGGATGAATGATCGCTCCTTCTGGTGTCCTCTGCTGCCTCCAAATTGGCACGGGATAGGACGGGAGTCGCATGTATAAACACACACATACACACACACACATAGACACGCACATGCGCACACACAGACACACCCAGCCCATCTCATCCCAGCAGGCCGACTGAGAGCACGCAAGCTCACAGATACAATTAATGCCTCACACGCATGCAGGGTTGACATTGGAGGCAGCCATGCAAGGACCCGGGACAAGTCACCTCATCAGAAGCAGCTGGAGGTATGTGCTGTATGCACGCCGTCTCGCCAAGGACGCGTCAACGTGACGCAGGGAGGAGGAGATGGGATTAAAACCAGCGAGTGTAATGCAGTCAGTTGACGGGCCGACCCAGTCTCACCACCACGATATGCTCCTTCTGTTTGCTTTACTTCGGCCTGATTTAAGAGGACAATAAAACCATGTTCCGCCAATTTGGTTTGAATCGACGACGTCAAAAAGGCCCAAACAAAAAGGGCCAGTAATGTCTTTATAAAAACTTGTGTTTGGATAGATACGGCAATAACAGAGGAGTTTGAAATGTCTTTTGAATTGATTTTGTTAAATAAAGTAAAACTCCTAGGCCATAAAATTGCACCTGATATCTAGCATTCCTCGCTATAGTTTTGCATTAGCGTTTTGATGTTCTTTTTTTCCAGCAGCAGTACATTGGTTCAGAGCCACTGATTCAAGATATGTGTTTTAAGAAACTGCTTCTTTTTAACTTACACTTAGGCCTATACTTTTACACTGAGATCCTGAGATTTCCCTACAGGGTTTTGTGGGGACATTACAGGTCTATTCCTCTTGATCTGAACAGTTTATCCAATCACATTCCTAAACCTGTGTAATGTATATGGCATAACATAAACTGTACTGAGGCGGTCTGCAGAAGGGAATATGTAGTTACTATTCTGCTCGACCTGTACACAGTATTTACTGAAGTGATGAAGCTGAACACCAGAGGCAATCAACAACGAAATCTCAAGTACCCACCTGGAGAGAATATGCAGCCGTGTGTAAAAAGGTGCTTGAGTTCTTTGTGTCTTGATGAAGGACATATCCAAGGACGCGGAGAAGGAACAACTTTGAGAAGTGCTGATATTACCTTGCACACTATTATACGCATTCTAGTAGATACTCCTCCAACACCTCAAGAAAATGGAATTATTATTTCATACATGCACATTCATGCATACATACCTTACTGTGAATACTGTATAGGCCTATTGTATGTAGGCTACACATATTTAGAAATATAGACACACCAACAATCTCACCGAATGCTGGATAGAAAGTCACACAAGTACAATACAATATAATATAATACAGTACAACATGTATTTACTGTATATAACACAATATCACAGCTATGAAGAAGACTCAAAGTGCTTTCAAAACACACACACACACACGCACACGCGCACACACACACACACATTCCCACATTCACATACAAGCTCTGGAGTCTGTCGTACTTTGCCAATTGTCCGGGGTTCATGGAAAAAAGAGCACACATACAGATGCACACACACACACACACACACACACACACACACACACACACACACACACATGTCACGGGGTGACAATTGAGGCCCTAGTGAACCGAAAACTAGATGTCATTCATTCTCAATGTAATGCACCTGGAGCATGATTAGGACAATGGAGCGCAGGTGAGGAGGATGGAGGTGATTGGTGCACGTGGGTTGGTGAGCAGAGTTTTAAACGGCAAGAAACTAGACTGTGAGGAGGAAGCCGCAAGGAGAGATGACTTCGAGAATGCCATCCTGAGGGGAGAGAGAAGCGAGAGTGGAGCGGCAAGATGGGAGACGTCGGACACCGGTAACCGGACAGAGCCAGGCGAAAGGGACGAGAAGTTGGATGAGAAGTGGACGCGATCCTATGGATCAGAAGGCAAACTGGCAGTTCGGAGGAGAGCGCGACTGGCATAGTGCCCAGAAGGAATCCGCAATCAGAGTGACGGCCAGGTGAACCTGCCTCGATGGAAAGGGGTGAGACGGACATGCACCCCACCATGAAGATGAGCGACTCGTATTCGCCTGGTTACTGTGGCCCCCGTGAGTGCGCCGCTCACGCTCCCTCTCTCTCTCTCTCTCTCTCTCTCTCTCTCTCTCTCTCTCTCTCTCTCTCTCTCTCTCTCTCTCTCTCTCGCTCTCTCACTGTCTCCCGCTCTCTGTCTTTCTCTCTCTTTTCCTCTCGCTCTCACCCAAGACGGCTGAAGACCAACCACCTATTCCGGGCCTAAGCAGAAGAACTCTCATCGCTTCTCATCACCGCCAGCTGCTCCCGATTGAACGTGTGTGCCATGTCCCCGTTGCAGTGTAATTCACGTGTGTACGGTTTGGTGTATTTTCTTCATGTGTGCTTTGAGCAGCCCTGCCGGTATGTGAGTGCGCAAAGACTGTCTGCATGGAACCATGGAACTAACGTCTGTACTCTCTCTCCCCTGTCAAGCTCGCAACCCCCGCAAGGATGAACTTGGTGGCTGGACTGTCCAAGCATGCCATTGGAGACTTCAGACTTGGGCATGGGTGGGTTACCCCGTGGGTAATGGACAGAGACCACTAGGCCTACCCCTTTGACTTTTAATCCGGTGGTGGTAAATAAATAGAAAAAAAACTGGAACTTGTGTCTTGGTGTGTTTTTGGTGTTGTGCAGTGAACTCCCAGGGTAGTTGTATCAAAGTGGGCGCGGCCAGCAAACGCGCGCCCCACCTGTGACACACACACACACACACACACACACACACACACACACACACACACACACACACACACACACACACACACACACACACACACACACACACACACACACACACACACGCATGCACGCAGCCGCCCAATAAATGTCCTAAAAAAGATAGGCACACAGACATAGAGTAAGTTGCATTCACACGTGGGCCTTTATTCTTCTCTTAGTTATTGTTAACCATATGCATTTGTGAATGTTTACAATGGTAGAATACTAATGGTACAAAAAGGGTACAAGCCAGATGCTTGTGAAAATACGCACACACACACACACACACACACACACACACACACACACACACACACACACACACACACACACACACACACACTCACACACACACACACCACACACACACACACACACACACACACACACACACACACACACACACACACACACACACACAGACACACACACGGGCTAAAATGTATACATACATACTGCTTGTGCAAAATGTCCTCTCAGTTTTTTTTCACTGTTGATTGAGCCTTGTGAGCATACCTAATGTACACACATACTGTACATACATACATACATACATACATACATACATACATACATACATACATACATACATACATACATACATACATACATACATACATACATACATACAGGTACATACATACATACTGTATAGGCCTACTGGATATGGGTAGATGACGTGACGTGTAAATTTTGCTGTCGCAGGCTCTTAAAATTAAGTCAATTCATGCTTTCAAAATTGTCAATGCTTTAAATGATTAAACTAATGTCGTTGTTGTGAAAAAGTAATGTGTAATAAATCCAGAGCTTAAATAAGTATACTTAATTTTGAGTCAAATGTCACATTTGTCCTATGGTGTGACTGAGGCAAGCCTGGTTCTCCATATTAAAACATTTTTAAATAAATAATCAAAGCTCAGTCATTTGTCTAAACAACCCTGGCATGTTTTTCAAGGTGTCTATTTTAGCAAGTGGCAATGCTTAATTTTTTCCCTGTTTTTCTGAGACCGTATGGACTTAAGAAACTTTGTCGCAGAAAATAATGTCCTGTGGTGTGACATCATTTTTTTGGTTAATTCTGTGGATAATTAACTATTGTTGAAGCTCCAGCGGTACATACATTGTGACTTTAGACCCTTAAGAAGCCAATGGCAAGGGTGGATTTTAGATTTTTCTCTCAGAGTTCTTCAGTCAATCAATTATGTTTTGCTACCACAAGATGTATTAGTTTTGTAGTCCTTTGGTGTGACAGCCATAAAATACATTTTGACAATAGTGTATATTTTTCATATTTTTTTCTTATGTAGATGTATGAAAATGCATCTTACTAAAGGTGAAATTGTATTTCAGTTGGAAACGACATGGCTTTAAATTAACTCAAAAGCTCAAAAGTCCTATGGTGTGATGGTAAAAGTCCTATGGTGTGATGGTAAAAGTCCTATGGTGTGACACTTTGGAGTATCACACCAAAGGACAAACAGGTCACACCAATGGACTAGATATTTCAGAAATAGCTTTTAAAACAACTGGTAGTACATGTTTTTTTTTTGTTGTTGTTTGACTAGATAAATATTGTGTATTCAAATTACTTATTCCTTTATTGGCCTTTGGAATTTATACTTTGATGCATTGGTGATGAATATTTGCTGTTGATTTTAGATACTGTCAAATGATATAAAATGTCATTAATGGTGCTTTGAAACCATAAAATATAACGGTAACAGTGAAGGAAAGATCAGTGAGAGAGTATATAGAGGAGTATAGATGAATAAAGTATGCTGTGGAGAGCTCAATATACAGCATAAATGTGCTGTCCAGCTTGAGATACCAAACAGGCACTGGCCACTACACACTACAGGTTCAATGGTGTGACAGTCATAACATACCTACAAAAGTGTGATGGTCATGCCAAGGTCACCCTTCAGTATGAGTCTTATGAGCTCTGCAGGTTACATTCAATGACCGCATGGCTGTCATTAAGAGTTACGATAGGCTGATAATCGACGATTCAAAGACTTATAAGTGTAAAGTGTAGGTACATATTGACTACAACATTATATTATCATCAAAAGACAAAATAATCATGTTGATATATTTGTTTCTGGCTCAGTTTTGCATTTCTGTCCTTTAGCGTGACATGAATGTCCTACGGTGTGACATGTTTTAAATGCTCAAATATTTCTTTGAGCTAAACAATATGTTTGATAAACACTGAATATTGCATTAGGGAAGAACAAATTATCGTCCCTGAAAAGTTAGTATAAATTCGGACAATTTTGAACATTTAAAAGAAAGATATCAATGTTTTTCCTCGAAGGTTTCTAATAATCTCACATCTAATGGGAAAAAAATATTTAAATGGTTATTTCTCATTAATAAGACTTAAAAAAATTACAATAAATATGAAGAGTGTAACAATGTTCATAAAACTCCATCAAGCGATTTTCTACTTTACTTAATATATTTATTTCTTAACGTCACACCAAAGGACATATTTTCAGCAAATTGCTTTATCAACGTAAATAAATAATCAATGAATAGACCAACAATGTGACCACTTGGATTTTTTGAAAGATTAATTGCTGCACTACACAGACATATACTTTTCCCCCTCATAAACAATGTTTTGTGAAAAAAATGTTTTTTGCTGCCTATCCGTCATCTACCCATATACATACATACCAGACAGACAGACAGCTCCTACATATTTGAGGCCTATATTCTTTTCGGAGTTATTAGTTACCGTAGTTACCACTATTAGTTACCGTGTGCATGGGTGAATGTTGGCCATGGATGGCCAGGAAAAAGGTACAAAATGTCTTCTGTTCTCTTCACTGTTGATTGAGTCTTTTGAACTCAATGTTCTCATATTACAATCCCACACCTCGGAGATGCGCCTCATCTATTAACCACAGAGGTTGGGCCTTCATGGCCGTGCATGCCATTACCACATTTTGTCCATCTTTGGTCGAAGCGTTGACCGTTGCCTTCCCTCTGGATCACATTTGCACTACCCGCAGCAAAAGGAGGAGAGGAGAGGAGAGGAGAGGAGAGGAGGAGGGTTAAAACATGCATAACTGCCTTTAAAGCGGAGCTGGACACGCATGTTTGATTTAATATGCAATGTCGATGGCTGCTCAATTATTGATGCAGTAGTCTCCGCAGCTCAGGATGCTCGTTACAGGGTAGACCCTACGACTGACCGTGAACATCCTTTCTCATGGATATTTAATTTTTGGTGCCGCCATAAGATGACCACTACAGTTACCATCATATGTTCTGTAATGTTCTTTTCCCACAAACAGCCTTGGGTCTCTTGGAAACGGCCGATGAGAGGCTAACCTGGACAGCCAGCCAGGGTATAATATGCTGCATGATGGGAATGTCTTCAAGTTACCGTGTGTGGGTTGTATGTAATGTATGTATGTACATGTACATATGCATGTACGTCTGTATCGTCTGTTCATAAGCCTGTGTCCTCTGTCTGCCTTTATGGTATTTCCATTATAATTCTTGAGATATGTATTACATGGTATTTACTTTGCTATTACCTCCTTGTATCCCATTAGATACCATGTAACTTCTCTCTTTTACTGTTGTTACCCAGAAAGTATGCAGTCAATATGTATTGTAACTGTACCGTTAAGTGTTACCAATGGTACAATACTAAACCAACTCACCAGGCAAAAATATTTCCTGCCGTGAGGTGTATTCATCTAGTTTACTGCACTAAATCAAAGTCATTTTAAACCTGGTGGCAAATCCACGCTTTCCTTCTGGGTTGCCAAGCTGAAGATCTGGAAGCGGTGGAGAAGGCTATATACTGAGTTCCATCAGGCAATCAAGTTTTGGTGGTTATAGTTGAGCTACTGACTGCTGACTTTAAAGGGGGATTGCCAGCGGGCGTGACGTTTGTATTTCATTTTTATCCCCATCGTTTACAATAATATGACAAGAGAAGATTCACTGCCCTTATTCTGCGAGCTGTTCTGTCACTGAGACTGCAGGCCAGGCTTCATAGAGCTGGCTCTATCCCCCCAGCTCACTGAACGAGCGGCAGCGACTGTGTGCAGTGCAGCGGGCTATCACTTCCTTGGCAAGAGACTTCATGAAGTTGTTGAAATGTGTTTCAGTGTGTGACATCACTCTGGCTGACTGTAGAGCTGGCATTCGTCTGAAGGCCTCTGGGAGAAGAGAAAACAGACCAGAACACAAAGGAGCACAACACAGCACAACACAACACAACACAAAGGAGCACAGCACAACTAAACACATCACAACACAAAGGAGCACAGCACAACGCAACACAACACATCACAAAGGAGCACAACACAACACAACACAACACAAAGGAGCACAACACAACACAACACAAAGCAGCTCAACTCAACTCAACACAACACAACACAACACAACATAATGTAACACAACACAGCTCAACACAACACAATACACTGCAGTACAGCTAAGCACAGCACAAACAACACAAGACAAAGCAGCACAACACAACACAAACAACAAAGTGCAGGACAACACAACAACATAGTACAGCACAACATAGTACAACACAACACAGCACAGCACAGCACAGCACAGGACAACACAACAAAATAGTACAGCACAACACAGCACAGCACAACACAACACAACACAACGCAGCACAACACAACACAGCACAGCTCAGCATACCACACCACACAGCACAACATAACACAGCAAAGCACAGCACAAACAGCAAAGCGCAGCACAGCGCAGCACAGCGCAGCACAGCGCAGCACAGCGCAGCACAGCGCAGCACAGCGCAGCACAGCGCAGCACAGCGCAGCACAGCGCAGCACAGCGCAGCACAGCGCAGCACAGCGCAGCACAGCGCAGCACAGCGCAGCACAGCACAGCACAGCACAACACAGCACAACACACATAACAACATAGTACAGCACAACACAATACAACACAACATACTGTAGCACAGCACAGCACAGCACAACACAAAGGAGCACAACACAAAGCAGCACAACACAACACAACACAGTTCAGCACAGCACTACTCAACACAACACAGCAAAGCACAGCGTAGTGCAGCACAACACAACACCACAAACAAAACAAAAACAAAACACAGCCCAGCCCAACGCAACGCAACTCAATGCAATGCAACGTGACGCAACACAGCATAAAATACTATGAAAATGATTGCTTTGTTGAAAAATGTATCACTGCAACCATTTCCACATAAACATTTGGTCAGTTTTTTGTTTTCCTTCATGTTTTATTGATTTTTGTGTGACAGTTATTGGAGCACACATTTTTAACAAACGTAACAGATTCAGCTGAATTTTCATTTTGATTTTGTTTTTGTTGTTGTAAGAATCTTAAATTGGATCTTTAATCCTGGTTTCATTTTCCTTTTTATAAAAAATATTCAGGTTCATTACAATGTGTTGAAAGAATTAACAAATTATCAAATATTTCTGATTATTAAACTAATCATAAATTAATTCAGTTTGGATGGTGACTAACCTGCATGACATAAGCGTTCCTCATTATAGCCTATTTGTAGGCATGTCTTTTAAGTCCAGATGCAGAGGCGCATCTTGTCACCAGGCTAGGCAGGCAGCCGCTTGGGGCACCCAAGCCTAGATTGTGAATAATAGCTAGTATTTTAAACTGCATTAGTGGCAATTTGTTGAGAATGTTCAATCATTCATTCATTCATTCATTCATTCATTCATTCATTCATTCATTTATTCATTCATTCATTCATTCTGTGAACTGGTCCCAGTCTATTAGAAATGCTTGGGGGGCTTATGTCCTTGTGCTGTGTTGTGCTTGTGCTGTGTCCCTGTCTTTACAGGTAGGTTGTTTTTTTATTATTTGATGCCTGCTACAACCTAATTTTACACTGGGGGACAAATCAAACTTGAACTTGTTGAGTTGTGAATTGTTCACAGCCAATCTGAGATGAGCATGTCACCTGCGAATATACACTCTTAGAAATAAAGGTACAGAACTTGTCGCTTTGGCAGTACCCTCAAGGGGAGTACCATTGCGGATGTGTCGCTTGGGTGGTACCTCAAAAAAGAGGTGACAGATGTACATTGGTCGATATTGCAAGAAACTGAACGCACCTCTTTTTGGGGTATCAGCATCACAGTGGTTCTCCCCTTGAAGGTACTGCCACAGCGACGAGTTCTGTACCTTTATTTCTGAGAGTGTAACTATAGACAGATTATCATGTAACCTTAACATGGCATGTGGATTAAGATCCTCTGCTCTGAGTTGCGGTGATGTTTAAGCGTTTCCTTTGATTCTATACAAGGTTTGTGATTAAATCTGAATTTCACCATTTAAAGTAATATTTAATAATTTCTGCACTATTGTTATTATATTTTACACCAAGAAAATGGGTACCCCGCTTGCTCTGGCATATGGTGGTGGGGCCTTGCCATCTGTACCAAGTGGGCACCTCAGACTGATGATGGAGGGCACATACTCTTGGCACATCCTCCAAAGCGATCGGTCGGTTGGCGTGGCTGCAAAAAATAAACTCGTTCCCTCTTTTGTTGTCTCTCCTTTGCTGTCGTAAATAACCCTGCATCCATCTTGGTGATGCATGACATGCTAGACCAGAGATGCTATATGCTAGACTCTCCAAGACACTCTGGTTCAAACCTCTGCCGCCCGGCCGCTCTCATCCATTCTCCTCTACACAGCAGCACCAGCATGCAGCCTCTCCACTCCCTTCTCACAGCAGACAAATGCTCTTTATTCTGTGCTGTGTTTCAGATCAAGAGTTGCTTTGTTACCAAGCAAGTCCCTATAGCCTGATGTTTTTTCCCACCATTTCAACAAACTCTCAGTAGATAGATACACTACCCTGGCTAGCTGGTGTTTGCAAGTCTGTGTTGCTATGCAAGCAAGGAATCTTTCATGAGACTTTTGACCTGATAAAACTCTTGGCAAACTGTTGCATTTCATTGTTGTGGGATTAATTCATATAAATAAGACTCTAATGAATTCAAGTTGGTATTTCATGGTGAACGCATAAATGTTTTTCTGCTAGTAAATATTTACTGCCGCAATGCTAATATGTGAATAAATGTTTGTTGTTAAACATTTTAAATGAATACATTTTCACTGTTCCTTTGTGGTTTATTTACAGTAAACACATTCATCTCGTTTGTTTGGCCACGAATGAACATGTCTGCAGAGCTCCTTCAAACTAATGCATATATATTCTACCACTGCACTTAACACACACTTTTTTGGGAGGACATCCCTTTTTCATGCTACAGTAAACAAAAAACTAAAATCCATTGCACACAAGCACTACAAAATCCTCTCTTCCACCCCATCTTTTTGTGTAATGTTGGTATGCACTGTAGGGAAGTTGTGTAATATAACAGACACGTTTTTTTCCACGTTTTTCATTTTTTCATGTTGTACAGACTGGTACTTACTGTGTTCCCTTCCGGAACACAAATCATGTCCTCCATTCTTCCATCCCACCATTTCGTGTAACATTGGTGTGCACTGTGGGTCGTGTCGTGTGTACAAGAGACACATTTTCTATGCTGCACACACACTCGAGTACTTACAGTACTGTAGTGTGTTCCTTTTCTGAATCACATCCTCAGTCCATCCCTCCCATCATTTTGTGTAACATTGGTGTGCACTGTGGGGAACGTGTGTACCCGTAAAAGAGAAACATTTTTTCTGTGCTACACACACACTCAGGTACTTACTGTACTGTGTTCCATTTCTGAATCCTCAGTCCTTCTTTGGGGTGTGTGTTCAGATGGGAACGTGTGTACAGTACTATATGTGTAAGACAGGGGCGGAGCTTTAGAAGGGGCAAGCAGGGCATCTGGTATACTTACTGTGTCTCCCTTTTTGAGCATAAAGCATGTCCACAGTCAAGTGTCAGCCGAGCCGCGAGCTGAGCAGCTGCAGTTCCCATGTGGCGTCTCATCTTTGCCTTGTCCTCCTGCCATGCTCACTTAAAAAAACATTACTTTGTCTTGGAGGCTGCCTGCCTGTTATGGTCGACCCGCTCATCAATTATACAGTCAGAGGGGCTAACAAGAGACTGAGTGCTGCATGGCTTCATACGGTACTGTATAGTGTGCTGTGCAGCTTTAGCCCCAGCATTGAGGGAGACCACGCCGCATAGATTAGCCAGATATACTCAGGATTTAACAGCACAGAATTCATTAAAGAAGATGTCCATGTTCTGTCTTTGCGGCAAAACCTGTAGAGGACATATAGTATATATTTCCCTATATTAGATAATATTATGTACATTACATTTAGGAGGTGATTTAACAAGAGAACATAAATAAGCTACAAAAGTGTGGAGGTAAGCAAGGCAAGGTTAGTGCAGCTGATGTAGGGTGCAGGAAAGTTTTGAAAAGTGGAGTTGGTTTTATTAGAGAAGCATTCTAGGAACACAAGAGTCTAATAACTCCATATACTCCATACTTGTAAAGTGAAGTATACATTTGTTGTTTTTTAAGTACAGGGTATTGGCTACAGTCCCTGGAGCAATTTGGGGTTAGGTGCCTTCCTCAAGGGCACTTCAGCCATGGAGAAATGGAGCGAGTGGACCATTAACCATTAGGCCACGGCTGCTAGTATAGTATAGTATGGTATAGTGTAGTGTAGTATAGTATAGTATAGTATAGTATAGTATAGTATAGTATAGTATAGTATAGTATAGTATAGTATAGTGTAGTATAGTATAGTATAGTATAGTATAGTATAGTATAGTATAGTATAGTATAGTATAGTATAGTATAGTATAGTATGGTATAGTATAGTATAGTATAGTATAGTATAGTATAGTATAGTATGGTATGGTATGGTATAGTATAGTAGGCCTATAGTATAGTATAGTATAGTAGGCCTATAGTATAGTGTAGTATAGTAGGCCTATAGTATGGTATAGTATAGTATAGTGTAGTGTAGTGTAGTATAGTACAGTGGGCCTATAGTATAGTATAGTATAGTATAGTATAGTATAGTATAGTATTGTAAAGTATAGTATAGTGTAGTGTAGTGTAGTATAGTAGGCCTATAGTATGGTATAGTATAGTATAGTATAGTATAGTATAGTATAGTATAGTATAGTATAGTATAGTATGGTATGGTATGGTATAGTGTGTAGTAGGCCTATAGTATAGTATAGTATAGTAGAGTATAGTATAGTATAGTATAGTATAGTATAGTATAGTATGCTATAGGTGCAGTATAGTATAGTTTAGTATAGTATAGTAGTACAGTATAGTATGATAATAGTATAGTATATTCTATAATGTAGTAGTTGTTTAATTGCAGTAATGCAATACATTAGTGGAAGAAATATTTATTATGAAATAAAAACAGATAAGATGTTACTGTGGCCCACTGTATGTCTCAGTTTGAACACAAAGAGCTAGGCTGTTTTTACTTGTCCCTTGTTGGCTCCTGAAGGTGTAGCCTACTGTATCGGGAGCAATGGAGGAATCCACTTACTGCTGGAACTCCTACTGTATCGGAGCCATGGAGGAATCCACTTACTGCTGGAACTCCCTCTCACTCATAGGACTCCTGTGTGTATTTATTCTTAGTTTTGCTACCACTGCAAGATGTCGATATTGGCCTTGGCCTCAACCATCACAAAGTGCACCATTGTGTGTGTGTCTTTCTACTGTGCCATACTCTGCAAACTGTGAAGCACATTCAGCTGCATCCTTTGTATGACACGTGCTATGCAAAAGCAGATAATGGTTGTTATAATGAAAACAATAACAATGGGCATGGCTATTAAGTATGGGCTGTGCATAAGGAATAAAAAGAATCCTTCCATCAAAAAATTGTAGGGTAGCTAGGGGCTTGGTGATATTATTTCAATGTTTCCCAAAAAGATTATTGTATTACCATCCTGTGATGGAGTGACCATCACTAGGGTTTGGGGTGCACTCTGATTTGAATGCTATAACGACCCTGGCTGTATGGTGGTGCAGTCAAATTCCGTACCCCATGAGATTCAGGTTAAAGTCCCCTCAGGGCAACTCTACTCCTCCTTTTGGCTGTAAAAATATATATCAGTGATAAGTCATGAAAACTTATTGTATACAGTTAATTTATTCTCCTATACACTGCAATGGCAACATCATGGTTTAACTTGAAATCACAAGTTTACCAGCTGCCTCAGAATTCCAAGTTAATTTAAATCAATATTGAAAGTTGTGTGGCGTTGTGTGCATTACTTGGACACAAAGCTGCAATTCAAAACTTCACACTACAATAAGGATTTAAATTAACTTTGTATTCTGAGGCAGCTGGTATGTTTTACAGTGGACATATGGTGTCAGTAATAGGATGGTGTGTCATGAGGCTATCAGAGTCACTCCCAGCTGTGTGAGTCATCCATGCACCAGTGCTTCCCAGGGAACCCAGTGACAGGTGAATAGTGGGCTATGGAACATGGAGAAGTATGGCAGGAGATTTGTATGTATGTGAGTGTGTGAAGAATACAGGTCTGCTTCCTAAAGGAAAAGGCAGTGTGATGGAGTGACCACTTGGGTTGTATAGTAGGGGCACTCTGACTGTCGTGCAAACAAGCCTGGCTGTAGGCAAAGTGCAGTAACTACGCCAACATTAAAAATGAGAAAACAGGCCTTCACAGCCTTGTTATTGGGTTGGATATTGCAGTTAGTGCAAATTTGACATGGCAGTATCTCTCAAACGGGACACATTTGGATCATAAGGCTTTGTCACAAGTGCAAGGAGGTGTTATGAAGACCATTTTCTGTCTAAATTCAGTTTTGACAAAATGTGTAGTTGCTGCACTTTGCCTTTGTAAGGCAGTATGGCGTTACCCATGAGGCTCAGGTTCGAGTCCTGCCGGGGCCTCTCTACTTTTCCTCACTACACAACGCATGAGAAATCCCCTTCATTTCAATATCGGTGTTCATTCATTCATTGATTCATTCATACACATAAAAAAATAACTTTTAGCTACTGAGTATTAAGCAGTGTTGGCTTTTCACATTGCGCTCCCTTCCTCTGAATTCAACATATCCTCCATGCTAAGAGGGCTGTTTAAGATTATCTTATGGACCACATACACTGACACCAGGTGCACCAGCTCAACCACATGTACCAAAAGAGTTTTTGTGGTTCATACATAAAACAGACAAGGAAACGGTTTCTGCTTTGTCATCCTGATGTAGTCGTACAGCTATAATATATGGTGTGAGAATAAGTGGACTCCATCTGAGACATAAATATATAGCAGTGTTGCACTATACGCTCCTCAGGTAATGGTCATGTTGACCTATTTGACATAATAATGTATTCTGCAACATACGGTACAGTGTATCACAATGGAAATTCACCCATTCACTGTGGCTAGACTGAACATGCACTGCTTGGACCACCAGAGTAAAAACAAAACAAAACAAATAGGCCCAAAATGTGTGCTAAAACATTACTTTAATAGCATCCATTTCCATGATATCTCAGAATGTATCGTTCTATCACTGCTGCTGTGCTCACTACGGCTCTCAAATTTTCTTGCTTTTCATGCAGTTGATTAAACATATTACTCAAGGCTGCTTTGCCAAAGTATTCCATCAGCACTGATGTCGCCCCACAACCATCCCCCACCCCCCTCACACAACCACTGCCTCCATAACACCTGATCATATTTTAATATTTTACCCATTTTGCCGGAGCCGTAATTGGTATTTGCTTGATACTAATTCCACATGAGTGTAAAATCCGTGCACACAGCCCCTCTGTGCACTCCCTGTCTCAGCTTAATCAAGATTATTTGTAATGAAGTTAGAAGCCGTGATATTAGGCCCCTGGTCTGGGGGCTACGTACTGTACATATTTGGATCCTTGTGGTTACGTGTATGAATAAAGCTGTTAATTAAACGACCACTAGTTTTTACTGGAACAAGTTTTTCACCCAGGGAACCAAAATTAAAATGTAGCTTGTGATTTTTTACTTTTTATGTAACTTGTGACGACAAGCAATGGCGCAGATGAGTTTCTGAAAAGCCTTTGGCACAGGCCCCCCATCTTCAATCTCAGGATGGATTTCAGTTTCTTCACTGTGCGTGCACACAGTGATGGTCTTACAATGAGTTGCACCCTGGGCACACCCGCTTTGATGCCCTGCCCCTTTCGCGGTGGCCCGGCCCGCAAAACATTGGCAATGAATGGTCATAATAAATGACAAACAACACTAATAGTAGTGTTATTATGTGGTAATGGTGTAGAAATAACACTTTTAAATGTTTTTTAATATGTTTACAACTTTTTTCACATGTTTTTCACAATTTCCAGGTCTATCGGTTTTATTTATTTTATTCGGCTTTGTTTGATACAGTTTTTGATTTTGCATTCAGCTCTGGTGTGCGACTCCTTTCCTCCTTTTCGCCATACTCTTTTTGGAATTACGCACCTAGTGAAACGCTCAGAACAAGACATTGTCGCGGACGCCACACCATCATTGCGTGTCAAAAATAAAAGACATAGGCTACCACTGATTTCATGTATAGCACACTTCTGGAAGTGCAATTGCAAATAGCAAGTCTGGAGTGTCAATCAGGGGTTGAGAGAAAGTGTAAAACACTCCCACGAGTTTCATTTAACCAGCTTTGAATGAGATGGTTGTAATGAGCATAATGAGCACTCAAGACATGAATGTCAGCCACGTAGTCAGTAAGATTATCTGTTTTATAAGAATGTGACATGAGGTTTTACTGAAGCTGGCATTGGCATCATGTCTGCATTTCAAAGACCTAAATGTAAAATACAGTTTGTTTTCAAATGCTATTTCACCTTGTCAGTGAAGTTGATAATAGACAGAATACAGTCACAGAGTCCACAGTCAACATAGCCTTTTGCATGTACTGTATGTGTATCCAAATATCTGTGTTCTTGTGATACTATTATGGTTGTGCCATATCATTAGATTTAAACAAATTAGCTCATATACCAAGACATGTTTATTTACTGTATCTGAGGTAAAGACTTTCACACACAGGTAATTAGAAGCAAATACTGTAGCAATAGTATAGTGAGTAGAAATAAAAATGGTGTAGTTTGAAAGACAAAGGAAAGGCATATAGGCCTACCAAATTAGCTCATTTTAAAATAGCTAACGTGTTCTGCAGCTATGTTGAGCATGTGATGTCTACCTGCTTCTACTAATTGCTAGTATATAATTATAAATCACACAGCTGGAAAGCTGTATGTTCTACTGATGCAAATAATTGACTTTTGGAGAAAAACAAAGTGACGTAGTGGTGTGATTGCTCATACACCAAG
>NC_085859.1:45263148-45345648 GCF_034702125.1 Engraulis encrasicolus | reverse complement strand
CAGTACAATAAAGACACACACAATCAAGGCCAGATTAACATACAAGTCAGATATGGCTGCAGCCAAGGGGGGCCCCCCTGCCAGGGGGCCCTCGATTGCCTATGGCCATCTTTTAAAAAAAAATAAAAAACTGTTTTAAATGTTAATACTCCTCCTCAGTTGTCAGACATATTATCCCTCATTCATTTGTCCTCATGCTGTTTGATTATGATGTTCTCCATGTAATTTCATCACAGAATTTTCCCTCCGCAGGCGCCTACAGCAAACTTTACATTACATTACATTACATTACATTGCACTTAGCTGACGCTTTTATTTATTCAAAGCGACTTACAACTATTATTTTTCAGGGTATTGGTTACAGTCCCTGGAGCAATGTGGGGTTAGGTGCCTTGCTCAAGGACACTTCAGCCATGGATGGAGGAGTAGGGAGAGGTCAGGGGGGATTCGAACCTGCAACCCCTAGATTGAAAGACCAACTCTCTAACCACTAGGCCACAGCTGCCAAACTGTAGCCAAGGGGCCCTGGGCCATCTTAATCCGTCCCTGCACACAATGGTGGTTGTGGATAGTTATTACCACTGGTATCCTATATGTATCCCAAATATTTTCCGAGCATGCTTTGGTCTGGAAAGTATAGCTTTAACCTTGAGCGTGTTATAATCGCTGGAAACCAGGGCACATCCACAAGTTATATTAAATAAATAAAAGGGTTCCATAGAGCCTTCGAAGGTCGTGGAGCATCAGAGGGCTTTGCTAATCCTGAAGATCAACACAATATTCATGACTTCACAGACAGGCAGGCAGGCAACGCAGGCTTTCAGAGCGAGCAGCAGCAGCAGCAGCACTACCAGCAGCAGCATTACCAGCAGTTTCTGCAGGCCAGTGTGTTTGCTGTACAGCTCGCTGTGCAATAGACTTTAATTAACGCTGGGAAGCCAGGCGATGAGGTGGAGGCAGGCAGGCAGGCAGTGGCCAGTGGGTTGGAGAGCAGACTGGACATTTTTGGGGCTGATAACGGCCGCATCCCTCTCCACAGTAGATTGGAGGACATGCCAAAGTGCCTCTGGGTCAATGTTAGCCTACCTCTTCTCCTCCTCCCCCTATCCTCCCTCCTTCCCTTTTCCGTCCCTCTTCCTCCTCTTCCTCCTAATTCAACATGGCCCATGGCCACTACAAGTTATAGTGAAAGTGGCTACCTTCCCCCCTGTCCCTTCTCCTCCTCCTTCTCCTCTTCCTCCTTCCATCAGCATCTACAATGGGCTATTGTCTCAGTTTGTCTCCTGGCTCTTTCACCTCCACTCCTTCCTCCTCCTCCTCCTCCTCCTTCCTCTGTCAATAATCTTATTATCAAAGTGATTTCCTGTTGTCCTACTCCTTCTCTTGGTACCCCTCCTCCTCTTCCTCCTCCTCCCCCTCTTTCTCTTTCAAAATCCAGGGTGGATGACTCCCTCTCCCCATTTCCCTTCTCATCCTCTTCCTCCTTCAGCATCCAGGGTGGGCTATTATCAAAGTGATTCCCTGTCTTCCTGCTCCTTCACCTTCTCTCCTTCCTCCTGCTCTTCCCCCTTGTCCTCCTCCCAATTCAATAGAGCCATTGGGACTGATTGTCATACCTATCTACCTCTGCTTCTGTTCGTTCTCCTCCTCCTCCTCTTCCTCCTCCTCCTCCTCCTCCTCTCTCTCCTCTTCCTCCTCCTCTGTCAGCCTCCAGGTTGGGCTATTGTCAAAGTGACTCCTTCTCCCCTCCTCCTTCACCTCCTCTAGTCTCCTCCTCCCCCTTCCTCTTCCTCCTCCATCATCATCCAGGGTGGGCTATTGTCAAAATGACTCTTTCTCTCCTTCATCCTTCATCTCCTCTCCTCTCCTCTCCTCTCCTCTCCTCTCCTCTCCTCTCCTCTCCTCTCCTCTCCTCCTCTTCTCTTCTCTCCTCTCCTCTCCTCTCCTCTCCTCTCCTCTCCTCCTCTCCTCTCCTCCCCTCCTCTCCTCCTCTCTTCTCCTCTCCTCTCCTCTCCTCTCCTCTCCTCCACCCCATCTTCTCCTCTCCTCTCCTCTCCTCTCCTCTCCTCTCCTCCTCTCCTCTCCTCTCCTCTCCTCTCTCCTCTCCTCCTCCTCTCTCATCTCCTCTCCTCTCCTCCTCCCCTCTCCTCTCCTCTCCTCTCCTCTCCTCTCCTCTTCTCTCCTCTCCTCTCCTCTCCTCCTCCTCTCCTCTCCTCTCCTCCTCTTCTCCTCTTCTCCTCTCCTCCTCTCCTCTCCTCCTCTCCTCTCCTCTCCCCTCCTCCTCTCCTCTCCCATCCTCTCCTCTCCTCTCCTCTCTTCTCCTCTCCTCTCCTCCCCTCTCCTCCTCCTCCTCCTCTCCTCTCCTCTCCTCTCCTCCTCTCCTCTCCTCTCCTCTCCCCTCCCCTCCTCTCTCCTCTCCTCTCCTCTCCTCCTCCTCCTCCTCCTCCTCTCCTCCTCTCCTCTCCTCTCCTCGCCTCTCCTCTCCTCTCCTCTCCTCTCCTCTCCTCCCTCAGCATCCAGGGTGGGCTATTGTCAAACTGACTCCACCTTCCTCCTCCACCCTCCTACTCCTCCGTCATCCTCCAGGGTGGGCTGTATTGTCTCTTCTGTCTAGCGAAGATGCATCCCGTGGAGAGGCTCCAACAATGAAGGATGAGATGGAATAGCGAGTGAGAGACACAGAAAACACATTATAAGCTTTTCACATCAATTACTGGGCACCTTTCCTGTACCCAAGTACCTCCTTACTCACAGACAGTCCAGTCATTAGTGACTTTCACATAGCTCCAAAACAACACTACATATCAGGGATTTATTTTTTAAAGTGGTGTGCAAAAAGCACCGAAGATGGCAAAAAAAGTAATAGTTTGTTCTTGACGTGTGTTTGATGAATATTACACAGGGGTGTGTGCTGTCGCCGCAATGCTGCAAGAAGTCAGGAGGAGAAAAGATAAGAGTGAAGACTGGGCTCGGCTCGTCTTGTCTTGTGTCTTCCGACTAAATGCACTCTGGAGTAAATATTGCATTTGCATCCTCATGATCATGTGGCACCTTTTTTTTCCCTTTTGCTGCCTGATGGACCATGAAAAAAATAAGACAAACAGCATCACTTGACCCCTTGGTTCAAAACATTGCCCTCCCCCACGCATGCAAATTCACACATGCTCGCACACACACACACACACACACACACACACACACACACACACACACACACACACACACACACACACACACACACACACACACACACACACACACACACACACACACACAGTACCATATGTATGTTGTTGGATGAATACACAATAAAAAATTAATATAATGTATTAGAAATGTTAATAAGGAATAAATGTGCACCAGGGTATTATTAATGTCGTTGTGATAACAATCTGTTTTGGAAACTGAAAAATAATGAGTTGTCTCTGTGCTTTGCTGTGCTGTGCTGTGCCGTGCCGTGCCGTGCCGTGCCGTGCCGTGCTGTGCTGTGAGATGTTCCTTAGGTTAATGCAGTGTTTCTCAAAGTGGGGCGTGAGCCCCCCTGGGGGGGCGCGGAGGCATCACAGGGGGGGCTTGTGACATCTGATTTTTATTTTTATTTTCCCCCAAGGAAATGATTTCTTGTCTCGCCAATAAGCCAACACGTTTTAATTATCATATACATAGTTATAAACATGATATTATTAATTCTCATATAGGAAATGAACACACATCTGCATTACACTGTAGTCCCTCTTTGTTTTATCTCACCTGTCACTTTTCCTTTAATGCTGCACAGCACAGAAATCGTAAAATCTGTGCGAGTAGGCTACTGCTGTTGCTTGGGGGGGCTCGGAAGCATCCAGACCCTCCGAAGGGGGGAATGATGGGAAAAGTTTGAGAACCACTGGGTTAATGGGTGTGCATCCTCCTCTTCCTCAGATCTCAGGTTAGTGCACCGCAAATGAAGAGAAGAGGAAGGAAGGATGCAAAGAGAAGAGGACAGAAAAGTGCAGGTGCTTACTCTCACCCTGTCTCTGTTTGCCTCTCTCTCTCTCTCTCTCTCTCTCTCTCTCTCTCTCTCTCTCTCTCTCTCTCTCTCTCTCTCTCTCTCTCTCTCTCTCTCTCTCCCCCATTCCCAGGTGCAAGAGCTCTCTATTTCTCTCTCTGCCTTTCTCTCTCAATCAATCTATTTCTATCCATTTATCTCTCTCTCTCTCTCTCTCTCTCTCTCTCTCTCTCTCTCTCTCTCTCTCTCTCTCTCTCTCTCTCTCTCTCTCTCACACACGCACACACACAAACACACACTCTCTCTCTCTCTCTCTCTCTCTCTCTCTCTCTCTCTCTCTCTCTCACACACACATACACACACACACACACACACACCGTCTCTCTCTCTCTCTCTCTCTCTCTCTCTCTCTCTCTCTCACACACACACACACACACACACACACAGAGACTCTCTCTCTCTCTCTCTCTCTCTCTCGCTCTCGCTCTCGCTCTCGCTCTCTCTCTCTCTCTCTCTCTCTCTCTCTCTCTCTCTCTCTCTGAAGTTACCCACACCAACTGCTGTCTGCAGTGCAATGCAATTGCTAGGGTGTGGAGAAACATTTACTGAATTGGAAAAAAAATGGTATTTTGAAAAAGGAAATCGCATGATTGCCTCTACACTTCTGCCCCCTTTTGTCCAGGAGTGGAAGTGATGGCCTAAACAGAATATGAGTGAGCAGGAAGTGTAATGGAGGAGACATCAGTGTTTGGCCAGGCTGGTGTCAGATTGTTGATATACAGTATCCGAGAACAGTTTCATATTTAGTGGTCAATACACATTGTGTTATTTTGCCATTATGATGAGATACATATATCATAATCTGGGAAAACATTATCCAAAATCTTTGACAATGTTTTGGTGGAGGGTGGTGTGTCAGATATGCTACAACCTGGCACAACACAAGTTGGAAACATCCCCAAAATATCAGTTTTGATTCTTGGTGCAGAATGACAGAGTTTCAATGTCCAAGCCCCTGGAATGTAAATGTTTTTTTTCCCTGTATAGGCATACAGTAGGTCTAGAATTTACTCAAGAGTTTATAGCTTTTAGGTGACTGGGTTCACTGTGCTTAAAAAAATGTAAGACATTAATAGGTAGACTCATTATTAGGGTTAGGAAATACACATTTCCACATATTTCCACGTCTTGTTGACCTTACCATAATGCACCATCCAGCAAATGCACATGCATAATGCGCTTGCCAAGGCCTGGGCTTCTTTTATAGCCATTTTCATACTTTAGGCTGGCGTACCTTCTGCTCCGTTAAACAACTGAAAATTTTAACCATGAGGTTCATTAGGACATTGAGCTCTTTAACTGGGGAAGTCTTTGAAGCTAATTATGGTCTGGAGGCTACGCTTTCACCAAGGGGGTGTAGCTTCTGAGTATACTGATATATCTGTCCATTATTTATTTTAGACCACTGGGTGCTGCGAAGTAAAGCAAACAGCCACTGGGCCAGGTTGGTGCTCAGTAGCTCATCATTAACATTTGCATGAATCCGCCAGACTAAAGCCTGTCCATCTGGTCAGCAAAGTTATTCTAGAACGCTGTTAGCTATTCTGTTTTTTTAGCATGCTGTGCCGTCACATCATGCATATATATTTCGGTCTCAAACAGAATATGGTCAGTGTTTGGTTTCCGTACTCGGTGCACGTGTGTGAAACAGTGTTCTGCAACCGGAATATTCTCGGAACACGGCAACATTGAGAATGAATATAAAGGGTACCTGACTCGTGCACAAACTGAATACTGCCATCGTCCCATATTCCTTACATGTGACTGACTGAGCTTAATATTATTCTAGAATGTTATCAGCAGTTGAATTTCTTAAGAATGATGAGTCCATACTTCTGTCTAAACTTCTGTTCTGATTGTTCTTGTTGTGCCCCATCAATATGAACTCAAGGTTTTTCATCATTCAGAGTATTTTGAATCAGCAGCATTCACCCTCTGGGACCGTAAACAAAAACTGAGCTGTGCAAAAGACTAACAGTGTGTAGCTTCAGCTTACAATACTGATCTAGATTATACATTCATAACAAGTATTGTTTTGAAGATGGCCCTGAGATACTAGCTCTGCGGTGTGTCAGCACCTCGGTGTGGTTTCGCTCACAGCTGGACAAAAACATCTTGCCGGCAGCTGCTCAGAGAGTCTGTTTCCTCGCATTTTGTTCCAGAATCGTTGCCTAGTTCATCCCCTCTGTATCTTTTTTTATTTTTCTATTTTTTACTTTTTTTGTTGGATTTATGACTAAGCGACTGCTATGGATTTTAATACCCATAAGCGCAAACTACCAAAGGACACTAAGTCAGGCTTTGCTCTGTGGCTAAAAAAAACCCTCAAGGTGATTTCATGTAAGCCTGTGGTGAAAGCTGCAACCAGAGGCGGGGAGAAACCCTAAATGCCAGCTTTTGAATAAAGGCCTTATCGTGTATTCAGAGCTGTATGCATTTATGCTTGGCCATTCAATGGGGCTTGCTTGGGTTCGGGCCTGAAAGAAAAAAGAAAAAAGAAAAAGCCGCACTATCAATCATAGCCAATGTCACACAGCTAGTGTGTGAAGGATAACATTTTTCCACGCGGAGGATATCTCTGTCAGGTCAGCTGCGTGACATGTCATTGTCTGGCGGAATGAGGAGGGCAGGACAGGAGATGAATAGACCTATTCAAATGCACTTTATGGACACAATTAATAAAGTCCTTGACCTCCAGCAAAAAATAAACATTCGCACACACACACACACACACACAGTACCTCTACAGCAATAATGAGAGTTTAAATTTAGAATTAATGTACTGTATGGGTAACTTCAACTTGTTATACGAAGAATAACACACAAACGGGGTATGGCTGTTGTCACGAAAGGGAGGAAAGGAGTTGCACACAAGAGCTGAGTGCAAAATCAAAACTGTATTAAACGAAGCCGAATAAAATAAATAGGACCGGCAGACAAGGGACAAACGTTTCGGGTCTAGCCCATGATCAATGTTCCCAATGGGCTAGATCCGTCCCTTGTCGTCGGTTTTATTTACTTTAATCAGCTTTGTTTAATACAGTTATGATTTTGCACTCAGCTCTTGCGACTCCTTTCTCCCTTTTCGCTATACTGTTGTTGGAATTACGCATCAGACGAAATGCTCAGAAAAAGACATTGGCACGGACGCCACCCCCACCATTGTTGTCATGAAAGTACATATACATGTATACTGTATATATACTACATGTATATGTGTGTGTGTGTGTGTGTGTGTGTGTGTGTGTGTGTGTGTGTGTGTGTGTGTGTGTGTGTGTGTGTGTGTGTGTGTGTGTGTGTTTTGTGTGTGTGTGTGTGTGTGTGTGTGTGTGTGTGTGTGTGTGTGTGTGTGTGTGTGTGTGTGTGTGTGTGTGTGTGTGTGTGTGTGTGTGTGTGTGTGTGTGTGTGTGTGTGTGTGTGTGTGTGTGTCTGTATTCACATACTTGGCATGAATTCCTCACTGCATAGTTGTTTTCACATAACATGTGAAATATTGCTATATGATGTCCTTATGAAGAATTGTGAGGGTGGTGCAGCAACATATAGTTTCTCAACCCACACAACCAACAGAAATGAAATATCAAACCTATTGGTTAAATACACACAAACACACACAGACACACACACACAGACACACACACACACACACACACACACACACACACACACACACACACACACACACACACACACACACACACACACACACTTGGACTGGAGATGGGCAAATGATCAACTGCTAGGATTCCTCATTAAATGTCAAGCTGTGTTGCTGAATCTGAAATAATTACGAAAGTCTGTTTGGCAAGTGACCTCGTGACACAAACACACGCTCCCACTCCTCCGCTGGGACACACACTCATCAGGAACCAGACAGACAAGGACCAATTAAAGGACATTCACGGACAACCAACAGCAGCTCACACTAGAACAAGAACAAGAAAAGAACTAGAAATGCAGACCTAGAAGTGCAGACCTCTGCCAAAATATCTTTTTGAGAGAATTTGTTACACCCTTTTTTATTTTGAGTCTGCCTGCTTTCTTTTGGTGGAGTTGGAAACCAGCCTGATCTCTCAGAATTCTGTGGAATGGACACAGATCTTTGGGACACGAAATTTCACAGATTTTGCCAAAATTTCGTGCCCCTGGACACGGAATTGTTTAATGGTGATGGACTGACGGTTCAGAGGGCTAGACTGGTACCAGAAAAAAGGCCCTGCATTTCAAGTCAAGACCATTTCAGCAGGCATTAGCCTCTTACTGCAGATGGGCCCGTCAACAGGCCAATTCACTCTTTGCTGAAGACACTCAACAACATTGCTTTGACAATGCAGAGAGTCTTATGTAAGAAACCGACTAAGACTTGGTCATTGCCATGTTGGCAATGATGAGGTTATAAAACGGGCTCTGCGGTAAGGGGTTAAAAGACACCAAAATGCTTTAAAATCTCTGAAAGACCTCCAGCCATCCAGACAACCCAGTCATGTCAGGGAGAGAGCACACATAAGACGCATTCAGGTGCCGGTGCCCGTTTCTGCTCGTAATACTGGACCGGCCAGCAAGTCTGAGTGTTGAGATCCGGAGACTTGGTTTGTGGTGCGAACCGGCACCGTTCTGGTCAGCCTAAAAACAGTTTTTTTGTTTGAATTAGATCCATTTTTTATTAGAATTTGATTTTAATTTATGTATGATATGAATGGGCCCCACACACTGACATGATATTGTTCAAGTAAGGCCTGTTTTTGCAGAGTCATGCACGTATGCGTGTGGGTGGCAGCGTGGGTACATTGGCTGAGTGGTTGACTAACTTCCAGGGATTGTTTTTTCGACAACCATTGTTCTAAAACACCTACTTGCAGGGCCACTGACAACAGTTGCCAGGTCTGGGACAAAGTAATCTGAGAGGACCCCACACCCGAAACATACAGCACTGTATAATGAGGACCCAATTCTAGGCCCCCTCCCTACCTGTGCCCCGGGACAACTGACCCCTTTGCCTGCCTCCCCTGTCAGCTTCCCTGCCTGTACCAAACAGACTCTGATACTCTATTATTATATGGTTGTGACGTCATCTGTCGAATGCTCCATTCATTTCAACGGGGTTCCCCAACGTTCGGACGTCTGTTATTTTTCGATAACGGACGGGTTGGTCTATAACAGACCGCTGTCAATGGCAACAAGACTTTTCACTGCTAAAGCGACTTTTCATCAAGACTCTAATCAGCTGCTGTGATAGACAGCACCCGTTGTCCTGGCTACCGCTGTCAATGGCAACAAGACGTTCACTGCTAAAGCCACTGGCTTGTATACAAGTCAGTGGCTAAAGCGAATGTTTCATATCACTCCGCAGGGGGTCCGGTCTTTTGTCACTCTAATCAGCTGCTGTGATAGACAACACCTGTTGTCCTGGCTAGCCTACCTAGCTGATGCCTAGCGGTGTTCCACAACGGCACTGTTTTGTTTTGCGCAGCAACAATCTTAACATTAAATAGGTCTAAAGAAATGACCCCGCATGTGTGAATCATTTAAGTATATCCATATAATAAGCGGGTTAACTTTCGGCGAGTCGGTCGCTTTGTGGAATAGCAACACTTCAGAGAGAACAAGACCCCTCCGCTCCGCGTCGGGGTCTAAAGATTCTCTCTGTCGTGCTGCTATTCCACGGTAGCGACCTTCTCGCCGAACGTTAACCCTTACATAACGCGAGGCCTATTTCAAGGATATAAAAGAGATTATGAAACCTCTTGTTACAAGGGTGAACTCTGAGAGCTTTCTGGTTCTTTTCAAACCATATCCTCATCCTGTTTGCCTGCCTGCCGTACAAAAGTGTTGTCTGAGTCTGTATCACTTCTGCAGCGGCAATGAAAAGTTCTTCACGTCTCTCAGGAAGCTTGCAGACTGAGAGAACAGCATATAAGCTTACCCACCAGACACTGATAGAGACTCACTCCACCCTACTGCAGACACTTATAACAACTTTCTTTCATCTTCTTGTCTGAATTCCTCTTTTTTTGATGCAATCACAATCACAAAGCAGCAAATCGATGTTTTTGTTGTGGTTCAGAGGGATGCTGCCATCATTGTAAACATCTTTGCATGCAGCCTGAGTTCTGAAGATGGTATAGGGAAAATGCTTTTTTTTATGGTTTTTGTGTTTTGGCATAGGTCAGTGATTTATTTGTTTTATCTCAAGTCAGAAAGTAAGAGGGTATTTCTTACTTCATTGCAAATAGTTTGTTCAGTTTAGAGAATGTTTACTGTAGAAACAATAGAAAAAAGTCTGGTGGAGCAGCACAACATTCTGTAATGTAACATATTCCAAGGACATGGGCATTACTGTCACACTTCTGACGGTAATCCAAACCCCCCGAAAAGAAAACCCTGTATAATTACTTCTTCCTTTCATCCCTCTGAGTGTTATGTCTCAAAGATGTTGTTGACATAAAGTCTCATCTTCTCAGTAGAGGAAAGGCCTTGGGCCCAACCGTGGCCTAGATTACAATTCATTTTAATGGTACAGATGTGCTTGTTCCAGGTTAAAAGATAATGATTGCAGATGTGTGCGAGACGCCTTGGGTGAGATGACTTGTTATACTGTGTGTGTGTGTGTGTGTGTGTGTGTGTGTGTGTGTGTGTGTGTGTGTGTGTGTGTGTGTGTGTGTGTGTGTGTGTGTGTGTCCTCAGTTGTCTTGTGCATAAGTAGAGAGAGATACTGAGATACTGAAAAGGGGGACGGCTGCATCTGGGGCATGGCGTTCGGTTAAATCTGTTCGCTGTCCTTACTTATCGTTTACTAATTGAATAAATTGGATGATTTAGACAGCATGTACAAATGTATCACGTTGATAAGCGAGTCCTCCGCAATCTGCCAAATTGACAAAATAAGATGCAGAAACTATCTGCCGTTGTGCACAGCGGAGGGAAACAGAGGAGACACTGATCTCATGAGACGCACAAGTAAACAATATGTGATGTCTTATTTTTAAAAAATATGTGATGTCTTATTTTTAAAAACATGGGGATGCAGAGCAGGGCTGGACTGGCCATCTGGCATAGCAGGCATCTCCCGGTGGGCCCTGCACCCTCATGGGCCCCTATTTTCAGACGTGAAAAAAAGAAAGAAAAAATAGGCCCACGAGGGTGCGGGGCCCAACGGTGAGTCAGTTCTGCGCCACTAATTATGAGGGGGCCTTTTAAGCCAAAAGTGCCCAGCCCTTAATTTCTCCCCCAGTCCAGCCCTGCGCACAAGAAAACAATGGGTGAAGTCTTGTTTTTAAAATTATGGGGATGCAGAGGGAAGGCTTAAGCTAAGCACTGCCAGGCTTTGCATGTAGTCTATGTAACTACTACGCATAACCCATTGATTATTATGTTGAATTGTAGTGCTCGCTCCATATGTTCCGGACGGCAAGGGTTCTGCATGATAAATATGTGCCAGGGCAGTGGTGCTTGCAAATCTAATGGAAAATGCAAATGGGCATGTTCAGAGCGTTAGAGGTAGCATCTGTCTGTGTAGTCACGGCGCTGGTTACTAGCTAAGAACGGATTCATCTGAGCTTGATGAGGCTAAATACTTCCGACAGCACATTCTTAGTAATCTCCGGCCACAAAAAAACACGTCTTCCTCGCGGTTCGATTATTCGCATGAGTTAACCAGCGGCCCAGGTTATCTCATTCCACTTTTTAATGATGCTGCCATGATGGTCGCTGATTCGATTGCTGTCTCTATATCTTAAATTAGGTTCACATTTGATTCTTCCCCCAGACCCCCTTAATTCTTCTCGCCACCACCGTCTTCACAACCACCACCACCTCCTCCACCCAATAGAATAACCTGGTTAGGCCACAGTGGTTCATCTAGAAAGTCAATACAGAGCGTAGCACTGCAATGTTGGCTACGCCCTGAGTAACATTATTAAAAGACCCAAAGAGGGAGCGAATACCGTCTCCCCCACCCACAGACCCACCAACCCACCAGACCAACACACCCCACCCCCCCGGTTCTCTCACTTATCCCCTCAAGGTACGTATATCTGTATTCAAAAGTTATCCAGGCGGTACCTATAGCACTGAATTTTCCCCACCCTCTCTAGACTGGCTGGCTATGTAAGAGCCACTGAACCGTGACTAATCCTACACATAGGGGAAGTAAAGTGTCAAGCCATGGAAATCTGTGCTGTTCCACTCAAGGGATTATACTGTATTGGTGACATTGAGGCAGAGACAGTGTGGTATGTTACAGACTGACTGACTGACTGACTGATCAGTGCTTTATTGGAGAGGCATAGTCCATATTATACGACATAGTGTTGCTGGCATTATATAATTGTAAGCCTAGGGTATAGATATGTCAGCATTATACATAATTGGTGGGCTTGTGAAAGGGCTCTGCTTAATTAATATGCAAATTCCATGCTAGCCCCCCCCCCCCCCCCCCCCCACACACACACACACACACACACATACACACACATACATATGCACATGCACACACGCACACGCATTCATCACTAGCACCAGGCAATAACTGTGAGCATGAAATACATACGGTAGAAGTAAGCATAATACAAAAAATGGACCTGGCGAGAAATGGAGGAAGGGCCCATCTCTAGTGGAGCAAGTAGACACCTGGAGAACATTAAGGGACATAGGAGAAGAGAAGAGCAAACGTCGCTTCAGCAGGTGCAGAATACTGAATGGACCTATCTGGCCCAGCCCCAGGGCCCCAATAGTCAAGGGGGTCTTGAAGTTCAAGCCTTCTCATATTGCATCAAAATTTCACTTTTCACAACTGAATTTTCACATTTTCTGACGGGACAACCCTCCAAACCCTCCGACAACATAAACACTCACAAAATACCCAGCCCAGAGGCCCACGGAGGGAAGGGGGCCTTTCTGGTTATCTAGCCCAGGGACCCATGAAATCGTAATCCGTCCCTGCACTTCAGTGCATAATACATTTTTGCAGTGTCACATTAATCCAACACAAGGGGGCCAGATTTGCTACTCACAGTGTTGAGCTGGCTCTCTAAAGTGTTGAATTAACACAGCAACACCATGAAAAATGTACAGTACAGTGGTCTGGTGGTGATGAGCATCAGGGGAGTGTGTAGAAGAAACCCTGCTTGGGTGGTTAGTTGGTGGAGCGGGACTGGCCATATGGCATAGCAGGCATTTCCCAGTGGGCCCCGCGCCCTTGCGGGCCCCTATTTTCAGTGGTGGTTGGTGGATGGGTGGGCCATCTGGCATAGCGGGTATTTCCCGGTAGCCAGGCTGTGCCCTCCTAGTGACGCAACACCTTTTTTTTGAAAGTCGATGATAATCAGGATAATTTCCCGGCAGGGCCCCATGCCTTTTTAAAAGGTATTATTTTACATTTCTGAAAATAGGGGCCCATGAGGGTGTGGGGCACACCGGTGAGTCAGTTATGTGCCGCAAATAATGAGGGACCTCTTTAAGCCAAAAGTGACTGTGTCCTATTTCTCCCCAGTCCAGCACGGGTGGTTTGTGGATGGGTGGGTGGATGTGGTAAGAAGAAAATTGTGGAAAGAAAGGAAGAACAGCTGCATAGGGACTACAAATCCCATGCATAATTCGTCTGAGGTACAATACCGTGAGATATATCTGGCATGGTTTGTGGATAGGGGGGCTCAAATGATAAAGATCTCCCTGAAGAAGAGAAGAGGACATACGGTATGCAGACTCTCGCTTTGGGTAATGAAGATGAAGATGCAGTTTCTTTCTCTCTTCTTTTCTTTTTTTTTTTGTTCCCCTGCGTAGCGGCAACACTGGTGGCTGCCTTGATTAAATATTGACAAAAGAAGCTTTGTCAGGGTCTTTTGTACTTTGCGGTTGTCTACCAGCTAGTGATCTGTGATGTTACTTATAGCAGTAATTGCCAATATCATACCAAAGATGTCTGGATGTGGTGCGAGCCAACCCGGCCATATCAGTAGATAATAACACACAGATGTAGCCATAGACGAGATATCTCATCTCGTCTCCTGGCAGGGGGGAGAGTGTGTGTATGTGTGTGTGTGTGTGTGTGTGTGTGTGTGTGTGTGTGTGTGTGTGTGTGTGTGTGTGTGTGTGTGTGTGTGTGTGTGTGTGTGTGTGTGTGTGTGTGTGTGTGTGTGTGTGTGTGTGTGTGTGTGTGCGTGTGTGCGTGTGAGTGCATGTATGTGCGAGCATATTTTCTACCCAAATGCCCACTTAACTGTCTTCATGAAGGATTTATTTTAGCAGCATGGTAGTGTATGATGCCTGTCGCTAACCTTCCGAAGGATTGAATATTAATGCTATAGCTAATAAATGTATGTAAATATATGGCACAGTCAGTATAGGCATTCTAGTAGTGTTATCCAGACTGTCTTGTATAGGTACTACAGGTACATATATTAGGTGTAGATATGCACTGCAAAGGTGTGTGTGCGGTAAATGATAGTCTATGTAGGAAGAAGAGGAGTCCATAATTCACAGCCACACAGGGAGTCAGAGGTGAATTGTTGCTCTTCGAGGATTTCATGCCATAATTTTGGTATAAATTGAACCATGCCCGAATCCCCAGTCAAGGTGAAAGGCTGGGCTCCTCCTTGTGAATTCCAAAATATGTGATTGGAAGTACATCCTCCACATCACACGCTTGCTCTACAGGACGCAGTGTCAGAGGCGGACTTTACATCAGGCAAATCGGTAACACTTTATAATAAGTACCCCTTTTTAGGCATTACTTAAGGGTTAATTAAGCCTTATTTTACCATTAGTTAACCCTTAGTGAATCACGAGTTAATCATTATGTAAGTATTATTTCTCATTTCCTAACTGTTATCTACTACCATTAGTAAATGGTTAGTGTGTGCTGATGTAACGGTTCGCTAAGCAAAGTTAAACCTTAGTTAATCCTTATTTTTAACATTAATTGACCCTTAGTGAATCATGAGTAAGTCGTTATTAACTAATACCGTTAGTAAATGGTTAGTGTGTGCTGATGTAACTACTCGCTAAACAAAATTAAGCATTAGTTAACCCTTAGTGAATCACGAGTCAGTCATTATGTATTTCTGTGAAATTATTAAGTACTGTTAATTAATCATTCGTCTATGGTGATTTAACTTTCTGATAAGCATTAGTAAACCATCATTAAAATGTCTGATAACCCACCTTTATTTATGAAAAAAAACATTGTCTCTTTGTTGTCTCCTACCACCTAACCATTAACAAGTACTATTAGGCATGTATGGTAACGGTTTGTAAACTCTTGCTTTAGCATCAGTGAAGTCTTATTTAACCCTTTTGTAATGGTTAGTGTGTGATGACTGGTAGCATGGCAAGCAGTAGGCCTAGGCCTAAGTTGAGGCTCATGTGACTGCCCCTCATGGATGTTTCTGGACGTTAACAAATGACTTGTTAAGCGTTGCTTATGCATTATCAAGGAATTACGAACCATTACTTTAAGTATATCTGGGGAACTGATCTAAAGTGAAAACCTTTCCATGCTTTTCCAAAACGTTAAACAAAATGACTTCTTAAGCATTGCTTATGCATTATCAAGGAGTTAAAACTCATTAAGTAAGTATATCTGGGGAACTGATCTAAAGTGAAAACCTGTTATGGCTTTACAACACATTAACGAATGACTTGATAAGCATTGCTTATGCATTACCAAGACGTTTCAACGCATTACTAACGCATATCTGGGGAACCTTTTAAGTGAAAACATTTCCATGCTTTCCGAAACACTAACAAAGGACTTGGTAAGCATTGCTTATGCATTATCAAGGATTTATAACCCATCACTTAGCTATATCTGGGGAACTGATCTAAAGTGAAAACCTTTCCATGCTTTCCGAAACGTTAACAAATGACTTGATAAGCATTGCGTAAGCATTATCGAGAAGTTTCAACGCATTAATAACGCATATCTGGGGAACTTTTTCTGTGAAAATCTTTCCATGCCTACTTAAGTAGGCCTATATCTGGGGAACTTCTCTGAAGTGAAAACCTTTCCATGCTTTCCAAAACATTAACAAATGACTTGATAAGCATTGCTTATTCATTATCAAGGAGTTACATCTCATTACTTAAGTATATCTGGGGAACTGATCTAAAGTGAAAACCTTTCCATGCTTTACAAAACGTTAACAAATGATTTGTTAGGCATTGCTTATGCATTAACAAGAAGTTACAACTCACTACTTGCGCATATCTGGGGAACTTTTGAAGTGAAAACCTTTCCATGCTTTCCAAAACGTTAACAAATGACTTGTTAAGCATTGCTTATGCATTATCAAGGAGTTACAATCCATTACTTAAGTATATCTGGGGAACTGATCTAAAGTGAAAACCTTTCCATGCTTTACAAAACGTTAACAAATGATTTGTTAGGCATTGCTTATGCATTAACAAGAAGTTACAACTCACTACTTCCGGATATCTGGGGAACTTTTAAAGTGAAAACCTTTCCATGCTTAACTTTGCTTAGCGAACCGTTATATCAGCACACACTAACCATTTACTAACGGTAGTAGATGATAGTTAGNAAATGAAAAATAATGCTCACATAATGATTAACTCGTGGTTCACTAAGGGTTAACTAATGGTAAAATAAGGCTTAACTAACCCTTAAGTAATGCCTAAAAAGGGGTACTTATTATAAAGTGTTACCGGCAAATCTAGGCAATTGCCAAGGGCCCCGACCAAGTCTGCACTCCAAAGGGGCCCAACTATCAAACCAGTCACGATAAACACACGAAAAAAGTATGCCTAATCTTAATTTGTCACTTATGTAAAATAATCGAAGATATATATGAGGCAAAACACTAAAACAGCACCCCGCTCCTTCCATGCTAATTGGTGACGTGTTTTAAGAATGACTTTTGAGGGCCCCATGTTTATATTTCGCCTAGGGCTCCAAAATGGCTAGATCCGCCCCTGCACAGTGTGCCCTGAAGGTATTTGTCTGTCAGATATGTGTACGTCTTAATAGCTTATGTCAACAACATCCCTCCTCGGCAAGAGTGCTTGAAGCTGTGTAGAGCATGGGTTCCCAAACTTAACCATAACAAGGCCGCCCATATACCGGTAGATTTTAGCCAAGCCCCATTATTTTTGCTTTGCTGTACATTTTCTTCCAACTTGCCGCGGTTCCCTTAGCACTCCCTTGCGGCCCCCCAGGGGTCCCCGGCCCCCACTTTGAAAACCACTGCCGTAGAGTACAATAAGCTTGACTCCACCAAGGGCTGCTGTGTTTTCTTGTACCTCTGACAGTGGGAAATGCTGTCCTCACTGTTGTCAAAGTCGATTCTTTCACTGGGTCCTGTTTCAAGTTAATGTAGCAACTGTGAGCAACACCCGGAATATACTGCTTCAAGTTGAAATGGAACTTGTGCAGTTTACTATTTTTCCCTGAACCAGCCCAATACAGTCCTTTCAGAGTTCCATAACTAGCACCATTTTTTACATGTATACTTGTTTTGAATAAGTTACATTTGGCAGGCATTTCAGGAGCAGTACGGACAGTCATTAGTAAGAATATAGTTGAACATTTCCACATTCCCCTGCTCACTCTCTCCATCAAGAACATCCTCAGCATTGCCCACGGACCAGGAGCAGGGAGCAGAGAGTAGGGGCACAGAGTAGGAGTAGGGAGCAGAAGGAGTAGGGAGCAGGAGCAGGAACAGGAGCAGGAGGAGGAGCAGGGAGCAGGATCAAGAGCAGGAGGAGTAGGGAGCAGGAGCAGGGGGAGGAGCAGGAGCAGGAGTAGGGAGCAGGAGTAGGGAGCAGGAGTAGGGAGCAGTAGGAGCAGTAGGAGGAGGAGGAGTAGGGAGCAGGAGTAGGACAAGGAGGAGGAGTAGGAGCAGGAGCAGGGAGCAGGAGTAGGGAGCAGGAGTAGGGAGGAGGAGAAGGAGGAGGAGGTGGAGCAGGAGTAGGGAGCAGGAGCAGGAGGTGGAGCAGGGGTAGGGATCAGGCAGCAGGGAGCAGGAGCAGGAGGAGCAGGAGAAGGAGAAGGGAGCCGGAGCAGTGGGGCAGGAGGAGCAGGGAGCTGTAGACCCAGTCAGCCATCTGCAGTCTAATTACTGAACACGCTGAAGGTCCTGCCATTTGCCCTCGGCCCATACCTGCTGTTCTTCCTCCTCCGACCGAGCAACCAGCAACCCTCTCCCACACAGAGATGCTATGCTCTTGCACATGAGAACGAGAGAGAGAGAGAGAGAGAGAGAGAGAGAGAGAGAGAGAGAGAGAGAGAGAGAGAGAGAGAGAGAGAGAGAGAGAGAGAGAGAGAGAGAGAGAGAGAGAGAGAGAGAGAGAGAGAGAGAGAGAGAGAGATCAGGCAGGAGGAAGGAGGAAGGATAAGGGCTTAAGCCAGTGAAGCATGGTCTCTGAGCCGGTACAGTCCTCCAGGCCCCCGTGTCCTGAGCAAGGGGATTAAACTCCACTGCATACTTATTGGATATGCTCAGTAGATAGAGGTGTTTAGTCTTGACTTTACCTTTAATCACCAAGGTACAAATAAGCCTAAGGTTGTCCTCCTCGCATGCAGCTGGAATACGTACCTGCTTCTGTGGATCTGAACTTCCAATTACAGGGGCTTAGCAATAGCTTGTAAAAAAACATATAAGATGCATGCAGGAGATACAGTACCATACATAAACATAATCTATGCATCTGTGTTATGTGATATGTATGCACAGCAAAGTTAGTGAAATGAATAAGTAATACTTTGTTTGCTGATAAGATGGTATTGCAAAGTTACAGATGATACAAGTTAAGACCAAACAAAATGTGGTATTACATTGATGTTGCGGCAAAATACATGAATTAATGTAGAAATATTTATGCCAATCATATGCCACACACAGCTGAATGCAATAATGTTGTGGTCTCTACAACAATAAGATCTGGTTAAAACTGCTCTGAAGATTGTTGGTCAACAGATCCAGGGATATACGCAGTCCCTCTTTGAAAAATCAGTGCTCAGGGAGGCACTAAAGATCCTAGAGGACACCACACATGTCCTCCATCATGAATTCACCCTGCTTCCCTGAGGCCGACGCCTCAGGACATTAAACTGCAGAATTGTGACAAATTGCAATATTGAAAAATTCATCTGTCGTGTTGAGTACAGTTGGTAGACATGTTATCCGAAATTCCTACCTTGCAATTAGGACACTGTCTGTGTAAATTTATCACAAAATTTCTCCTCGGGGGGGGGGGGGTGCACAGCAACCTGTAGCCTAGGGGCCTCAGGTCATCTTAATCCGGCCCTGCCCATTCTCACAAGTTGGCAATGCAATAGGGCAGCCAAGCACAGGGAGAGAAGCACACCCTATGCTGATATAAATGAGAAACTCGAGTGAAGGTGATCCATTGTGTCATCAGAGCAAAAACCCCTGCTATCATTTGCCCTCTGCATTTACCCCCCCCACCCCCTTACCCCCCACCCCCCCTGGTGTGAACACACATCACGTAGGTGAGCAACGCCCGGCAGCAGTGAGCTGAGCATGCAGACGAGAACTATCTGGGGAGCACTGGGGGGGGGACTGGGTGGGTCATGTGTGCTTTGCTCAAGGGCACCAGGTGTCAGGGGGGGGAGGGGCGGGATGAGTTGCAGGTTCTTTACTCCCCATGCTACTTTACTCCACCTTGGCTACTGAACTCTATGACACATTGGCCGCTGCTGGTCATCACAGATGGTATGAGATTGATCTCACTTTGCTTTGTTGTCAAAAATAAGCCTTTTTCAGCGTGATGTCAAACAACGATTTGAAGGGAAGCAGGTGTATATGACTAGTTTCAGGCAGAAAACAGTGGCATATGGCCCTGCTGTGGCCTAACCGTAAGGCACTGGGTTACTACGCCGGCAACCCTGGTCTGACTCCGGCCCGAGCCATTTGCCGATCCTGCCCCGTCTCTCTCTCCCCCAGCTCATTTCCTGTCTCGCCTCCACTGTCCTGTGAAAAATAAAGGCAAAAAAGAAAGAGAAAAAGAAAACAGTGGCACATATGGTATTTATATGTCAATGATTAAGCCAACGGATGCAACTTACAACTGCTTCAAATGATTTGAATAGACCATCATCACATAACATCATCACAACGCTCCCTTGACGTCACCATAAGCCTGCTTTGACTATCATATTACTGTCAGACTGTTGCTCAGAGAAAATGAATGAAATGAATGAATGAAACTTTATGGTCATTGTACAGGTACAACGAAATTGGTTAAGTGCAGATGCTCACGGTGCTTAAAAATCAACAAAGAAACCTGGGCCTATATATCTACTGTATAAAAGTAATTAAGATTTTAAAAAGCCAGCTGTGCAAAAATAAGTGTGCAGATTGCTTTTGGATAAAAACTGTCTTTTAGCCTGTTGGTTTTTGTACCCACAGCCCTGTAACGCCTGTCTGATGGTAGCAGCTCAAGCAGTTTATGTTCAGTATGGTAGGGGTCTCTGATTGTTTGCTTGGCTTTCTTCAGACAGCGACAGGAGAACAACTCCTCTAAAGAGGGCAGGGTATAGCTTGTGATCTTCTGAGCTGTGCTGACCACTCTCTGAAGGGCTCTTCTGTCCGCTGCTGTGCAGCTGGAACACCACACACATAAACAGTATGTTAGGATGCTCTCTATGGAGCTTCGGTAGAAGGCCACCAGTAGACTTTGCATTTTAAAATGAATTTTTTTTGTGAATTAATTACATTTTAGTACATTTTAAGAAATAGCTTGACATGTCACAATAGACTCAAGTCAAGTAAACATATTGTACACAGGTTAATGTTTAATGCCAAGCACATCTTGTGTTTGTGGGAATTAACATGAAAATCCAGCGAGTCAGTGAGTCTGCAGTCAAACATGGTGCCCCACCAATGTACCCAGGATTCTTGACAACTCCATATTAACTTTTGAACAAGTCATTTTGATTTCATCAACTTCACCCACACTATTGAAAGAGGAAAATGTGCAGAGATTTTATTTTTTGGTTCCTGAAAATGGAACAGAGAGATTGAAACATAAATAATTCACATTTCTGCCGTCTGCCTTCTGCCTTCTGCATCTGTTGGAGGGGTGGGTTCTACAGAGTGTTTGACTCTGTGGGGATTGTGTGCAACATTGAGTTCACTTGGAATTGAATCTCCTCTGATATCAGTGCAGAGAGTGTTGAAATGCACACCCGACAAGGGTATCTATTCACTGTGTGCATCTTAGCGATTCAGTTGATGACGAGAGGCCGTACAGTACATGATCAACTTTGGTGTTTAAGTAACTTCTAAGTACTACTTTGAAAGTAACACCAAAGACGGAATGCCTGAAGTAATGCTGTTTTCATATCTAGGAAGGTATTGACACGTGTTGTTGGATTTTTTTTTTTTAGCAAAGCAGACCTGCCAACAAATGTTGCAGTGGAAAAACTCTACCAGAGATCTCTCCCGTGGGCTTATTGAAAAGTGTGTGAGAGGAGAGACTGTCAGGACTGGAGGACAGACCAGACATGCTGTAGAGGGTAGGCTTTTAGAACAACATAGGGTAGATCAGTGGTTCTCAACCTTTTATTTTTTAACCCTAAAGCGACCGACTGGGGTCATTTATGACCCCGGGCACATATTTTCATATACCATTTCTGCAATTTTCATCAGAAAAACTTGTCCTTCTAGGAGTTTGTCAATACATATGTTGTGCATGTTGTGAATGATTTTTGTGAGATTTGGACCATCTATGTGGGATTTATAATCAAAACACCTCTGGGGTCATTTATGACCCCGAGAGGATCCATGAGATACTCAACATTATAATGTCCATTGTTGTTGTAATTTTCAAACTCTGGTTTTTGTATTTTGTGTCTTGGGGCAGGCCATGGTCAGCAGACCTAAAATATTCATAATATAAACATTTATAGTATTAAAATATAATATATTATATAAATAAATAGGGCACCCCTGCGATAGCCAACGAAGCATATTGTGAGGGCACCCAGGTAGCATTTCCTCTGTTATTGCTCCATATTTGTTGATATCATGGCACAGTGGTCCTAGACACATGATTAGAATATGAAATGGAAGTCATCCTGATGAACAAAGAGGGAGGAAACAAGTCATCAGTGTAGAAATCAATGGCGTTTTTAGAATTTTCCTTATTATATGACTATACAAAGGCTGAAGCATCAGTTGAATAATTTCTTTGCTCTAATACATATGGAAGACACCTTTTCACAGCTACAATGTCCAGAAAAAGTTTCAGAGAAATTTTGAGTGTGCACAAGGTTATATGTTTGAGACATGGTTTTGTCTATGTAAATTACCATATTCTCTGATCTTGTGATTTCATGAACCCAGAAATGTTGAGTAGCCTAAAGTTTTATTGCAGAAATATCATCTATGGGCCTAACAAATAGAATTTAGCTTGGTTTCCCAAAGTTTCACTTTGAGGAATTTCCATAATTAGCATAAATATACTGTATTATTATGGTAAGACTACTACAAGTGAATAGGCTAAAAAGTTTAAATAATAGATATCCCCATGAAACTTTCTCAGTCGATTACTGATGATGAGAGAAGAAAAAAATGTATTGGATGTTTTTTGTATTTTGATGTTTGCATATGCAAATGAGTGCATACATCATATTTAGCATATACGTATATAAGTTTGACTAATTTTTAGCAAAACAATAAAATGTACAAATTCTCATTTTTTTGCTTTAGATGAGGGACAAGTATATACAAGATGTAAATAAATTTGAATGAACCCCAAAAAATAATGTATAGGGTGGTATTTGTATATAAACTTCTTGGGGTCATAAATGACCCCGCTCGGTCAGATTAGTCGCAAAATCAGGCCGGTCGCTTGAGGGTTAATAATCGCACCCTGGTCTTCATCATAAGCACCCCAACGCCCCCTTGACCTCATCGTAAGCTCATCATAAAATGGGACTAATACCCCTCAAAGCCAACTAAGCACCGCCCACTCTCAGCTGTATCCTTCTCCATGCCCCCCTAGGGCTCTCCAACGCCCCCTGGGGGCTGTAGAGCCCCTGTTGAGGAACTCTAGTATAGATGAAACTGCTCACTGCTGCCATCCATAATAGTTCCAGCCAAAGTTGGCCAATGGTGAAACTTAATACACGTAAATTGAAAGCTTTTCATTGATGTCCTTAGTCGATATGCGCTGCTTTGTCGAAATGAGCTATGTTATTGAGCTATATTGCCAACAGAATTTGCTAACCTGCCTTGACTCATATTACATTTTTTTTTTTTATTTTTATTAACAAAACATTTTGGATGATTCCATGCTGCAGTTTGGAGCAGGCCTCTCCCTCTCCCTCTCCCTCCTCCCTCCTCCAACTTGACAATGCCCCAGTGCAAACAGCTCTGGTCCATCAGGACATGGATGACACAGTCTGGTGTGGATGAACTTGACTGGCCTCCACAGAGTCCTGACCCGCATCCTATGGATCATCCCTTTTTTATAAAAAGGGATGCATAAAAAACATTATAGATTTACAAGAATTACAAGAAATAATTACCCAATAATGAAAAAAATAAATCTGTGAGTGGGAAATGTGCAGTTAATATTTTATATCTATCAAACAGTTTTTTGTAAATAAATTACTCTGTCAAAAGGTTTGTAAAATCTTGAACATATTATTAGTATTTTATAAAGCATTAATAAAACTTAGTAAGTCATAAAAACATTTGATAATGTTTTCTTCATCATTAGTTGATTATTTACTAAATTATAATGCTTTTTTAATCTCTGATTATCAAGTGTTACCAGTGTTTCATACAGTATCGACAGGGCAATCAGAATGACTGCAGTACCATGTTGATACCATGTTCATGCTATTATTCTCATAGAAAGGACATGCAAGTTTCATTGTCTAAATTGTCTTGACACTGTCATGGGTGAGTGGGTGGAGTGGGAGGAGTGGCAGGGGAGTGATTAGTCTGCAACAGAGCCGTCTAATAAGAGAGTTATGTTACTCCCATAGACCTCAATGATCCAATCTTTCCATAGTAATGGGGCTCTCATGGAGTCTCACAGTGTTTTACATGTAAATCACCATTAACTTTAATTCCAATTGAAGTAGTTACTTAGTTCCAGGAATTGGCCGTAGAACACAGAAAATGTGGTAAAGATAAATGTAATTTGTTTGTACTTAATCTTTGTTTGGTATGTAATGGTTCTGTGTAAGTCTCCAGCGAACAGAAATTTGATGAATAGAAATATTTTAATCTACGTGAATCACAACACCGACCGATTTCCTGGTCTCGATTGACACAACTCTCTGACGGGAAGGACACATACACGCAAATTTGCTAACTTAGCCATTCATTACTATGAGAGAGGCGAAGGCAAGTGATGGCAAGTGAAAGCAAGCGGACAGGAGCGAAGCGAAGCGAAATTATTAAAGAAAGTTTAATGTTATGCAAATGAGGAGCGAATTCGCCTGCTGCGGCCCAATCAAATCAACAACATAACTGTTCCATTCCATTTGATTCGCCGCGACGACCTGATGACGGTTGGATTTCGCCTCTCTTCGCTTCGCTTGCTTCGCCTCCTATGTGTCCCTACCGTTATTAGACGGCTCTGGTCTGCACTCTTTCCCATCCTCCTCCATTGCTCACCACACATTTTTCCTTTCAGAGGGCCTATGGAGGGAAAAATTGCAATTTTGTGTGCGCTGTGGGCTGTGGTGGGCTGTACATGTATGTACGGTTCCCACTGGTATTTACTTTTTACAACTTTCATTTGATTTGTTGGTATGTTCCTAGTAAGTCATGATATCATCTTCTGTGTAATGCTTTACCTTAAGAAATGGGACAAGGATCCTTTTTTCGACAGATTCCCAAAATGGTGTGCACATCACACCTGCAATGCAATTGGTGCAGTCTCAGCTCTTGTCACCAATGTCTGTACGAAAAGGCATACCGGCCATACTGCATTCCCACAAGCCATCCAAGTCATTAGTGTGTTATTTTTAGGCCAAAAGGTAACACTGTGCCATTCAGCAAATAGCAAGGGGCACTGTCTTCTTGTTGACCCTGCAATAGTTGCTTTTTCATGCCAGAAGCCAGGCCTGACTCTGGTTTTAAATCAACAGCAAAAACAGGTACAAAGCGGAAGAGAATGTGAGAAGTAGGCCTACCTGAACATACAGTATAGCATACACTTGCCAAAGCCCTTATTAGGACTAAGAAGCCTTTCTTGTGTACTCTTTGTTTGTAACACCTTAGTTCATATCTGAATTATTCAAGACCACATACTTCTTGATAGGAAAGATGTTGTGTTAATTCATCTCTGAGAGAGTACTCTGAGACCAAATGTAATCTATGTTATATGAACTCTCCAAAATGTTGAATAGGCTGAGTGACTATACATTATTTGATCACTTCGCCACCTATTACAAATGTCCCCCTCATGCCTCTCTACAAGGGAGTTCAACCAAATGGGTTATACCAAATGAATCAGGAGAGATCAGGGGGTCGTTTCTCGACAGTGCCTTTGCTAACGACTTTAGCCATTTTGTTCGTTCTTAAGACCAACGTTGTAACCAAGGTCTTGAGTTGGTCTTAAGTTGTTCTTAAGTTGTTCTTAAGTTGGTCTTGCGTCTAATGACCAACTGAAGACCAACTTAAGACCAACTTAAGAGCAACTTACGACCAACTCAAGACCGACTTAAGACGGTTAGCAACGACAAGAATCGAGAAACGGAGTCCAGATCAGGCTTTCACAGATAGTGACATGACATCATGGCATCTGACCAATCAGCAGTGGCCTGGAGCAATTCTAACCTTGAAAAGTTGAGAAGACACTAAAGGGCTTGAAGCGCTCAGGACACTGTGCTAACAATGTTACTCAGGTGCACATCTGTACCGGGTGAAGTGTAAGTTAAAAAAAAAAGAAATTTTGAATAAAAACATTTTAAAAAATGAAATATGTCATGTACCCTATAAAGGGTTAACACTACAAACTCACTGCATGGACTGGCGGTGCTCTGGCTGCAATATCTTCATAGGCAGGCAGCTTTGCATCTGCATAGCAGAGCTCCATTAATCACAATGAGAATCATTGACATGCACGGTTTCCCCACACGCATCCTGGCATGCTGTACTACTTACACATGTTTCAGACTAATCACCTGTACTGTGTGTGAGGAACGAGATGCGGGCCAAGCTAACGGTGTTCATAAATATCTTCCAAATCCCAGGATTTCTCCATTAAATATTCAAACTCAGGCTCTTGAGAGTGGAGGAGAGGTCTAGTGGGTAAGTAGAGGTGGAACACGTTACTGTGCATAAGCTACTTCTACAAATGATTTTGTGCTTCCCTGATGTGTCCTATACGGTATCAACTCCCCTTTGCTCTCCATCGTGCTGTGTTTTGCAGCGATGAACCTTTTAAAAACCTTTAAGTTGTGAACGTGTGGGAAAAGGCCGGGTGACCCCCTTTGAAGAGTGAAATAGCAGCGTGGGAGTTGATCAGTGGGGTCCAATCAGGCCCGGATTAATGCACAGGCTAGATATGGCTGCAGCCTAGGGGCCCCCACATACCAGGGGGGGCCCAATTGGCCTAAAGGGGGCAAAAATGAACAACTGCGTAGGCTAATGGTGACAAGATGCAGTGTTGAAAAATTCCTCCTCACAGTTGGCACATTAGGAACGTTGCTCCTAATAAATGAAATCTTTTGCAGGCAGTGTGCAGATCCTTTCCCGCTCCTCACAGTTGGCAGACATGCCATCCTACACTCCTAGCTTGGAATTATGACACTGTCTATGTAATATTGTCCCAAAATCTGCCTTCCGTGGGGGCCTACAGCAACCTGTAGCCTAGGGGCCCCCGGACACCTTAATCCGGCCCTGGGCCCAATTTCCTGGAGCAGAGTGCGTTCGGAACACGAAACCGCTTTTAACCCCGAGCAAATATGTGACGAGATGAGGAAATGAAATCGCTCCCCACAAGTTTTAACGCTCCACAAGTAGGAGCGGCACATTTAGGCAGCCATGGGTAAAATGAAGTGTTAATTCAACACTTAGAGAGGCGATTTAACATCTGCTAGAGTTTATTAGGTCCCAGATGGTTCTCTAAAGTGTTCATTTAACACTGCATGTTCTGACTGTGTGCAAGATGCCTTTCAGATTGCAGATATTATTAGCCTGCCAATCTCACCCACTTCACCTGTTAATTCATCTGCAGAACGCTGCAGTGACAGGTGTTAAAACAAAGTCTTGCAGTTCATATTTTCCCTTTTGTCATACTTGAGTAGGCACTCGCCCATGCTAAAAGAATACAGCAAGGTGGTAATAAAGCTGCTCAGTCAGTTTACCATCAAATGCTTTAAGTGAAACTGAGTGAACATGGCATTGGAGCTCATTATGAACTTCTCTACTAGAAGCACTTAGATTATAATGATTTAGGTGGGGGGGGGGGGGGGGGGGGGGTTCTCACACAAAATCCCAGTGCAGAAGTCACAAACATTAAAACGGACCTCTTATTGTAAATATACTCCATACTCATAATCGGTGAGAATGAACAACAACCTCTTTTTTGCTTAGGTGCAGTAACACTGCATGTCTTTGAAAAATCATTTGGATGTGAAAATAGCTCAACGGTCTCCCTTCAACCTCACTCAGAATACTGAAAAGCAACACTGCATGGTCTCCCCGTTAATCAATTACCATTCTAGGACGTGCAGGGCCTCTGACAGCTTTGGCTGGACCTGGGACAAAGTCATCTGAACGGTCCCCCCTCTCAATACATGCAATGTAATGAAGACCCATTTTCGTGGCCCCCATCTTCCTGGACCTGGGACAGCTGACCCCTTAAACAACGGTCTCTTTTTTGTTTAGATAACACTGCAGTCTGTAAAAAATCATTTGGATGTGAAAAGAGCACAACGGTCTCTCAGAGAAACCTCATTCAGAATTACCGAAAAGCAAGACTGCATGGTCTCCCCGTTACGCAATTACCATTCTAGGACGCGGTGTCTTAGAGGCGAAGGGGCAGACAGCCTTGTTAGATGTCAGGAGGCGAGTGATTGACACAGTGTTTTATCAGAAGACAGAGCACAGGAAACACCTGACATTGATGAAATCTCATCTCTGCTCAGAGCTGACAAAATCCTCACGTACATGGCATCGCCATTGACCCCTAAACAGCAGCCAACTAGCCTATAAGCCTATCTTCCCTTCTCCTACCCTGGAATAGATCGGCTACACAAGAGCTGGAGATGCATTTTAATTTCAATGGTCAATGGGGCTCTCTCACAAAAAACGTTCTGCCACGGAACACTACCTCTAATGTTGACACTCATACAGTAGTGCCTTTGTTTTCCGAGCTACATGATTGTGTGTATACTACCTACTGTAGCCTACGTAAAACACACCGACTCTGATAGATGGTTGGAGCAGTGGCAGCAATTTCACAATTCAGATCCATCTACCGTAAACGGGATGACGGATGTGTTTGTGTGTGCGAGAGGAAACACTTCACACAGTGTATATTTACTGCAGTCTGAACATGGTAGATGCTTCAGTTTCATAGAATATCCATCATTGAATGACTAGGTGTTCTTGTGCAATGTCAACTACTGTATATTTATCCATTATTCAAATTCAAGAGCAGCTCAGGATTATATGTGTTCTGTTTAAATGTCATAACATTGAAATAGTTTGTTCGGTTAGGGTATCCAGGTTCGAGTGAAAGTACTTCAGTGCTTAATGCTGTCTGTGCTGAATGAGGATAATAAAGCTTTAGGGAGGACGCCGGTTATTCAGGTCAGGGTGTCTGTATTTAGGCACGTCAAGGCCATAGTCTGCCGGAGAAGGTTTATTCAGCCCTTGTGGAATATGCCAGCCAGGTTAATGATATAGCACATTGCATAAGGATTAAAATGATACATTCAACACTGGCATCGACCATCCTCCTCGGTAGTCATTCTACTAATATAGTTCAGGCCTGCACATTCTAAGGTGTCGTATAATATGGGTAATTACAGCGATATATCCAACCACAGAGCAATGGACCAAGGCTCTATATTATAAGGGATACCTTATATGCCTTCTCCTACGCAAAAGCCACTCCATTTCTATGCAATGGCAGGGCATGCGTGCAGGGATGTAGTCAATGTATGGGAAGGGCAGTCGTCTACATGTGTTGCTATGCCAATGGGTGTATTGGCCTAGTAATCTTCTCAAAACGGACACATTGGATATTTGGATATTACGTAGTTAGCATAGTTTCTTGAATGTATTGTATACTATGTGTTATACGTACAGTACAGTCTGTCAGTACAGCCCTCACATTTCTGCAGATTTGTACAGTAAGTGTGTGTTGGGTGCATTACAAGCTTTGAAGCAGTGTTAATTTCGTCAACCACGACGATGACGAAAATATTTCGTCAACGCCCCTTTTTCCCTTGACGATGACGAGACGATGACGAAATAAAAAATGCCTCCAGCTAATAAAAATATGACGAAAATTAAAAAAAAAATTCGTCAAGGAGACTAAGACGAGACGAAATTTACAAGCCATGGACGAATGGACATTAAAAAATGTAATTATTTATAATTAATTTGTAATTTGTAATTGTAATATAGGCCTAAGTGTCTTGAACTTCATAGGTGATTGCGCGCTGTGTTGCCTGGCTTGTCTCTGCTGGCAGCTGGCGGCTCAGTCAGTAGTTCTGTAGCCTAGTAGTTCAGTGAGTCCATTAAGTTGAGTTTAGGTCCTAAAACATTCCCAGAGAAAGAGAGAAAATAGCCGACGTTGAGGGAAGTGTTAATTTTGAAACATCTTCAACAACCCTCTTGTCCATGACGAAGACGTGTTTCTGCAGTAATGACAGTCGCGCCAATCCTCCTCTGATACTGTCATTCTAAACCTCCTCGATCTTCCACTATTCTCCTTTTCACTTAGGCTGTCTTAACCCGGCGTTCGTTGTTTGTTCTTTTTTTGTAATGTTTGCTATATTTGTTGTTTAACCAAATGTGTAGGCAGTTCGCAAGCAAATCATGAAGGTCGGATTTGTGAATTGATTTAAATCAGTCACCGCGGGAGCGCGCGCCAGCAGGGGGAAAGTTGGCCTGTCTAAACAGAGGCACGGCTACTGTAGCCTAGTTTTGAAAAGAATCAATTTATGGGCGATCGCTGAGGAGTTTAAAACTGTTGAGATTTGAAACTTTGAGATTTGAACTTGTTCTCGTCGAGAGCAACGCTAAAAGACCCGAGGAAGTCGACAGCATCTCCATGCGTCTGCAGCGTCTTCCTAAGTTCCAAAAACTCTTTTCAGGGTCATGCTTATCGAGCCTCGACACCCCCGACAAACAAAACAGCATTCGTGTTTAAATATTTGTATGTGCATGTCCTTTCTATCGTCCAGTCTGCGTACCCCTGCCTAACTATTTTTCCTGGGACTTCTGCATGGCATACGAAGTGTGCTCGCACAATCTATTTAAGCCTCCACGCATACCGCACGAGTCATTATCGTTCTCTGCTCGCATTGCCAATTGAAAACAAAAACCGCTAACTTGCATAGTCTAACATCAGCAATATTTTATCTGACTCGTGGTCATCGGGAAGCCACTATCAGGGAGACTTCTTGGACTTCATGCAGACTTGGGATGTCTGGTCTTCCCACTGCCGGCAATCTGCAGGCTTTGTCACGCGGTCAGGTGAAGAAGAGTAGCTTCCTCCGTGATCAAACTCAAAATCAAATAGTAGCCTATGCAGCAGCTTCTAATGCACGAGAGAGAGAGGAGAGAGAGAGAGAGAGAGAGAGAGAGAGAGACAGAGAGAGAGAGAGAGAGAGAGAGAGAGAGAGAGAGAGAGAGAGAGAGAGAGAGAGAAAGAGAGAGAGAGAGAGAGAGAGAAGCTTGCACCTGGAAGTGTGTGTGTGTGTGTGTGTGTGTGTGTGATGCTCTTTTGCTCTATGATGTTGAAATGACTGATTTGGGTTTTGGTGGAAAATGACCAAGTAACAAGGTGAATATTTGCTGCAATAGGCTATATTAGTATTGAAATAACGATAGCCATTGAAGGTTATTAATTTTACACCACAATATTGACTAAAATGACTAAAATTTGAAATGTTGACTAAAATGGCTAAAATGACTAAAATTTGAAATGTTGACTAAAATGACTAAAATGACTAAAATTTGACTATGACTAAAATTGATTTTCGTCATTTTGACTAAGACTAAGACTAAATTGGGAAGCCAATGACTAAAATATGACTAAGACTAAAATTGTTTTTCGTCATTGTGACTAAGACTAAGACTAAATCAAAAAAAGCTGACGAAATTAACACTGCTTTGAAGTGTGTCTTGATCAAAAATGGCTACATGATAAACACACAAGTTCACAAATTAACATTGTTTAGATTAATGTTTCTGAACGGCATAGGCGTAGCCAATGCCGGGGTGGCCATTATAACTATAGGGACATTTCCCGGCCCAAAATTTGGGTGTGGCCCGTTGGACCATGAGGAAATATTTTTAACTTCAGTATTTTTCTCACTTGGGTTATTCTAAAGGCAATGATCACATGTAGTCTGCATAAATATTCACCATGACAGCGCAGCCACCGGCAGCACCACAGCAGATTATTAAGGTGCAACCATCTAGGCGCCAAAGAGTCCCTGGGGAGGCGCGGCGAAATGCGCGAAGAAAGGTGCACTTTCTGTAAATCTGCGTGTAGCCTAATAATAGCCAAATTAAATGCATCCCTTTCTACTACCTCTACCACAACAGAAGTCAGCAAAAATGAGGAGTCAGAAACGTATAGGAACAGGACATTGTATGGGTTATACAGTAATTCAACTCATCTTTACTTTCTTAAAATAATATTTTAAGTTTGTGGCAAGTGGCGTTATTTGGAAGCGACTTGAGAGCCCAGACATGGCACGAGCACTGGAGAACGGCCGTGGCGTATGCTTAACCCGATTTGTATTCTTGAAGAACAGCAAACGAGTGATTAAAAGGGGAAAGAGAGCGAGCGAGAGAGAGACGAAATGATAAAGCAAAGCGCAGGTAGGATAAAAGAAAGCAAAGGTGAAGTGACAGCTCATGCCATTACTCCCTCCCAAGCATTGCATGGAATGCCTCGCGATAAACAATCTGAATGGTTTGTAATGAACCTTTTGAAAGCTTCAGTTAGTTTGCAAACGTCGGAGGGAATTAGGATGTTACTTGACACAACTCACAATCAGCTCGGACATATTGGGTTTACAGAGAAAGAGGTTCACGCTTTCTAGCAGTCCAAAACTAAAAACCAATGTGCGTATACCTTGGAGGTATGGCGCGTCGACAAGTTTTGAATCATAATGAAAGTGAAAGCCCATTGGGAAACTCCAACTCCCCTTGTCATTGTGACACAGCACTCCACAGCACACAAGTGAACACTGCACACTGCACACAACGAAATTGCATTTATGCCTCATCCGTGCAAGGGGGCAGCCCTCAGTGGCGCCCCATGGGGAGCAGTGCGGTGGGACGGTACCATGCTCAGGGTACCTCAGTCATGGAGGAGGATGGGGGAGAGCACTGGTTGATTACTCCCCCCCACCAACCTGGCGGGTCGGGAGTCGAACCGGCAACCTCTGGGATGCAAGTCTGACGCCCTAACCGCTCACCCATGACTGCCCATAATGGCCAAATTTAGTAGCATGCCAGCAGCGCGCAGGTGAATAGGCTCAATAAGAAGTCCAGTAACACAAGTAATAGGATGAGGATCAACGACAATCTTGGCATGCATGTTTGCAAATGAAATGTGAATAAAACGTTTGGTGATGTGACAGTTGCGACAAGAATGTGAGAGGGAAGATAAATTGATATATCTCAGCGGGCGTTACTACTAACTTCACGGCTCTGTGTGCGTCCAAGAATACGCTCAAGCAAGGCTACAAGTGCAGGGTGACTTCTTGCTGCTATCGGTCTTTTGTAGGCAACCCGACATCGAACAGCTTTGCGCATCAAAGGCGTGTCGTCATTGTTTTTTTTTCCAAGTCAACAGTAATTTTGTCAACTGTTCTTGGCAACGAAGCAATGATTTGGATAGGCCTTCTGTTCATATTACTGTAAAAGTAGCATTCATTAAAATGGCCATATTATGGGTAGCCTATTTTAAAAGAAATACAATTTAATAAGAATGAAAAACATGTATTGGGGATGTCAATTGTTATTGAATCTGAAATTCATTTTGCATCCCTGAACAAGACTGGTTTAAGTAAGGACAATACATAGCCTACACGTGGGCCTAACACCACGGGACTATTACACATTAGTACCATGCATGTGGAGCATCAGACAAACAGAACATGGAGCCTGACTCCACAGTAAACCACACTCACATCCACAGATACATGCAAGTTGTTGAGAACTTTTTGTGATGGCAAATGCAGTTTGATTGGTCAAATAACTCATGTTCAAATACAAATATAGCTTTTCTTTTTTTGTTGTCATAGCCTAGGCCTATATTTGTTTCAATTTGAATTAGCCTACACTTTGTAAAGTTAAAGTTTTCTGTTAACTTGACAACATTCTCTACTTTAACATGAGTCCAATAACATGCATTGTGAGCGATTCTCCATATCAAAGTGGCCTAGATGTGAATTAAAATCCCGGCCTGATTGCAGGGCCCACTCCGGGCCTGGGCGTAGCCAAGGGTGGGCCTGGGTGGGCCTGGGCCTGCCCACTTGACATCCAGGTCCGCCCCAGTCACACTCGACTGTCAACTGTTGCCTCATTGAACTATAATTAATGGCATAGCAATGAGCAATAATTAATCATTTTTTCAAAAGTCTTCTGTGATATCTACGATTTCAATTTCAAAGTATAATTTTTGGGCACGGATTATAATATCTACCTACACGCTTTCAGGTTGGGCCCGTCCGATTTTTTCGGGGCCCACCTGTTTCTGCCTACGCCCTTGCTGAACGGGAGCGCTACAACCCCCCAGGGGGGGCGTTTGGGAGCCCTAGGGGTGCGTAGAGAAGCATGCAGCTGAGTGGGGGCGGGTCTTAGTTCCCAATCAGGATTAGTCTATTTTATTTTTCAATACTAAGGGTGGTTTTGGCAGGCTTATGATGAGGTCGGGGGGGGGGCTTATGATGGGGTCAAGGGGTCGTTCAGAAAAGGTTGAGGATCACTGGTTTACATCACGTCTTTTCTTGATTTGCATTGCCCCTTCAGTAGTAAAGGTAAGCTGCCCTCATTCAGATACATTGGAGACCATCGTGGCTTTTTCCAGGGCCTGACCCACTTACATGTTTCCTTTAATTAAAGCCATCCTCCTCTGTATTTATTTCACCAGAGGGTACTTTTAAAAGTAAAATGATGCGTAGCGCTGCGTAGTTACTTCACACAACCTGTGGATATAATCAAGAGACCAAAACAACAGCCTCTTCTGGCCTCAGCACAAAAGTGATACCCCCAGCAACATCCAGTATAGTCCAACTCCCGCCTCGTGCATCAAAACAATTGCCTTTGATTTGGTGCTGTTTAAAACGGCTTTGATTTGCCTCCAGTGGCTGCTGTGCTTCATGCAGATACTAGCTGGACAAAGATGGAGAGAGAGAGAGAGAGAGAGAGAGAGAGAGAGAGAGAGAGAGAGAGAGAGAGAGAGAGAGAAAGAAAGAAAGAGACAGAGAGAGAGAGGGAGAGAGAGAGAAAGAGAGAGAAAGAGAGAGACAGAGAGAGGGGTGCTTCATGCAGATACTAGCTGGACAGAGACGGAGAGAGAGAGAGAGAGAGAGAGAGAGAGGGAGAGAGAGAGAGAGAGAGAGAGAGACAGAGAGAGAAAGAAAGCGAGAGACAGAGAGGGAGGGAGAGAGAGAGAAAGAAAGAAAGAATGAAAGAAAGAGAGGGGAAGAGGGAGATAAAGAGAGAGAGAGGGGGAGAGAGAGAGAGAGAGAGAGAGAGAGAGAGAGAGAGAGAGAGAGATAGAGAGAGAGAGGGAAAAGAATGTGGGCGATCAATAGCCTCAGTATCTTCTGGTAATTTGCATCAGGCGTACAGTGCAGGCTAATTGCTTTAATGAGCAGTAGAATTAGTGTCCCCTCTAATTAACCCTCCCCTCTCCAGAGGGTTATCAACCAATGCATTTAAGCATGCAAGTGTTAATACAGTACACAAGTACAGCAATAACATACAGTACACACAAACTCAGACACAGACACACAAACTCAGACAGAGAGACACACACACACACACACACACACACACACACACACACACACACACACACACACACACACACACACACACACACACACACACACACACACACACACACAAACACATAAAAAAACCTTGATTAAATGGGGACCTTGGTTCGTGATAAGGCAAAAACACCCCCCCCCCTCCTCAGTTGCTGAAATATTTAGGCTGTTGTAATTTGTTTTGCGAATAAATACACCGCTGGCAGCGCATCTGAGATCCATCCCACAGATGGGGTTTAATGTTTGCTACGACAGCAAGAGAGGGCGCTGAATCTACATTACATATGCCTAATTAAACCAAAGATAGCGAGCCTTCAGTCCCATCTCCTTTCAGTGTGCAGACAGGACGCATCTGCTGTCATCGCCTGGACACAGTTGCACTCCAATCTTTAAGCGGGTATGTCAATTAGTGTCATGTTGACGGCCAGTGTCTCTTTAGACAGATCAGCCGTATACATAGTAAAAAAAAAATGCAGAGTACATTTAACACTTAGAAAGTCAATTTCTGTATTTGGTCCCAGAGTACTCTCTGAGTGTTGAATTAATACTTTTTTTTTAATATTGTGTACTGTAGCGTGGAAATACAGAAATGGTGCTGCTGCCTAAGCTGAAATTTGAACTGACTAGCACTGAAATGCTGGAAACACATGCAACTAGCTAGAGATGGGATCTCTGGCTCTTTCACCCAATCCGCATCATATTGGCTTGCTCCTTTCAAAGAGCTGTTAAAAAACTGGCTCGTGAATGTTTTTTAATTGCTAAGAAGAGTGTTAATTAGGTCTTAAGTTAGTTAGTAATTAAGTGTTAAAAAGATAGCAATCTTGACTCCACTGCTAGGTCATTTTCTCCAAAGAACAACTGATCGTCCTCCTCCTTTAGAAGACTGTCTCTGCCTCTCTCCGAAGCAGAAACTTGTGCTATTTTCCCCAAATTAAAGTACTCAAGGGAGGGTCACATGCTTAAAAGTAAAGAAAGATGTATGTAAAAAATGGTAGAAGGGCTCCCCCAGCTATGATTTGGTTCCCATCGTTCTCATCCAGGAGCCATTCAAAAGAATCGATTAACTCATGAATGTCACAACACTACAACTAGATACAGACAGGTACCTGTATGTGCAGAAAGGGTTGGCAGAGAGGAGAGAGAAGGGGAGAGAGAGAGAGAGAGAGAGAGAGAGAGAGAGAGAGAGAGAGAGAGAGAGAGAGAGAGAGAGAGAGAGAGAGAGAGAGAGTTGAATTTTCTCTGGCGTCTAGCCTACAGGGAGTGTTTGTCACTGTGCGAACATGTTCTTAATGACATCTCAGAGGACACAATACGGGCAGCATAAGGCATAAAATGAGCCATATTTTCCTGTTTTTGTCTTTTACAGCCCCCCTTTGTGAATGCCAATGTACGGCTATACGTCTTTTTGGACCACCTAAGAGTAATGTTTGTGACAAACCTCAATCCACCCCCACACACTGCACACACAAGCCTCAACTCTAAATCCCTCCACTCTCCACCTGCATTGTTGTGGATGACATTTTCCATCTTTGGTGTGAAAGTGCAGGTGGTTTTGCATCACTCCTCCGTGTCGCTGGCACATCGTTAAAGAAACATGACTTTGGGGATCACCACCTGGATGCCTGGGCAATGCACAATATACAGTACACTTCAAGTCAGCCCAATCCCTCATGCAGCTAAACATGTTCAGCCCCACCAGGAGGCATTTTCTGACCTACAACAAGAAAACAGAAGGAGAAAGAAACAACAGCAGAAAATGATAAAATTCCCCGTCTTTATTTTTAACTCTGCCATATAGCTACGTATTCTATACGATAGATGCAAGAATATGGAACCGATGGACTGAGGCGATTCTCAGGTATTGATAACAGGAACCATAACATTTTATTGCATGAAATGTCACAAGCTCCCGAGGGTGTGTTAGTGGGCATCAGGGAAATCGACAGGGGGTGGGGGGGTGGGACAAACAGGTCAGTTGTCTTGGGTCTAGAGAGAGAGATGGACCCCAGAAATTGTGTCCTCATTACATTGTACGTGCACGTAGTGGGCCCAGGGTTGGCAGGCAAAGTTCAACTGAGTCACCAGGGCCCCATGTACTGTATATAGGGGACCCACACAGTGTCTGATTTATAGACATATGGCTGGAGGGGGGTCCATTGGAGCTGATTGTACATAGGGCCCACAAATTACTTCCACGCCCCTGATTAGGCCCTTTCAGATTACTTTGACCCAGGTGCAACCGAAGCTGTCAGTGGCCCTGGCTTGCATGGACAACACAGCCAGGCAGGGAATTTGACAAAGGGGTCAGTCATCCCAGGCCCAGGGAGTCAGGGGCCCCAACATTGGGTTTCCATTACAGCATTGGATGGGGGCCCTTTCAGAGGACTTCATCCAGGGCCCAAGTAAAGCAGTCAGCAGCCCTGGCTAGCATGGCCAACACACTGCATACTGCCATTTGCACTCCTCTCATTGTCTTATTGTCTTGTTCACATGTCCAGCATGTTCACATCACCACCCCCCCTTTCAAGTTTCCAACAAGATGAGACGATAATAATAGAACAAGGGCTTGTACCGTTCCCTCCACTTGTACACACACACACATATACACAGGTTCACACACACACATGCACAAGATCACACTCACACACACACACACACACACACACACACACACACACACACACACACACACACACACACACACACACACACACACACACACACACACACACACACACACACACACACACACACACACACAGATTTCTACAAGGAAGAAACTGTGACAAGGACTGCTCCCTGTGAGACTTCTATGAAAGAAAAGGGTTTCATTAACATAAAAGACATGTTTCAATTCCAAAATCAACTTATATTTCTTGATATGCAATTACATGGCCACATGACAATGGTATATAAAAATAAAAAATAAAAACACATCCTCATGTGTGTGTGTGTGTGTGTGTGTGTGTGTGTGTGTGTGTGTGTGTGTGTGTGTGTGTGTGTGTGTGTGTGTGTGTGTGTGTGTGTGTGTGTGTGTGTGTGTGTGTGTGTGTGTGTGTGTGTGTGTGTAGTCTATGTGGTCTCCGTTCAGTGTAAATCCATGTCTTCACCTCAAAGATAACAGACAATGGTACTACGTAGACACAGGGCTCTTTTCCGCTTTTCCTTTTGTCAGTTTACTCCATCTCTGTCTATTTTACTCCTCCTCCATATGCCATATTCACATCGCAGGACCCTGCGGCTCTGCTTCAGCACCTAGCAGCAGAAAAAACATCTACTACTGCTTCATTGCGCGCACGTGTGTTTGTGTGCGTGTGCGTGTGCGTGTGTGTGTGTGTGTGTGTGTGTGTGTGTGTGTGTGTGTGTGTGTGTGTGTGTGTGTGTGTGTGTGTGTGTGCGTGCGTTGCGTGCGTGCATGTGTGCACTGCAGCTCTGCTTCAGCAGCTAGCAGCAGAAAAGACATCTGGCAGTTGTGTCTACCACTCTACACCGTCATGCACAACTCTCCTGCAGGGCACTCAGCAGCACCATGTCTCTCTCTCTCTCTCTCACTTAAGTCTTTCACCCCAATTATGGCAGTGCAGTACACACACGTCGCTGCTATTTACTAGCTTCTCGCTTGCTCGCCTACTCGCCTCTCTTTCATGGAACGTTCGCTGAAAGTTCCCGTGGCTTTAACTGCCAATAAACAGGCGAGAAGTACCGAACTCTGCCTTCCAATTGGTTACTCGCTTACTTGCCTCGCTCGAAGATAAAATATTTTCAACTCGGGATCCGCCCACATCGCATCGCTTGTACAGTACTTGCCTACTCGCCTGCTAGTCTCGCTGGAACACATTGACATTCTAGCAGCGACGTGTGTGTACGGCCCCTTACTGACTGACTGACTGACATGCTGACACTAGAGATGGGATTTATGGCTCTTTGTCGGGATCCGGTTCTTAGTGGCTCGTTCCTTTCAAAGAGCCGTTCAAAAAACTGGCTCTTTTGGCTCTTTTTTAAATTATTTATTCAGAGTTAAGAATGTAATACTTTGACTCCTCCTCAATTTTGTCCAAACAACAACTGATTATTCTCCTGTTTCTAAAGACCGTTTTTGCCTCTCTTTGAGGCAAACAATTGTGTTTTTCCCCAAATTTAATATACTCTGGTCGAGGTCACATGCTTAAAATGAATGAAAAATGAACGAAATAACGGTCGAGTGGCTCCCCCAGCTGTGATCTGGTTCCCATCGTTCACTTCAGGGAGCCGTTCAAAAGAACCGGCTCGTTCATGAACGACACACCTCTAACAGACACCACTGGTTCGGAAGCCTGTGGAACAGTGAAATGGACTTGGGGGGGGTCAGTTGTCCTAGGCCAAAGAAGGGGTGAGGGGGTGGGTCCTCATTATACATATTATACATTGTATATGTTATTTGGTGTGGGGTGTGGGGGGTGGCAGAATTAGGTCCTCATTACATTGTATATATTGAGGTATTCAGATAATGTTGTCCTGGGCCCAGCCAAAGTTGTCAGTGGCCCTGCAGAGGAGTATAAGACGGACAGGGTTACTGGTTCTATCTAGTTCCATCCTGTATAGGCAGCCAGTCAGTTTTGCAACCATGAGCTGGATTTGACATACTTGGCCCCAATGATCTTCATCTCTTCCTTTTGTGTTTTGCTTTTTTCTGTAGTCAAACATGGTCGTATTTAGGCTATAGTTGAATGGTCATGCAAAAAAGGATCTTGCTTCAACATGCTCATATTTATTTGTGAAGGGTCATTATGAAAGGATCATGCTTGTTTTACCCAGGGCCGTATAAAAGCACAGGCTAGATATAGCTGCAGCCTTGGGGCCCCCACTTGCCAGGGGGCCCCCACTTGTGGAAAACACTGCATAAGTATGACAAAGATGCAATATTGAAATATCCATCCATTGTGTTGAGTACAGTTGGTAGACATGTTATCCTGAATTTCTAGCTCGCAATTATGTCACTGTCTACATACAATTTTTCGAAACATTTGCCTTCTGGGGGCCCCCACAGCAGCCTGTAGCCTAGGGGCCGCAGGTCATCTTAATCCAGCCCTGCTCCTACCTGACTGTCACAACCAATGTCCCCTCTCATTCGCACTCTACGTACTTCTCATTTCCCTTTCAGAGAGCTGTGTCAACACTAGGGGTTTCAAATTGCCCAATGATGCATAACATCACACATCATGTACTGGGTGCTTCATTTTCTGCCCAGGCTTTACTGTCCCCCATAAAATTTCATTCCCAGCGTATAGCGGCCAGGCCCTCACAAAGTAATGAATCCTCATTACGCTCCCAGAAAAGATCAACCCTGACATGGCGTAGTAAAGGTTTGTGTTGCAGGAAACGTACCAGACAGACTGCCCTGCACTGCACTGCACTGAACTGAACTGCACTACATTCAGGGCTGGATTAATGCATAGGCTAGATATGGCTGTAGCTTAAGGCCCCCACCTGCCAGGGGGCCCCTGATCGGACAAAAGTGAACTTTTGTCTCATTTGTGACAAGATGCAATATTGTTAAATTATTGTGTTGTCTTGAGTACAGTTGGTAGACATGTTAGCCTGAATTTCTAGTTCATAATTATGACATTGTCTATGTCAATTTGTCACAAAATTGGCATTACGGGGGCGGCGGGGGGTCACAGCAACCTGTAGCCTAGGGGCAACAGGCCATCTTAACCAATTGGCGCCTAAGGCACCTGCAAAAAGGCTGCTGAATGCCTGAGCCCTTTTTAAGAAAATCTGCCCTCTGCCTATAAAAACCTAAATATCTCAGCTTCTGAAGCACATAAAAATGTGCACTAAGACCCTCATTTTTCATTACAAAGTGTTCATTCATCTCAAACAAACAGAGATTTTTTTAATAAAGTTGTCTCAAATCTCATGAGCCTGAATGTTGTGTAACGCAGCTCCAGGCTCCAGGGCCAATGTTGTGCAACTCAACATCAGGCATCAATGGGTTAATCCGGCCCTGATTACACTGATTGCAGCAATAGCAGCTAAGGACTTATTAGAGAACCTTCATTCAACAACAACAACATTTCAGAAGACCTTTACATAGTACAAACACATTCAGTGTTGATTCAACACTTAGAGAGTCGATTTAACACCATCTAGTGCGTTTAGCCCCAGAGTACTTTCACATGTTGAATTAACACTGCATTTTAATACTACAACACTGCATTCAAGACGTGTGGGCTGTTTGGCAGTGTGTGCGAGGTCGTGCTAGACTAGAGCAAGGTCTCTAATTACCTCATATTGGCTGGACGATTATGGAGATCAGCTAATTACAGGTGTTAAATACCAGGTGTGAAATCCCTGAGTAAGAGCATAGCCAGAACCTCCATTTAGCTGTCTCACTCACACGAGAGAGAAAGTGATTGAATTCAGCCGAGTGCGCAACATTAGGCATATTTGAGTTTAAGTTTCTCGGCTTTTCATCCCCTTTTGACATTTTTCTCGAAGAACTTTTTGTATTCCCAGACGGTACACCTCTGACCTCGCTCCACCACCATACATTTTTTTGTATTCCTCCGCAGTGCCGCCCGCCATGCATGCACCACTGGACTGCCTCTGACACCATGTCATCCTTAAGACTTGGACTGAGAGTTGCTTTTGAAAGTGAATGAGGTTGTTGAGGGTGAGCTTTCATTCTGCCAGAGACACATACATGCATACATACATACATAGATGGACACATTTAACAGGTCAAGATGACAGCCACGACGATCCCTCCACGCTCAGCCCTGCAATTCACAGTGGATGGTCACGCATGGCTGGAGAGGACATAGATAACACATATTAAGGAAGGCGGTGGAAGTGCCGTGGTGGATGGACTCCATGTTGCTGACAGGACTGTCAAAATCGGGAGGTAAAAAAAGACGGACTGCGACTGAATCGCAAACGGCCCCACGTAACAGGGGAGTCAGATGTTTTTGTATTCACATCTTAAAGTGACACTCCATGATTTCTGCAAATAGTCTCACTTCCCACCTCCTTTGAAGTTTGACCTCTCTCCCGTTCTTCAAGCCAGAGGCGATTCTAGGGTCTACTGGGGCCCCAAGCGAAAATTCAAAAAGAAAGAACATTCTCTACAAATCACCACTTCTAGTCTAAAGTGTTAAATGTTATTCGTCATATCCAGGCTTGGGGACCCCAAGTGGCTGCCTGCCTAGGCTGATTATAAGATGTGCCTCTGCTTCCAGCTATCCACTGTGTGCGGTGATATAAGTAAGGGTTAACGTTCGGCGAGAAGGTCGCTACCGTGGAATAGCAGCACGACAGAGAGAATCTTTAGACCCCGACGCGGAGCGGAGGGGTCTTGTTCTCTCTGAAGTGCTGCTATTCCACAAAGCGACCGACTCGCCGAAAGTTAACCCGCTTATTATATGGATATACTTAAATGATTCACACATGGCGGGGACATTTCTTTAGGCCTATTTAATGTGAAGTCTATTATAGTTTTTAATGTCAAAAGATTGTTGCGCAAAACAAAACAGTGCCGTTGTGGAACACCGCTAACAGCTAGGTAGCCAGGACAACAGGTGTTGTCTATCACAGCAGCTGATTAGAGTCTTGTTGAAAAGTCGCTTTAGCAGTGAAAAGTCTTGTTGCCATTGACAGCGGTCTGTTATAGACCAACCCGTCCGTTATCGAAAAATAACAGACGTGCGAACGTTGGGGAGCCCCGTTGAAATGAATGGAGCATTCGACCGATGACGTCACAACCATATAATAAAGGTAGTTAATGGTTGGAGTAGTTAATAGTTCCAAACTAGAGCGTGGCTCGGGCCGGTTTTTTCTGTCCGAGCCCGGCCCTCAGCCGACAGAAAAGTGATCAACCCCGACCCGAGCCCGAGACTAATTAAAATGTTTGTGTCCAAACCCGTCCGAAGCCCGAGACCACTGTAATAACAACAGAACCTGTGCGCAAGCAATATTTTCTATGTGGCCTCCTTCATACTCAAAATAGCACGTGATAAATAGCCAGGATAGGCAACTAGGATGAGGCAATTTGCTATAATTTAGTTACGCACGCATAGTAAGTATAAACACACGCATACATGTGACAGCGCACCTTATGTTTCTTTCGGTTAGACCAGAGATGTTGGGTGCTGTGATCAAATGCATGGGAGGGGCGTGAGAGGATAAGAAAGGCGAAAACTAACGAATACGGTTTGGATGCAGTCGGCGCGGCTATGGACGCATTTGTTACGTTACTGTTAGTGAAAATAAATCCCTGCGAGCCGGTGAAGATGCCACTCCTTGTCGTTAAGAAGGATGGGCTATAAGTTCACCCCGAAGAACAGTAGCCTGTTCGGCCCTCCAAGAGAATGTCATTTCCCCTGATGTCCATGCGGTCAATATAAAATCAGGAAAGGTTGCACGCGCATAGTTACAACTGTAGGCTACAGTAAAAGTGACAAGAATTAAGAACCTACGTGAAGGACATGAAATGTCACAGCGGACAAAGTAGTAACAGCCCCTACCTTAGGCAACTCCACGTCGCTTGTGCGTCTTCTTAGTTATCCGTATTATGCTCCTTGCTAGCCCATGCTGCAAATGTAATCCTTGGTGACCAATGCAGTGACAAACTTCGTCATTTTATGTTCAACATTTAAGACAGCACCGAAGGCATGCTAAAACATGGCCTACACTAGGCCTACAACAAAAGACCACGCGTTCACTGACAACTGTATTTGGCGCTTATTAAGAAAGCAAGTTGACTCGGCATTCCTGCTCGGCTGACTGGGAGTGAGCGTCCATGTTGCCACTGGTAACTGGCGCGTGCATACAGCCAATAATAATCACTCGCACGAGTAGCCTACCAACATTTTCACTTATGCATATTCAATTACTTATTTTTTAATCACAAAACTGCCGTTTGCATGAACTGAAACGTTTCCTCTGATTGCTTACAATTTTCACAATGTCTGTTTGGTTCAAGCCCGAGCCCGACCCGAGTCCGACAGATATTCTATTTTTTTTTGTCCGAGTCCGGCCCGGCCCGTCGGGTTCCGACCCGGCCCGTCGGGCTTCGGTCGGGTTGCCATGCTCTGTTCCAAACTAGCATGTGTCATTGTAGCTAATGGGCCCTGCTAATGATACTTAAATGCTAGTTTGGAGGTACAGATTACATCGCTGGACTCCAAGAATGGCTGGAAGAAGAGGAGAAAGGTAAAACTCAATTACTTGAAGGGGTGAAGGGTCATCGCTCATCTGTTTAGATTGTTCAGGATTCAGTGGCAATTTCTATATAAAAAGGAGACAATACACAGCCATCAGGTCTTTTTTTTGGAGCTAAGTAGCTTTACTGGGGTGTGTTTCTCGAAAGCGAAGTTGTTAGCTAGTTAGCAACTTGGGAAGTTGCCAAAAGGAAATGGCATTGCAAACAACAAAGTAGCTAATGAAGTTAGCAGCTATGGATTCGAGAAATGCACCTCTGGACTGCACAGAAAAATACCTGAAGTATGCCGATTTTCTGCTTTAATAAACTCATTTATTTAACTTGAGAGGATATGGGAAAGGAGCACATGTCCAGAACTACTGGAAAACTACTATAATCCAGAGGTGTCAGAAGTAAAAGTAAGTAAATTCATGGTGTATAAGTATAACACTCGTACATTATATATTACATAGCTGTCACACCATTTACTCCATTGTACCTAAAGGGATAGATAGACTGTGTTGTTTCTGAAAAACAATAAAAACCTAACAAGAACCCACAACAAACTTGATGCAACCAGTGCAGAGTCAGCTGATCGTAAGGCAAGTACACAGGTCTACTGGGTACTCAGATAAGTTACCTGTGTTGGAAGGAAACCATGTTTCTTCTTTTTCTTTTACTTTCACTTTTAACATCTCTGCTATACACAGGGGTCCATTGGAGCTGGGCACCGCACAGACAGGGGGCAGAATTTGGTGGGGAGCGTGTCTATGTTCCCACAGCCCATTGGTCCCACATCACTAAGACATTTAACATTATTTTTTAGGTCCATTGCCACTTGCTGGCACAAAATTCCCACATTTCTAAGAATTTATTCAAATTTAAGCCCTATGTCCCATGGCGGGGAGAAAGGCATGTTCTCTTAGTTTACTCGGAAATGTGGGAACATGGAGTTGTGGAGCATAGGGTATATATTTAAATAATTTCTTAAAAATGTGGAAACATGGAGCAGCAAGCATGCTGTGGGACCAACGGGCTGTGGGACCAATGGGCTGTGGAAACATAGAGCTGACCCCATTTGGGGCTACAGTGCACCCCTGGTTATGGTCTGCCAGAAATACCTTGAGGAAGATGTTGACAGCCACACTCCCGCTTGATCCTTCAGTTCACAGTGGATGATCACAGGTGGTCGCACTCGCAGCAAGTACGGTAGATAACACTTATGAATGCATGCAGTCAGTGGCGTAACTATCGGTAAGCAGGGACTGCAGTTGCTTACGGGCCCACGAGCTCTCAGGGGCCCCTTTGCGGACGCCTAGTGGGCCCCCATTGGTACTTGGGACTAGAATGTCTCTGCACACGCAGAAAATTCCCCGGTAAGTCCTCTAATCAATGGATGTTGACCGGACCGTATTTATATCACAACAGATGCCACCGTCCAACATGATGGTGTGCCGTTTAAACACGACACCAATGGCAAAGCCATGCTACTATTAATACTGTGCTAATAACTGTGTTTAGTTCATTAGACGGTTCTTTAAAAATACAGTCATATAATATGTTTCAAACTGCAATAAATATCTTAACAATACGGTGTATTTGAGTCTTTTATTTTTTTACATTACGACTTGGAATTATGGAACATGTTACGTAGCCTACGTAACGTGCGTGCATACAGGAAGAACTTTGGTGCAACGTGCAAGACGTCACATCACGTTAGACATAGAAGAAATCTGATCATATTATCTAAACTTTAACAATGTGTTGGCAACGATGGATAACAAAAAGAGGCAAAGAAGCGGATTTAAAAAAAGAAAACGGAAAGAGGAGCTGCTGGAAGAACGGAAAAAACTTCCGAAAATAAACTCCTTTCAAAGAGCCGCAGAGGGAAAGGTGGACGTTGTTCCTGCTAACTACAGTGAAGATTGCGACCAAGAAGAGAACTATGGACAGAGGGGGCTGTGAAAGTATCTAGCCCCCTTGTTGTGCTAGAAGCAGGGGGTCTGACTCTGACAGTGACAGCTCGTTTACAGAAGATGACAACCTGGCCGGCTCAACACCGACGAGGGAGCACCCAACTGATATGGGACATTTCCCCGACAGCCTTGATGCAGACGTGAAAAGGGGAAAGGACAAGCAAAACAATGTTAGCACGCCACATATCCAGCTTGCTAGCCGCGGTGCGTGTGTTGAACTGTGGATTTAAGTCAAGTGGAATAATTGCGAGAAGCCCTGAGATCAAGACAGCGTTTTATGGTAAGGTAAGGACATTTGGTTGTTAATTTTGCCGGCCGTGGCATAATGAGTTGGGTTTATTTTGCCTGGTGCGATTGTTGTCACAAGCCTGAAGTTGTCACAAGCCCGTTTTGAAGTGTGTTTGGCTAAATGGTTATTGCGCTAGACGGACTCGGATGTTGTAACATTCTTTTTTCAAATTTCGTGCGCTTTAAATCTGTACCTGTGCTCGTCATGTTCTGCTTTTACATGTCTTCATGAAGACTTTGGAAAATCTCCATATATGGCATTTCAATGCAGATATGCCAAAACGACAGAGGAGTAGGCTACTGCACATTCGTTGAAGGAAGGGGTGGTGCTTGAAAAGATATCGGTTGTAGTTATGCATTTGCGTGAATGTTTCACATACATTTCAGACACAAGCTTGCAGCTAGTGTCAATGTATTTGAATGATTAGTACTGTGCCTAGCAATGACTAATTGTTAGTCTTTCAGACAGATATGCAGTCTCTTGAGTTTCATTTTGGCAACATAGGAGGACTATAGTTTTAGTGGGTTCCTGGATTGGTCTGTCGCGCGTCTGTGTGGTCACTTTGCAGGTGTAAAGTGAACATTTTAAATGCACTCAAATACACTGCGGTTTGGCTCGTCTGATTTTTTCGGGATTTTATGATTACTGCCTACGTCTGCCATCACCTAGGCCTACGTGTTTTCGTGGATGTGTAGCGGTATACCAAATGTGTTTTCATGGACATGCATGGTGTGCCGTCAGCATGTTTTTGTTTATGTGGTGATGCGCTGTCATCAAATTTCCGTTCAAGGTGCGCTGTCACCATTTTTCTGTGTGTGATGTGTGATCAATACTACTAAGAAGTGCATAATTTTATGTTCCTTTATGTGACCTTTATCACGTGTTGTACTTTATATGGGGCCCACACAGATAATGTTGCTTACGGGCCTATTGCTGTGTCGTTACGCCACTGCATGCAGTGGAAATCGCATGGCTGCACACACCATGTTGCAGAGAGGGGCAGATGGGTACAAAGGGGTCACTTGTCCTGGGCCCAGGGACAGAGGGGCCCCCGGAATTGGGTCCTTATTACATTGTATGTATTAGGATTGGGGCCCTTTTCTGGGCCTGGCTAAAGCTGTCACCCTGGACAGGGGTGTCGAAATACAGTCACCAAGGCCCCACCAATCGAGGGCTCCATAGGCAAACAGATTTCTGATTTTTACATCTTACCATGTAAATGGGGGGTCCATTTGAGCATGGGTGCACAGGGCCCAGAACATGTTGCTATGCCCCTGGATGCAGACGGCCAAATTACCACAGAAGGCGAAAAGGTTCCCCACATGTGGAAAATTACGCTCCACTGCCATCATAACAAGCATCTCAAAACAACAAGAACATAAATCTTCCAAATATGGCCACCGTGAGCACTGAGTAGTATGCAATTGGTGATATTAAAAAAAAAACCAGAAGTTTCAGCATAAAACCTTGGCTGCTTTTCTATTGTTTTTCCCACCTGGGGGAACAAACAGAAACTACTTTTGTAGTGTCTTAGGACCAGTGTCGTCTGAAAAAAAAGATAGAGTTGGATTAACAAGACGAGGCAATAAAAATGGAGAATATTGCGATAATACTGTTCATCAGAGGAACAGCAATCCCCAGCTCACCACAGAGCAGAACAGAGTGTACTTTTACCCCTGTATTATATACAGTATATATACCACTGATTCTTCAAAAACTGGCTAAAACAGGTTGTAATCTTGAAAGAAAAAAAAAAAAGTGAATTACAAAATAATATGGTATATCCTCGTAGACAAAGGTCTTGACTTTTCAGAAATGCACAAGGCCAATCTCCCCATTTTGATTTTTTTTCAGAAATCAGGTTTTTCTCCGATCATACCTTGTTTTTTGTCAACACCGTCAGACACAATTAAAAGCAATGAAAAGAGTATTGATTTGGTTGCATATGTATCTGGAGTTTTTAACTGCTTGTGTGTGTTTTTTGGTTCACACATACGCCTTTAAATGTTGAAAATTCACTTTCATTCTATTTTAATACTGCTTCATGTGTTCTAATTTAAAAATATGTGCTGTCAGACAATGCTTACTTAAAGTCTAAATAGAAAAAAAAATTGTAATTTCACAAATATTCGTGTAGGCTTAAATTTGCTATTACTTTGATAATTCAACAACTCCAAAGGAAAATTTTGTAAGGACATTCATTTAAAATGTCCAAAACTCCTTCTTACGGTGGTGACTTAAGAACTGACGGTGGTGACAGTAATCTGAAGGTGGTGAAAGTGACCTAATTATTACCTACATTTAGCAAAATAAATAGCCCTCTCAAGTCAATGACATCTAGCATAAACACTTTATTTTTGTGTGTGCACAGTATGTTTGTGCATGTGTTTTTTCTTCATTTGTTAGATACTCTATGAAGTAGGCCTAGATTATTGAAAATGTGGCATAAACAGGTTTTAAGTTGTTCAAATCCAAAATATAGAGGTGTATTATCATAGATGAAGGTCTTGGCTGTGCAGTGAATGTATTGGCCAAGCTCCCCATGTTTTACATTTTTCATAAAATGGGCTCTTACTTGGTTTTGTCACCAGCGTCAGACAGAATTAGAAGTAAAAAATATGTTTACTGTAAATGAATTACTTTTACAATTCAACATAATTCTAGATACTTATTGGAAGCATATTCTTAAAACTTGTCAAAAACATGTAAAACACATGCTTTTTTGTGAACTACATCAGATGTCACCACCGTCAGGTTTTGTGACAAAAAACCCTCCAAATGCACCTCAGTGGAGGCTGGAGTATAAGTTTCGCTCACAATTATTACTAACATGTCTGGTAATGTTTCATTAACCAGCACAATTTAGTAAAATATGGAACAAGATGATGAGCGGAACAAAATCTGACGGTGGTGACATCTGACGGTGTGAGACAAATATGTCAAATGACACCCTGGGTCTTTACCTGGATTCATTCTGCTCATGAAAATGTAGTTTATTTTCAACAGAATTGGCAGTTTATTGCTGAGACATGTTTTAGCCGCTTTCTCAAGAATCAGTGATACACCATATTCAGCCTCCCCCCTGCTCCAGCAACTGTAACTCGGGCCATTTGTGAAGTCTTTACGAGAAATACAGAAAAAAACTACTTTAAGCCTCGTGGTGCCGTTACAAATAGCCTCGTTTCTCGTGGTTGGGTGACAAAAGGGGGAACTGACAATTGGGGTAGTTTGGTTCTGGGGGGACATCAACAATCAAGCGTGAGTGAAGGCTAACTGGAAACAACGGTAATCAAATATTTCAAACAAGTGATTTAGGGTTAAGTTTAGGGTTAGGGTTAGGGACAATGTTGGAGGAAGGGAGACATGGCATGAAGCTGACACAACGACAGCGCTCCCCTGACCCCTCCCGGAATGCACGCTGCTCGGGTGGTCTCTCACTCGCTACGAAAAATGAGGCGGCACCACGAAGCATACAGTTGATTTTCCCCGAGCCTGGGCTCGCTCCAGACATACTCCTGTGCTCTTGCTCTCTCTCTCTCTAGCTCTCGCTCGCGCTCTCTCTCTCTCTCTCTCTCTCTCTCTCTCTCTCTCTCTCTCTCTCTCTCTCTCTCTCTCTCTCTCTCTCTCCCTTCCCTCAGCATGTCTTCCTTGGCCCTATTTAATCTAACACTATTTAAATCTGCCAAATTAAGGCCAGCCAATTAAAATTCAATTCCAGCCAAGGCAGGCCGTGTGTGTGCATGAAGGGACGGGTGGTCTAATAGCTGGGTATTAATTAGTTCCAAAGAGCTGTGTTGCTTGACCTGCTTCATTTTCTATTTGTATTAAGGGTTGAGGCCCTGACATATTGATCAACCACACACATACCAAGTTTTAGATGGTAGGGGAAAAAATAAATGATTTAATGGTGAAAAAAAATCCCAGAACGGAACGTTTCAGCTTCTAAAGCTGAGGGGATGTATGAAGGGTTTAGTTGCAAAACGGTGTAGGCTATCCACCTTTTTTGACTTTTGCATTTTGCATTTGCTTTTGACTGTTCAGAGGTCCTGGAAAGAATGTGTGAATTCTTGCCATTTAAATGTTTTGGGAACATACTGTGTAGCCTCTGCAGCTGGGGTAGCCGGTGACCCTATTCACTTGCTGAAAATGCAAAAAAAGAGCAGTAGGCCTAAGTGCAAAAACCCCAAACTGAGAAAAACAGCATTCATTTAAGATCTGTGGTAAGGGAATGTAGCAGGCCCGGGTAAGCAGGCACATCACATGGTACAGCCTTCTCATATTTCCTCTGGTGTAATCATTTAAAAAAAAAAATGCTATCGTAGGATCCATGACAAATAATAGAAGATCAGTTTGCGGGAGAAAATAACACAAGGCAATCTGTATGAGCAGTTGTACTGTATATGGACTCCTTGTGTGAGAGACATCACAATGTTCAGAACTAGCCTTTCTGAAGATTACACAATTGCCTCAATAATTAGCTCTACAGATGAACACAATGGGGAAACAGGGCATTTATCATATAGTGCGAGATACGTGGCTGCAGTATGGGGTTCAACAATCAGCCATTTATTGATTGCGCCTCCCGCAGTGCAAGTGCATTTTTATCACAGTGCAACGAAGGGAAATTATATCTTGTGGGAGGCAAATGAAAAGTCCCAGTGTGGTAGATTAAAAGAGCAGCCACATCTCTGCGGGTCACTGCCAAAGCGATGCGTGGCGATACGAGGGTCGAATGGCCCTTTCTGATGCCCGCCTCCCTTATGTTATTATTATATTAAAATATGTCAGCCTTAAAATAATTAACAAGAGCCTCTGGGTTTCTGGGGGACAGAGAGGGAAAAAAAAGAAAACGGTTTGCCTCCCACCTGCGTCTGAGTCATAACAATCTCATAGTCTAGTCTGAGACACTGGCATTGCCGCCTGAGTGAAAAAGGAAAAACTAGAAAACACAGAAGGCACTTTAACTGCCAGTGGCATTAATTATTCATGTGAGATCTTACAGGCACAACATTATTGTGATAATTTAACAAAGGACTGGCCATTTCCTTATTTCCTTAGAGGTAGACAAGAACATGATCTCTAAAAAATCTGTGCTCCTGGACACGGATGTTAAGGTCACAAAATCTGTGTCCGGGAGCACGGATTTTGCCAAAATTCCGTGCTCCTGGACACAGAATTGTTTTCCGTGCTCCTGGACACGGAATTGTTTTCCGTGATGGACAAAGAGAAGTGCTCTCTCTATAGGCTACTCCCACAGCTCTATGTTTCCACAGTCTTGTGTTTTCTCAGGATTTTTCTAATTTCAAATATTTTTTTTCTCAAAAAATACATTTCTTACTGACAGGTTAGGTTAGGGATTGTTTTGGTCTGGGCACAGCTACTTTTCTTTCATTCATTATATGCATTTGATAGCCTAGCAACCAACTGGAAAAGGTATTTCTCAAAAATATGTCTTTAATGACAGGTTAAGGTTAGGGAATGTTTTGGTCAGGGCACAACTGAAATTGCTATAGCATTATTTTTTTTAGAATTAGCATTTGGTATGGATTTTCTAATGATAGAGTTACACAGTGCTGTGGTAATAGCCTATAGAAAGCAGTTCCGTGTGCCCATCACGGAAAACAATTCTGTGTCCAGGAGCACGGAAAACAATTCCGTGTCCAGGAGCACGGAATTTTGGCAAAATCCGTGCTCCTGGACACGGATTTCGTGTCCTTAACATCCGTGTCCAGGAGCACGGAATTTTTGGAGATCAGGCTGCAAGACCAGACAGGAACAATAATTACACACTCACTCCAATGAAAAATTATAAAGGCCTGTCTTTTTTAATCATAATAAATACTGTACATATGTAATGCTGCAGTGTTTCAACACATCAAGAGTAAGACCAAGACTGTGGGTTTGACACTCTTAGTGCTAATTGCAAAATGTACTGCAAAAATCAGCTCGGTTCATTTGATAACGAGAGCATTCATAGGGACGTGGACACCACCCGCAGACAGACAGACAGACAGACAGGCAGATAGGCAGGCAGACAGATAGAAGGGCGTGCGGGTGGGGTGTGAGGGGGTTGGACACAGGGCCGTCGTTAGGCCTATTTTAGGGGGGCTTTAGCCCCCCCTACATTACTATTAGCCCCCCCTGAAACGATTTTGAAAAAAAAAAAAAATTTTTTTTTTTTTTTTTTACATTTTTCCAAAAACAAATGCAGTAAAGCACTGAATACGAACCATCAAGAAGGCAAGTTAATCTGAATACAAGTTCGTGGTTGCTTATTTATTGTTTAATGCCACTTAGCCTATATCCTACTGCACAGCAATAAAAGCAGGGTGCACAGCAATGTGGGAAACAGGTAGAGGATTGTGCTTTGTGACTAAAAACACCTCAGGAAAAGTGTAATTACTTACACGGATGAAATGTTCAGACCCAAAGTACCAATTTTTACTCACAATTCCCTTGTAATAAATCAATTTGACATTGTCTTGAAATTATAGTTGAGCTTTAATATTTGTCTTAGCAGTTTGAAAACACACATGAACTGATTAAAATAGCTACTAATGGAGTAAAAATGACCAAATATCTGCCGGGGATGCATAGTTTTCCAAGTAAGGAACCTGTTTGAATGAATCGCTTCCTGACCACTGCTTCTCCTGGAGATGCGCAGTTAGTAACTCCTTAAAGTTCCTAGTCCTTGTGTAAATTATGCTCTCTGTATTTTATCTAATCATTTCAACTTCCATACATAATATTCATCAGTTGAAACATTTTTAAATGTTTTGTTTAGCTTAGCTTAGAATGTTCGGTAACACTTTATTTTAGGGATACATCTATTAGCACTAATACATGCATTGGCCCTGTATAAGTAACTTATAAGGCTTGTACAAAGCAAAATCAAACATTTGTTAGGCATGTATTCGCAAATGTCTTGTTCATGCACAATAAGGGATTTATTACCATTTTAACCTTAGTAAGGACCTAGTAGGCCTTAGCGTTTGCTTAGTACATGCCTTACAAGTTACTTATACAGGCATTAACATTGTATGTATTAGTGCTAATAGATGTATCCCTAAAATAAAGTGTTACCGAATGTTCATTAAAATGTGAATTTTAAAAAAAAGTCACTGTAACTAGTGTTTAAAAATCGGTATGGTGCTCTTAAAATAATTGTTCAAGAAGACACTTTTGCACACCTCTGTAGGTGGGCAGGTGCGTAGGGTATTATCCCAGTGGGGTTGTCATTCAAGTGTAAAGAAATCCTGCATACTGTCCATTCCACCAACAAACTTTAATACAACATGAAGAAGGTCGGATGACCGAAACAATGTATTAAAGTTTGTTGGTGGAATGAACAGTGTGAGAGATTTCTTTGCTCTTAAAATAATGAATTCATAGACAAAACCTTAGCAGGTTCGCTGGAAAAATTTCGGTGCGCGCGCATTTACTTCCTCTAGGGGCTAAGCCACCCCTGGCTCTCAAACCTAGTGACGGGCCTGGTTGGACAGTTGGCGGACAGACAGACAGACAGACAGGCAGACAGAGTCTGTGTAATAGATGGGCCAACTCCCTTGGGTTGGACGTTTGGGGTACAGGTAACAATGGTTGGACTGATCTCTCTGGCTCGTTTCTACATGGTTTCTCTCCTCAATTCAATATCAGGTATAGAACAGCCACAGAGCATGGCATACACAACTGCTAATCCACTGCTCCTTTATGCAGAACATGTAGAGAGTGCTCTTGGGAAAGAGAGGCAGCCACATGATCTACCACAGAGAGGAGAGGAGAGGAGAGGAGAGGAGAGGAGAGGAGAAGAGAGGAGAGGAGATGGGAGAGGAGAGGAGAAGAGAGGAGATGCCTTGAGGAGGAAGCAGAGCACAACACAATACAGGAAAGAGAGAGAGAGAGAGAGAGAGAGAGAGAGAGAGAGATTGAGAAAAATCTAGGGAAAATGAAGGAGGGGGTGGGGGGAGTTGAAGGGAATGGAGGGTAAGGGAGCAAAAGAGGACAGAAAGGGAGAGGAGAAGGGAAGTGGGAGGGCAGAGGAGCGAAGAGAGGAGAGAAGAGGGGACGAGAGGAGATGAGAGCAGCAAAGAGCAGAGCACAGTAAAAGGAGAGAAGACTAGAGAGTGAGTAGAGAGAATAGAAAGAGGAGAGAGAATGACAGCGGGCCTGCAGTGCCGTGCATGGCGCTCAAGGAGACAAAGCTGGAGAAAGCTCAGCCATCAAGCATGCGCTGCCGAGCCCAGGAGAGGAGATTGGAGAAGAGGCTTGACAGCACTCAGAGTAGGGCTAGACCTGCCATCTGGCACAGTGGGCATTTCCTGGTGGAACCTGCACCCTTGTGGGCCCCTATTTTCAGAATTGTGAAAACAAAACCAAAAAACGTTTTTTTTTTTTTTTTACATTTCTTAAAATAGGGGCCCACAAGGATGCAGGGCCCACCGGTGAGTAAGTTCTGCACCGCTAATTATGAGGGGCGCCTTCAAGTCAAAAGTGCCTGGGCCCTATTTCTCCCACAGTCCAGCCCTCCGCTCAGAGAGGAGAAGGAGGAGGAGAGAGAGGGACCCATGTTCTGTAGCCATCTGGCCCGGGCGCCGATCCGGAACATGGCACTTGCAGGTGGGGAAGAGGGACAAGAAAGGAGGGAAGGGAGAGAAGCGGGAAGGAAATGGAAGAAATGGGATGGGAAAGAATGAAGAGGAGGAGGAAAACTATCAAGAAAGGGATTGCAGGAGGAGGGAGAGTTCAGTGTCTGTCTGTGGCACCCCATTTTACTTATTCAGTAGGCTGGGCTACCTTTGATCCGGTGAGCCCAGTCAGTGTGTCCAAATGAATTTCTATTTTCAGGTCAGTGTGTGCATGCTCAGGCTAGGCATGATCCATTTTTTTTGGGGTTCCTTTTTTCTGTTTTTTCCTTTAAATTTTTTTGATGATGATGAAAATGTGCACTTGAAGTACTTAGGACGGAAGACTTGTCATGGCGAATTTGTCCAGCTCTGAAAATGATGCATTCAGATGAGGGGCCGACGTTGCATGATTCATTATGGCAAAAAAATTTAGACCGTTGTTATGTTAGTTCGTTAGAGTGAATATTTAATTATTGCTGCAACTTAATTAGGGATTGTCTTTAAAGGCGGGAACTGTCATCTGCCATTCTCTGCAACACTGTGTTGGATAACAGCTGACAGCAGAGATGAGATATCAATCAGGAATACCCATGTGAAATACTAGGCATCTGTTCAGCGACGGATTGCCAGATCTTTTTTTTGTCTGTACTGACGGTCCAATGATCGGCAAGACTTTTCTTGTCTTCTAACTCGCAAGGGCTGAGAAGTAACAAAGCAATACCCGTATCTGTTGTGGGTGTGTTGTGTCACGTGATTGAATATTTCCAAATATTTTTGTATAGTGGTGTCAACAATGATTGACTCGGCGATGCAATCCAATGCGGGGCATGGACGATCCAGAATTGATCTGGCAAGTTCCAGAATCGATCCCGGTTTCAATTACTTCCATGGAGCACTCCAATGGAGCACTTCAAAACATTGCAAGACTGATACAGACTGATACAGAAAACAGCCAATAAAATGTTGCTCAGTATCTGACTACTTGTATTGCCTCATCATGACTGATTAAACATTTGCTTTGCTTTCAGTAGAAATGTAATGCATTGCAATGCATTGTAGAATTGAATTGGATCGGATCGGATCGCATAGAATCGAATCAAATCGAATCGCTACCTCCAGAATCGTGATCGAATCGGATCGTGAGGGCAGTGCCAATCTACCACCAGGCGAAGAGTGGCCATCGGGAGATCGGGGACTTGTCCCGGTGGGCCGCGGCCGTGAAACGCAATTATAGCAGTCATATTAAGTTCTCAGCCGGCACTGAAGTTTCACGAGTCTTCCTTTACAGGCTAAGTTTCTACTATTCACTTCATTGTTTCAGAACTTTGATGACTTGCCAGTATATATACCGTGTACCAGACGGCAATACCTCAATGACTGTGTCAAACAGTAAATTGGCCACACACCTTCTCTACTGATAATTTTCATACGTCATAGATCGCGGAAGTTTACTAGATCTTAGTAACACAATTTCGTTTTCAGTCTTTGAAGAAACTGTGATATTTAGATTGGTTACCAAAGGATGGAAATATAAATAGGTTATGATTTTCCGATTTCCACATGACTGTTACAGTTTACAGTCTTCCAGTCCAGATTCACTTGTTCTGTGGTTATTGACTTGGGTTACGAACAGACTCCACCAAGTGGTACGGAAGTGAACTGCAGCTAGGAATACACCACAGTCAGAAGCAGTGTTTTGTTTTGATGGCTTGATTTGTTAGAACTACCGGTATATCTCCTTATAGTCGAAATAATATTATTATCATACATATATTTATATGTGGCACATTTAGGATGAAGCCTATGTAATGTCTGAAGAAATGGAACAAAATAATTAGGCCTACCACACAAGATTTTGATGTGAGCAGTGCTGGGTAAACTGTGGATTAAAGTGGAGTAATTGCAAGAAACAAAGACATTCGCTGTGACGAAGACAGCGTTTTAAGGTAGGCCTACACTGTTTGGTTATTAATTTTATTGACTTATGGTTGTGCTTTGAAGTAGCCTAGGTTTGGCTTATTTGCTGCATGGTGGGTTTATTGCACAATGTAGACAGACTTTTTGTAAGCTATAGCCTACTCTTCTAGAAATCCCCACACTCAAAACTTTGTGCCCGTGCTCATCCTGTCTTCCTTAAACGATATTTCAATAGGCCTACAAACTGTCAAAATGACAGTGGAGTGCACATTTTCATGGAACAGTAGCGTGATGTAGCCTAATCTGTAACTAGTTCTATGGTGAATGCTTTGAACTGTGATGATGGCTGTGTATTTCATAAAGGTGTAGGCTACAATTCTCCACATCAGGTTGATATTTTGACAACAATAATGTCCACATGTAGTACGACTGCAGATGTCGTGTTTTTTGTCTTTTTGGATAGGGAACCATGTTGTTCGCATTTTTTTTTGTTTTTTTTTGTGGGTGGGTAAAAAGGGCCGCCAAGGGGAAAATTGTCCCGGTGAGAAAAGTCCTCCCACTCCGCCCCTGCACACCACTATTTGTGTACAGTTGGGTGGTTGGGTTGTTGGTTGGGTTGTGCATGATCAGAGGAAGTGATTAAAGAGGGTACTGTGTGTGAATTTGGTGGTTGGACCTAGGCTGGCTATTGTGATATCAAAGTTCTGTGAGCATTGGTCTGTTCAAGTCATCTTGGAAACCTCATTTCTCAGCGGGAGGTCTTAGCCCACGTCTTGCAAATGTTATTGAAGCAACAATCAATCAAACCACTCCTTCATTTCACTTACCAGAAGGGCCAATGACAGAACTATCTCCTATTAGACAGAACTCATTCCTTTAAAGTTTAAACACGCCCCATTCAGCCATTGGATATGGTGCGCATTTAATTTGTTTCCAATCCAAATTTCTGAATATCAGAGCGTGCTCAGCCAGACTGACTCTTAAACAATAAAGCCAATACTTAAAATTAGGCCTGGGACATTAGCGTTAATTTCTATTAATTGATCACGCGATTCGATAAATTAATTAACGCGATTACAAAAATTAGTGGCAGTATAAATATAGCTACATAGTTCTTGATTAGACCAGCGGAGGGCAGTATTACGCCTGATGGTGAACAGCCTCCTGAAATTGAGAAGAGTTCCCTCTTCTTTTAAAACTGAATAATATTTTTAAATTAAGCTTATTTATTGTAATTATTCAAAATCCATGTGAAAAAATCATATTTTTCACTATTCTCAAGTCAGATATTTAAATGCGATTAAAATGTGATTAATTAGATTAATTAATTTCAAAGCCTTTAGATTAATTCAATTAAAAATTTTAATCGAGTCCCAGCCCTACTTAAAATAGATGCTGATACTAAATCTTTAAAAAGACGTTTGGGAACTGGCAAAAGAAATTTTGATAATGCATTACACACTGTTTACAGTATTTGCCTACTGCTTGAACACTATAGGCTGATGCTTAGACAAAAATAGCATATTGTTAAGTTGTTGGTAACATACTGTAACTTAAACACAGTGTGCCGTACCTTAAACAAAAGTTCTGCTTAACACTGTTGCAGCAATTCAGCAACACACGTTTTGCTTTATGCTACACACTTGCTCATGGTCACTGCACACTTTTTCCTTCATAAGACACTACATTAAAAAAATAACACTCATCATATCATTGGGAAAACACATCTGCTAGAAAAACAAAACACACTGGATGTATGACAAGATTTAGGCACNGACAATAAAACACATGCTTTCAAAATTAACCACTATTCTGCCAGTTACAAAGTTGCATTCTTTATATTATATTGCACTTATTTTATTTTGCATTTATTTGTTTTACTTTGATGGCTACGTTGCTATATTCACACCTTCCTACACTCAAACAAAACAACAAATAGCACAACGGTACTAAAGAGTAGAATATGGAGTGACATTGACTGACTCACGTTCTGTAAAACCTACCCTGATGGCAGGAGTAGCCTTTTATCTTCATCATCACATGTTAGGTATGAACATGATAGTTTGTAGAAATACACATAATAGTAGATGTCAGCTGCATATTGTGTCTGGAAATGTATTGTACTTCGTTACTTTACTGTAAGCAAACCTCATACCTCATACCCAAACAAAAAAAGTAGGCCTATAGACTATGTTTTTCATTACAGCATGTTGACGTCAACCACATATTTATATCATATTTAGATGTTTGAAAATGTCATCAAAATAGAACATAATAAGGCAAGAAATTCGATGAAATAAAACAAAGAAATAAGTCATAGTTAAGAGTCAATCAAAACAAAATGACAACCTAAATTTCTAGAAATGTTCAGCACATGTGGTGTAACTCTCAGACCAGGTCCAAATTAGGTTTACTCACAACACCTTTGGGCCATCAAATAACGCCTGCGTTATTTCAAGATCTCAAACCCACTGTTCTTTCAAAAAAAAAAATAAGAACAAGGAGAAAGCTTCATCTATTCTTTAGAAGAAACAAAGACTTTTTTGTACAGTAAATCATGAAAGCAAACTCTTTTGCAACTACACTACACTACCATGACAGTGCACGGGGCCTTTAGTAATACATTATGACTTGGTCATTGCCATTCTGGTAACAGCTAATTTATAATGCCGTGTCTTAAAGGCTTAAACATTAACATGTTAACTTTCAATTGAAAATAGTAAAGAAACAACATAACTCCACAACCCCGTTTTCTCCTAATCAAAAATAAATGGGTAAGAATGTGTGGAAAAACAAAATCATGACAAAATCCTACACCTCAAAGTTGAATTGTAGAATAAAATAAAAGGCTTATTCTTATTTTAAAAATGTTGTTTCAACATGTGCACTCCCAAGCTCCAGCTAACTCTGAATACAATAGAGTACCTCCACTAAACACTCAAAAAAAATTCTTCCACTCTCAGACGTATTTAGGCACTCACTCCACAGATACACACGTACACTCTACACAAAAAAATTGTTCATAATTGTTCAAATTTTTTTCAAAATTGTATAGTACATGTCCTGTACTGTAAGGTGCAGTTGTGTAATGTACAGTATTGCATTCTGGGGTCTTGTGGAGATGTACATTCTGTGAGTCTGAATAGACTGGTACAAAAAGAAAGACTGCTGTGTTTTGTATAAAGTAGACAACTGTTTTCACGTTGATCTAATTTGTTTTCTCATTTGGTGCTAATGTGTGTCTTTTGACATGAGAGTGAGGTTTTGACATTTGATTGTTGAGTTTTTCTGGCAATGTTAAGGTTTTGATAGCAGAGTTTCATGTTGGCATATATGTGCAGGGTTTATCTCCAAGTGTTGAGAGTTTTTGGCTTGTGTGTAGAGTTTTGACTCTATGAGCCAAATTTTGCAAATTGTGTGCAAGCAGTGGGCAAAAACTGTTTAATAGATATGGCAAAAATAACATCATGCTATATGTGTATAGAATAAACTGCTCAGCAATATCTCAGGTAGCACGGGGCTACCCCCACCTTAAGACAGTTGTGTGTCTTATATTGCTCTTATAATGCCGGAGCATAAATCAAGTCAACGGCTAGCAGGTGCTGCGCTAGCTCGCTGTCTCGAGATTGCTGTAACAAATAACAGGAAACAGTCCTAAAGGGGTACTGGGCAGGGTTATTGCAAGGTGGACACCCTCAGTTTCATCCCACAGAACAAGAAGCGGACAAGAATTCTTATATCCTGTCTGAGGGTAGTTCCTCTGTTAGTATGTCTTTGGCTATTTCAAAAGCATGGGTAACACTTCACAATACCCTTCCGCTAAATGGTTAACTAATGGTTAACTAATGGTAAGGTATCAAGTTAACGCCTCGCAGGTGCTGCACTCGCTGTCTGGAGATTGCTGTAACAAATAACAGGAAACAGTCCTAAAGGGGTACTGGGCAGCAGGGCTGGCCTGGGCCAAAAATCAGGTTGGGCATTTTCACTTTTTAAAAAAATATATTTTTTTTTGGTCTTTTACAACTTTATTGATGATAGGATAATTTGAGAGGTGGACAGGAAGCGAATGGGAGAGAGATGGGGAGGGGTTGGCAAAGGGACCGTGCCGGGAATCGAACCCGGGTCGGCCGCATGGCAAACAAGTACCCTACCGGTTGGCCACGGCAGGGTCCAGGTCGGGCATTTTCATCCAAGACTGGTCCGCCAAGCATTGAGAGACATAATGAAGCCTGTCACAACCTTTTTAGTCATCTCTTAAGAGCTATTTTGAGTGACTCCAAAATGAATATTTAAATCTGACTTGGAAAGGTCACCTGTGGCGGTATGAGGACTGAAACCACTAAATTGAGGGGAGAATCAGGCCAAAATCATCAAGAGTCCACTGTGCAAATGCCCTGTATGCCTTATGGCCAATCCAGCTATACTGGGCATGGTTATTGGATGGACACCCTCAGTTTCACCCAAAGAACAAAGCAGCGGACAATAATTCTTATTTCCTGTCTGCAGAGAGAGAGTTCCTCTGTTAGTATGTCTTTGGCTATTTCAATAGTAATGTACGCTACAGTGACAAAGGATGACAATCCTTGTCTGCACGGTTGCCAATGTAAGACCCAGAATGCTTTGGTTTTTGAGAGAATAGGACAGTGAATGTTCAATGGCTCAATATTAGCTCTGTTCATTTGCTGTGTGATTCAATTCTACCAATACACTAATCTGCAGTGGATAATTGGGTGAAAGTGTGAATTCAGCCCTGTGAACAATTAGGGCACTTTGCTGTTCTGATTGTCTATTAGAACAGCACAGAGGGAGAGTTAGTTTAGGCTCAAGGTCAATCATTTCAATTTGCCAGCCGTATTTAATTTTTAATGTCTTCAAATAAAATATTTACACATTTCCATTTAGGAAGAATGTATACTGTAACTCTGCACACAAAGTATGCTGTGTTATGTAGGCCTACAGTACTCATGGAGGAATTCCTGTAAGTGTGTGAGAGTGGAATAAAGATGGCCATTATTTGTACTGCACAACCTCGTATAAACTTCAGCTATAAACTACTATGATTCAGAAAGCTCCAGCCGTTTATATACTGTACTGTCCGCGATCAACCATGCCCTCCACCTGCCATTATTGGAAAGCAATAATAGTGGGACATACTGTACAGGTAAAACTTGTTTATTTGTTCTATGAAAAAAGATGAGTCATAGCTATCTCTATGTTGGCAAAAATACATTCACTTTAGCTAATCATGTGGCTTTTATGGAGTGTATTGTAAACTACTTTATGTTTCCTGTGTTAGGTTTTATCAGTAAGGCAGGATTCGGGGTGCAGAAGCGCAGAGGCGCAGCAACAACATACCATATGTGGTTTGAGTCCGGCCTCAGCCTGGGTCATTTCCCGACCCTACCCCGTCTCTCTCTGCCACTTGCTTTCTGTCACCACCTTCACTGTATCTATCATAATAAAGGCAAAAAGCCCCAAAACCATAAAAAAGACTGTAAGGCAGGATACTAAAGTGGTGGGAATCCATATCAAAGAAACTGGCAGACCTCATGGAGTGTGTAGAGTATATAATGTTCAGAGAGCTGTTTAGATTGTAAAGGAAATGTTTTGATCGTTAGAGATGTTTTTAGATTGTAAACTGAACTGCGTAGACCTGAATATATGGTAGATATTCATCAAGAGTGAGGATACACGATGTTTGGCTATAATATGTCAATTACATACGAGTGTGACGGAGGTGTTCCCGCACAGTTCGTCCCCCTCGGGGCCGCGAACCAGCCACCTCATCAACTTCATCGGTTTGGGAATGGAAGGCACTGTACGAGACCACTGAGCTAAAGGGCCGGTCCGATAGCCCAACGCTACCGCACTGTATTGAGTCTGATCATGATGAAACTGACTTGTCTGATGTGAAAATAAATATCCCTATAGGACAATAAAGAACATAATTTCAGAATGTAGAAATATATACTGTAGTTGTAACAGAATACATAATTTTTTTTCTTCCTCTCTATTCGACTTGTATTAGGTATGGGTTCGATACTCATACAGTGCACACTTGAAACTTGCAGTAATGCTTGTGGGGTGGGGAAAAAACAACTATCAGAAAAGCAGCTGTTGGATGTCATTTCAACACACGTCTATCTGTTATCTCTAGACAGGGCCTGCCAAAACCGTCTCTCTTTTGTCTCTCTGTCAATACCCCAGCACAGACCCCCAGCCGTGACGCAGCAGTGGGCGCTCTCCATGGTGCTGGATCCATATGACAACTGAAGGCCATCGATCCCATGACCTCCGCATCTTTCAATACTCTTTTGCAAACCCATTACGGTAAAGCCCTCCTCGTGCCCTGCAGTATAGTCCTTATAGAGATGCCCAGGTTATCTGGATTTCTTCACAATGTGACTATTGTGTCCGATTGGAAGCGAGATCTATAAACCTTTACGGTAACATTATGTTAAATAGCACACAAGGATGTAGTTTTTCTTTCCAGTACCAAACAGTACCAAACAGGATATCATTGCCGGCCTTCACCACGTGAGTCTTGCAGAAAATACGTATGTATTTGCTTCTTTTCACCTCAGTCACATGTTTAATGATCAGTGAAAAACATCATCTACTAGAACAGGCGGTAAAAAAACTGAAAAAAATTAACAAAAAACCCCAACACTTTTTTGCTAGGGTCCCGCTGCTGTAATTCTGTGAATTTATGCCATGATGTGCTATGCACACCCCGAGTGTGCAGCTCAGTCACACGTTTAACGATAGGTTTAAAAAATATATCGGTAACACTTCCAAATAAGGGGCCATAATTAACAGTAAAGTAGCTACAACCTAATACTTAAGTAAGGGTTAATAATCATTATTTAATGCCACATTAGACACATATTAATTGTTATTAATGCATATGTTTAACATTAGTAAGCAGTTACTTAACTATTAGATAACTATTACCTTGTGTTACAAGTTAATAGCATATTATTATTTAACTGATAGATAAGTAAGGGCACAGTTAATAGTTAAGTAGCTATCAGGTTATACTTAAAGCGATGGTTCGGAGTAGAATCACCCTAATGCCATTTGAACCGTGACACCCATCCACCTTTACACCCGAAGTGTTTTCTGCCGCAGGCTTACATCAACAGAGTTGCCGTGTTATTCGATGTTTATTCCGGTTAGCTTGACTCAAGCGCATATGGATACTGGGCACCGTCTCCAAACTTTCCCCACAAAAATAACATGTCATGACACCAAACTTCTGCAGTAGCACAAATATGGTCTGTACTCACGAAACGAAGCATTTGGAAGTTTGGAAATAGTCCAGGAGTTTATTATCATCAACACAAGCCGAATAGCTTCTCTGCTGCTAAAGCTGCGCCAACGTTACTTCCGTCATCTAAGACAAGCATGTAAGAGTCCTCAACGAAGCTCATAATATGCACAATGAAAAGTGAATTCAGCATCAGTATTGATAACGAAAATCCTTGTCTAATTGATAGTAGGTAAGATTTGAAATATCTTTTAAGTATTGCCTTGAAAATATAACCCTTAATCACAATTCAGTGAAAACTTTTTTAACACTCGTCTGGAAGTTTGTTGAAGACTTTTACGGGCTTGTCTCATATGACGGAAGTAACGTTGGCACAGCTTTAGCAGCAGAGAAGCTATTCAGCTTGTGTTGATAATACTAAACTCCTGGACTATTTCCAAACTTCCAAATGCTTCGTTTCGTGAGTACAGACCATATTTGTGCTACTGCAGAAGTTTGGTGTAATGACATGTTATTTTTGTGGGGAAAGTTTGGAGACGGTGCCCAGTATCCATATGCGCTTGAGTCAAGCTAACCGGAATAAACATCGAATAACACGGCAACTCTGTTGATGTAAGTCTGCGGCAGAAAACACTTCGGGTGTAAAGGTGGATGGGTGTCACGGTTCAAATGGCATTAGGGTGATTCTACTCCGAACCATCGCTTTAACTAAGGACCAAAATTAACACTTACTTAATACAAAAGCAAGGCATAACTAATGGTTAATTAATACATAAATATTGGGTTTTGGGACCCTTATATTAGAGTTGGCTGAGGATAACTAATGGTTAATTAATAGATAGATATTGATATTTGGGACCCTTATATTAGAGTTGGCTGCGGATAACTAATGGTTAATTAATCGATAGATATTGGTGTTTGGGACCCTTATAATAGAGTTGGCTGAGCATATCTAATAGTCAAGTAATTAATCTACTGTGACAACTAGTTTTCACTCGTTCAAATCATTGTCATAGAGGCAACAGGAGCCATTATATAGCAAGGATTGGACGTACACTTCTCAATGATGGTGGGGTGATGTGATGTAATTTTGTCATGTACCACTTATTAGTTTTAACGGTAAAAACCCTACAATAAATGCAGAACATTATGAAGAGTAATAGTTTTGAAGCGAAACTAAACCATTCCTTTGTGATAATTAGGTTAATGTTTGAGAATATTAGCTCCAAGAAGAGCAGTGCATGATGGGTACGCAATCTATAGACAACAATAATTCGGTATTATTTAATCATTAGATATGCCTTACTTTTGTATTAAGTAAGTGTTAATTAAGGTCCTTAGTTAAGTATGACCTAATAGCTACTTAACTATTAACTGTACCCTTACTTATCTATTATTTAAATAATTATATGCTATTAACTTGAGACACATGGTAAGGGGCCATATATATAATTATAATTAACATAATTAACAGCAAATTAGCTATAACCTAATACTTTAGTAACAGTTAATAATCACTACTTAATGCCACATTAGACACATATAAACTGTTATTAATTCACATGTTAAACATTAGTAAGCAGTTACTTAACTATTAGATAACTATTACCATGTGTCTCAAGTTCATAGCATATAATTATTTAACTAATAGATAAGTAAGGGTACAGTTAATAGTTAAGTAGCTATAAGGTCATACTTAACTAAGGACCTTAATTAACACTTACTTAATACAAAAGTAAGGCATATCTAATGATTAAATAATACCGAATTATTGTTGTCTATAGATTGCGTACCCATCATGCACTGCTCTTCTTGGAGCTAATATTCTCAAACATTAACCTAATTATCACAAAGGAATGGTTTAGTTTCGCTTCAAAACTATTACTCTTCATAATGTTCTGCATTTATTGTAGGGTTTTTACCATTAAATTTAATAAGTGGTACATGAAAAAATTACATCTCATCACCCCACCATCATTGAGAAGTGTACGTCCAATCCTTGCTATATAATGGCTCCTGTTGCCACTATTACAGTGATTTGAACGAGTGAAAACTAGATGTCACAGTAGATTAATTACTTAACTATCAAATATGCTCAGCCAACTCTATTATAAGGGTCCCAAACACCAATATCTATCGATTAATTAACCATCAGTTATCCGCAGCCAACTCTAATATAAGGGTCCCAAACACCAATATCTATCTATTAATTAACCATTAGTTATCCTCAGCCAACTCTAATATAAGGGTCCCAAAACCCAATATTTATGTATTATATAACCATTAGTTATGCCTTGCTTTTGTATTAAGTAAGTGTTAATTTTGGTCCTTAGTTAAGTATGACCTGATAGCTACTTAACTATTAACTGTGCCCTTACTTATCTATTAGTTAAATAATAATATGCTATTAACTTGTAACACAAGGTAATAGTTATCTAATAGTTAAGTAACTGCTTACTAATGCATTAATAACAATTAATATGTGTCTAATGTGGCATTAAGTAATGATTATTAACCCTTACTTAAGTATTAGGTTGTAGCTACTTTACTGTTAATTATGGCCCCTTATTTGGAAGTGTTACCAATATATCTACTAAATGCAAAAGGCTATTACAGAAAAGAAAATGGGACAAAAAAAAGAAAACACTTTGTTTGGGTCCCATTACATTTCGCAGTCTCAAGGTTTGTGTCATAATTCTGCAAATGTATGCCATGATGATGTGCTATGCAGCACGCCCCAAGTGTGCCACTACACTGGATGCTTTGGCCTTGGCATTGCAAAGCCTCCCCCTCCAGTCAAATGTCAATACATGCCACAACAACAGAACAGAGCATGTATTTCCGCACAACCGTCCGCCAGGCAAAAGACACTCTCATTAGGGTAATTATTGTACGGCCTAGTAGACTGTAAAAGTTGTCTCACTGACGAAGGCAACAGCCGAAACGTTTGTCTACACTTCTGCTGCTATGTAAATAAAAAAATAAAAAAGAAGAAAAGAAGAACCCGAGTGCGATCCACTTTTTCACCTTCAAAGTTATTCAACGGGAGACGCACCACACGGAAGAGCGCGGTGTATCATCAACTACAACTTATGCCTTTATTATGACAGAGACAGTGAAGAGTGACAGGAAATAAGTGGGGAGAGAGATACGTGGAGGGCTCGGCAAATGACCTCAGGCCGGAATCGAACCCGGGTCGCCGGTGTAGCAATTGAATACCTAGCCGTTTGAGCCATGGCTGGGCCAAACATAAAAAAACTCCTAAAGCCAAACCAAGAAGCAGCGGTGTAGCAGCAGCTGGACGGGTAAGATGTTCACATATGTTCACAGAGGCCAAACCCTAACCTTAACCCCTATTGACAGTGCCCAATATGACAAGCGTCCATGTGTCCAAGACTACATCGTAAACAAACCCTAACCCCAACCCCTAAAACCCAAACCAAAGAAGCAGCGTTGTGTAGCAGCAGCTGGACGGGTAGGTCATCAACAACAACAAGACAACACCGCTGCCACACCGGTAAAACCAATTCTCGGTTCAGCTGGATGCAAACAAGCAATCGGCAGGAAGTGGACAGAAGTAGCGGAAATTGGGCAGCGGCCACGGCAGCACCAGTGTCTGGTTCAAAGAGCCAATTACTTCGAGTGTCCTCCAGAGGTCTGCAATTTGTCTTTTTAACGCGGGAAACTATACCGCACACATCACACACCCCCGCAATGACAAAGAGCCTTTCAGATGGATGGCTCTGGGTTTATTTGTCTCAATGATCTCTAATTGAAAGCATGGCATTTCTAATTGTTCCTGTGTTCCCTCCCCACCGTGTGTACCAATAAACGTTTTTGTTTTTTTGGTGTTTTTTCCATGGTTGGTTGTCAGTTCAACAGCCCCTTTATGTGTGCAGTTTACCTGATCCCATTTCACAGTTAATTTGAAATACAGCTGGTAGGGAAACGGCACTTTCTTCCTTTCCCCGAACCATCTCTCTCTGAGTCTCTTTCTATCAGTCTCTCCATCTTTCTCTCTTACTCTGTCTATCTCTCGTACTCTCCTTCTCTCTCTCTCTCTCTCTCTCACACACACACACACACACTCACACACACACAGTCTCTCAATATCTCTTCCCTTCTCCTATCTCTCTCTGTCTCTATCAGTCGCTGTCTAATTTTGGCTCATTCTTTCTTTCCATTCCCTTCTGTGTGTGTGTGTGTGTGTGCGTGCGTGTGTGTGTGTGTTTGTATCTGTGTATGTGTGTTTGAGTGTGCATGTGTGTGTGTGTGTGTGTCTGTGTGTGTGTGTGTGTGAGTGTGTTTGTGTTTGTGTCTGTGTATTTGTGTTTGAGTGTGCATGTGTGTGTGTTTGTGTGTGTGAGTGTGTTTGTGTCTGTGTGTGTGTGTGTGTGTGTGTGTGTGTGTGTGTGTGTGTGTGTGTGTGTGTGTGTGTGTGTGTGTGTGTGTGCTTGCTTGCCTGAATGTGTGTGTGTGCGCGTATGTGTGTGTGCGTGCGTGTGCGTGTGTGTCCATGTGTGTGTGTGTGTGTGCTAATACTGCCTGTCAGTGCAGCTGCTTTGTAACTCCTCATCACAGCCTCAGTGGAGCATGTTTGTTTTATGCCCATAAGTATTATAAATCAATCAGCCCAGCACAGCCCAGCCCAGCACAGCCCAGCACAGCACAGCACCGCACAACACCGCACAACACAGCACAACACAGCACAACACAGCACAACACAGCCCATGGCTTTATGCCAAATCAAAATGGCCCCACGCACAGCCCAGCACAGCACAGCCCATGGATTTACAGCACCAGCCACATTAATTGAAACAGTAAATACCAGGGGCCCAATTACACATCACATCACCACTGTTCTTCCTCCTCTTCCTCCTACAGGCCTCGTGATGGAGCTGCCAAACAAGGGCGGATCTAGCCATTTTGGGGCCTGAGGCGAAATATCAACACAGGGCCCTCATCATAAAGACATACAATTCTGTGTTTTGGTGCTAATTAAGTGTTTTGTCTCATATATATCTTTGATTACTTTGCATAAGTGACAAAGCCTACTTTTTGTGTGTTTACTGCAACTGGTGTGACAGTTGGGGCCCCTATGGAGGACAGATTTGGTCAGGGCCCTTGGCAATTGCCTACGTTTGCCTAATGGAAAGTCCACCTCTGCCACCAAAGGAGGACTGAATGGGTTTAGGCGACATTGATTTGTTTCTTATCTTTTTTCTCTTTTTTTCTTTTCAGTGGCACTTATGACTAAGTTTTCGTTTGTTTCTCAGACAACTCGAAATGCGTGAAAGCCACTGTAGTACTGTAGTATATATGAATTTCACAGACATTAAGGCTTGCAGTCTTCAAAAAGTTTATTTCTTTTTTGTTAGCTATTTCAGAGCTTTTTCTGTGAAAACAATTTAGTTTCTTCATCATTTCTTTGAAAGGAGATCTATCCAAATATTGAACTCAGTTTCTCAATATTTACAAGGTAAAAGGACAATTATTTTGAAGGCCTTAAGATTGGTTCATTCATACATGCTTTGCTCTGGCATTTTTGTAGAGGCTTAGCATACCATGCATTTAATAAAGAGCTATTTTGCTCCTTATTCAAGACAGGACAGTCGAGAGTATGACAGAAAGAGAGTGGGAGAGAAAGATGGGGCAGGCCTGGGAACTGATTGTGTGTGTGTGTGTGTGTGTGTGTGTGTGTGTGTGTGTGTGTGTGTGTGTGTGTGTGTGTGTGTGTGTGTGTGTGTGTGTGTGTGTGTGTGTGTGTGTGTGTGTGTGTGTGTGTGTGTGTGCATGCGTGCATGTATGCATGCGTTTGTGTGTACATTTCTGCCATGCTTTTCTTTAACCCCTTAGTTCAGAGCCTCTGCAATAACCTTATTATCACCAAATTGGCAATGACTAAGTCTTAATTGCTTACTTTAGACTCTCATTGTTGCTGTAGTTATTATGTTGTTATGATGTAGTTGAGTGTTTTCAGCAAAGAGTGAATAGGCCCATCAACGGTCCCATGTACAGTTAGAGGCTACCCATACTGACACAGTATTATACCAGTAGAAGTAGTGCACCTGCTGCAGTGGATGTTAGCTCACGGCTGGCTTTGCTACAGTCACCTTTTCCGACGTGCGCCGAGGGTTTTGACAGGTCTGATTGATGTGGCGACGCAGCTCCACTGACAGCCATTGTGACGTGCGCGACTCGAGTTAGAGGACGGACTCCCAGAAATATTTCCTATCAGACACTCACAGGCCCGATGGGACCAATTGCCTGGTTCCCTCCCTCCCGGCTAGGCTACTCCTACACACAATACTACACTCCTACTTCTGCATTCCTCTGACCTACCTACCTACCTACCTAACCTCCACTCCCTGTTATACGGTTTCCTAAAAGATCTGATAGACTCTACAACACACTAAAAGGAGATATGGGCCGCGCTAGTACAGGTATACAGATAACTCTTGTCTGGCTGGATGAATGCGTGTGACACTTTGATTTCTGATGTGTGATTTAGAGCCCAGGGCTGGCACAGTTTTTGTTTTTTTAAGAACAAAAAGCCAAAAATAGAGAAACATCAAATACTGTGAGGAGAGCTACTTGGTATTTTTGTTCTTCTTATTATTATTTTTTCTTCTTCTTTTCGTTCTCTATTATCACACCTGCCTTGAAGGCTTTTAAAAGTGCAATTTTAACGCATTATGAGAGTGGATATACAGAGGCTTGGGCTTCAGGGCCCCCTTGACTCTTGGGCCCCTGTGCCTGGGCCCAGTAGGCCCGTGCAGTAATCTGTCCTTAGAGCTAAGGGTCACCACAGTAAAATATGCCATCATTGTCAGTCTTTAACAAGTATGTTTCTCAGATCTCAGAGAACTACCCTCCATACTCTCACAAAAACCCGGAAACCCTAAAACCCTGACTCATTTACAGTAGGGGGGGGGGGGGGGTCGTTGTCTGGCTCAGGGGCCCATTGAATCATAACCCATCCCTGCCTTTAGCAGGCGTTCTTAAGTACCTCCTCTTCAGAGTGGTAGTTTAAGCTTTCACTCGATGACAGATATGTGTTTGCGTTGAGCAGTGTAATAAGCAATACCACCATTATACCACTGTATGAATTTTATTTTGTTCAGCTAGTTGAAATTCTTAAAATGGGTATTTCCATAGAAAATAGGCTACTTTTCCATAAAGGAAAAACAATCTTTCTCTGGAAAAAGCTTTAAAACTATCAAGGTCATAACTGCTTCTTATTGCCATAGCCCTTAAGACATCACTAGGAATATCATTAGCACTGGGAATGTTTTTGTGATACATCTAGGGGTGTGAATCACAGCCTCTATGACGATATGATTCAATATCGATTTCTTAAGGCAGTGATTCGATTATATTTCGATACTTAAGAATGCCCTAGGATACCATATGATTCGATTCGATTTTTTTCCAATTACTTTTCCACTTCTTTTATGTTATGGAGCTTAGGCATTTGGGAGGGCCCAGCGATTCGATTATTTTCGATACTTAAGAATGCCCACCAATACCATACGATACGATACGATTCGATTCAATCGTCGGCCATAGGATCGCTGCATCGATACACATCGATTATTTATACCCCTACTGCATACTTTGTCCTCTCTTCACAGCACAGTAAGAGCCCATGGGATTCACATGCAAATCTCAGCAGACAACACACACCATGCAAGGAGACAAAAATGGATTGTATAACGTGCTACTTTTTGAAGGTTTTTTCCCCCTCATATGAATAAAGTAACGTTTGATTGAGCACTCTGCAGTCTTTCTTTGTTCAGCCTGTAGCAAAAGGTGATATACATAAATATAAAAATAAATGTTACAATGTGTTTTTTGTGTGTGTGTGCTCACGTTATTGAGGTGGCTTGCAGCGTTGAGTCCTTTAGAGAAGATCTGTGTATGGCACTCACAAGATGCTTGATGATTAAGGGAAATCTTTGGCTACTCTGGCCAAGGTCAACAGCCAGTCAATAAGGTGAATATAGTGCAGTACCACATGTAAGAAATGATCGGTGGAGCACAGCATGTACCTCTTGAAACAGCTGCCGCTCTTGCAGTAATACACGAAAAAGTAGAGGTAAAACTAAATCAAGCGTCAGGTCTATTCAGTGGAGTGCACTGCAGGATATGTCAGGGTGTCTAACAAAAATGCAAAAAAATTAAAGAAAACCTATATTCTTATTCCAGCTTAATTCCCATTGGGAATGCCATCATGCATGTCACACAAAGTTATTAAATGCCACACTAACTGAAACATACACCATGAGTCAGAAACTCTAGCAAGGTAGAATAACTTCTCCTCAAGTAGCTAGCCTACTTTATTTCTGTTAATTAACACTCACAAGTTTAAAACTGCCTGTGTGGAAGAAGAAGAAAGGTGCACACTAAAATGTAATCAGAGGTGTTAGAAATGTCTGGCAGGTACCCTGTACTTCGCCTGAGGTGGCTGAACACTGTTTTTCTGCAGAAAGAAGATTCTATTTAAAAAAAGAAATCAAGCAGGATTCAAAAGAAAAAGCCAGCCAACAAAAAACAGGGAGACGATAAATTTGTTTAGAAATGGTTTATTGTTGATACATAATTGAAGACAATGGTTGACAAATAATGGGCAAATTAGGCTAGAGTTAATATATCCAACATGCTATACACAACACAATATGGGGTTACTTGCCAGCTTTTCTTCAAAGCCATGCTCCATTGCAGTCTGCCTGCCTATAATGTCTATGTTTTGCTAACAACCTCAGTGGCCTTTATGCTGTAATGGTGTTGAACTGGGAGGTTTTGCGAGTAACGAGGTAACGAGCCAATATCCTTCCGCCCTGAACACAACAAAAAAGGCAGAGTTAATGGCTATATTCATGAAAAAAAGATTTGGAGTCTTTTAGCGTCTAACACCACAGCCCTACCCAAACCAGCCGCGGCATTGCCCTTTTCAAAGAAAGCTAAGAGATAACTTTCAACAATTCCCTGGCATCCAGAAGCCACGACACCACTGACAAGAAACCAAATGAAAGACTTTTTTTCTCTCTTTTTTCTTTGTAAAGTGCAGTGATGTTTGTCCAGACCCCAACTCCCATCCACTTCACCCTTACTGCCCGTGTAGGCATACAGATAATGGAGGCCTGCATAGGCTATGTATACAGCAGATCTGTCTTTTCCTTTACAAAAAGGAGAAGCCGCCATGGCTGCCAAAGACTGCCGGCAAGACTCGCTTTGGTGGTTCGCTTTATTCAAGTGACGGGCCTCAGAATAGGAAGGAGACCAAGAGGTGCAAAGCATGATATGAAAAAGAACGCCACCAAAAAAATACATTGCATCATCACCCTGCTGCTGCGTCCTGACAGGGATTTTTAAAGAGGTAGAGCAATGATACACTAGTACAGTGGTTCCCAAACTGGGGGTCGGAACCCCTCCGAGGGTCGCGGAGATACTGAAGAGGGGTCACTGACCAAAGGGACATTGCATAAAAAACGGGAAATCCACAGGTTAACAGCTAACAGCTAATGGATCTATTTGCTGTCCTGTAGATTTGTAGCAATATTAGCGGACAAACTATTAATGGAAAATCTGTAATATTAATGGACAAAAAATACTAGCAATTTTTTGTCCATTAATATTACAGATTTTCCATTAATAGTTTGTCTGCTAATTTTGCTAGAAATCCATTGCTAGGCTAAGACTATGGTGGGTGGGGGTGAGGGGGTCGCGAAAATATTCTTAAGTCCAAAAGGGTGTCTCCGCTGAAAAAGTTTGGGAACCACTGCACTAGTACATGCTGGTACAACCTTAGGTCCTCCTCAGGCTAACCCATGGCAGTCTGTGTCAGGCAGGTCAGGATTGTTTGAGACTAATTATCTGTGCACCTGTGGACTGGCAAGTCTGGAAGACAGCAACCTTTCAATGTTTTTGGCAATTGTTTTCCCCTTTGTGCAGTTTAACTGTTCTCGCTTTGCTCTCTCTCTCTCTCTCTCTCTCTCTCTCTCTCTCTCTCTCTCTCTCTCTCTCTCTCTCTCTCTGTCTCTCTGTCATTGTCTCTCGTTTTGTTGGACATAATTGAATGAAAACAGGTTCAAACCTATGTCAAATAGGGCTTTCAGGCTGACCAGAACGGAGCCGGAGCTGGTGCCCGCACCAGTTACGTTCGGCACTAAAGTGCTTATCTGCAAACCCCCCATGTTCATACTGGGCTCTGAACTTTTTTCGCTCGTGACTGTGTTACCCGGATGAACCTGCTGACGGCCACGCTGCGTCACGGTTCGCGGAGGAAAACCTAGTATTTTGCGGTTCGCGAATGCAAATATCTGCGGCGTGAACATGACACCCGGTTCACGATTAGGTGCAGGAACAGGCTGCAGCACGGTTCTCAGTTGGCCTGAACGCGCCAAAATTGTCCTCTCTCACAACTTAACTTTTCATGGACCTTAGGAAAATGACTATACATGTTCTATTGACAGAAATGTTTTGGAATTACAATAGGACTGAAACGGCCCTACCATGGCTCTAACCGTAGGGCTCTGGACGGCTATGTCGGCGGCTATGTCGGCGGCTCGGGTTCAATTCCAGCCTGGCAGATTCTGGGCTGGGCCAATCCCGGGCCGATCCCTCCCCGTCTTTCTCTCATTTACTAGGCTGTCCCTCTTTACTATCCTGTCTCAAAATAAAGTCATAAAAAGACCACAAACAATATGAAAAAAAACATTAGGAATGAAACTACCTAAATTAGGGCATGCAACAAAGTAAGATAGAGCCATAGCATGAACGCCACCATTTTAACATTTTATCTCAGGCATTCCTTTCAGCCCCATTTTGTAAATACAGACGATACCGTATCTGTGCTTGTGCTCATGACAAGCGAGGCACCCTTACTAACTTCATGTTCATGTTTTGATGAAATATAAATCGCTAGGAGACCCACTTTCACAAGATGTCAGGCAAGACAGTAGTCAACAAGAGAAACGTTTTTTTTTCACCCCACAAAGAAAAAAGACTGTGAGCTAGATAAACATTTAATCTCCTATAAACTCATGAAAGAGCAAGCAAGCAAGCAGGGGAGAGGGATGACAGACAGACAGACAGACAGGGCTGCTGACTTTGTACACAACACAAGATGTGCGACCTGCTGTGACTTCCCGTTGCTTTGAGAAATTTGATAATCTCCTTCTCAGCGCAGGGGGGAAAAACACCATCTCCAAATGCACACCACCTCCACTCACACATCCACCCACCTTTAAATGTATCAGACCTAATCATTATGTCTTAATCAAAAAGTCTCTCTGGGCGAGAGGCAAAATATTATTAGATTTTTAGAAACATTGATTGACCTACAGTGCAATTCCCATGATAATGTGTCCCTCAAAACATCTTACTGAAAGCTGTAACTGAATTCAAAACAGCCAGCCAGTATGCAAACATTTTCTACACTGTAAAAGATTTCAAACTGAAATTTACAGCTAATTGATGGGGAATAATTGCCAGCAAATTGTTTTAAATTTACAACAAATTGCAGAAAAAAAAACAGTTGCCAGCAAGTCGTTTAAAATTACAACACTGTTCCGTTTTCAAAACTACTCTGACCATGGCACATGTCCTGCCCCCTCATCCGCCCGCCTCCTCCCGCCTCCACCCCCACTGTCCGCCTCCATGTCTGAGATGCCTTCAACATGGTATCGTCCCCATCCTCCACCATGACTGAGATAGCATGGTACCATAATGCCACTCTGCTCTAAGCATATACTTTTACAAGTTCAGCCTTGCATGGGTGAGGCACAAATAATAAATCACTCAACATAGTGTTGTCACAGTGACAGTGATAGTTTCGTCAAGAGGACTTTCATTTATCAAGTCATCTCAAAGGGGAATTCAAAAACAGTCACAATAAGGACTGTATGGAAATGCATTTGTCAAACCAATCAAGTGGTCCAAATTTAATATTATGCAAAAAACACCATAAAACATGCTATGCTACAAGAGGGCTCTCAAAAGATGAAACAACCCAACCAGTTAACCTGTCAGGCAGCCAACCTGCCAGGTAACCAACTGGCCTTGACAGACTGGCTGGTTGACTGGCCAGCTGCCCGTCCGATTCACTGGCTGGTTGACTGGCTGCCTGGCTAAACCAGCCAGGCAGCCAGTCAACCGGACAGGCAGCCGGCCAGTCAACCAGCAAGGTAGCAAGCCAGTCAACTGACCAGGCGGACAGACTGTCAGTCAACCTGCCAGGCAGCTAGCTGGTCAACTGGCACTATGCTGTCAGCCACCTTGTCAACAAACCAACCACTCATCTAGTCAGCTAATCAATTGATTGCCAGTACCTGTGAGCGCCAGTGAGTCAGATGCTATGCTGTGCCATTCAGACAAGCAACCAAAGCAGTGTGACAGTCCAGGTTTATATAGTGGGGCAAGTGAACCATGTGACCAGAGTAATCAGGCATTGGGCAGGTGCTGGCAATCATTGAATCACGGCATGAAAGTGATTAGTAATAAAGTGAGGCAAGGCACTAATTGACAGATTGGTTAGGTATAGAGTGTGACAACAGAGTAACAAGAGAGATCTGTATCAAAAAGCTAACAAGTTCATAGAATGTTCCAATCATTGATGCTCCTGCTCTAGAACTACAGTTTAAAAACAGACTGGGCTCCTTCTAAGATAGTGTTTAAAAAAGTATAAGGATATTCTTAAATGGATTGGTTTTGGCCCTTGTTTAATGCGCATATCAAAACTTCAGTTCCAAAAAGTTTTCATTCTGATCCATGTTTATAAGTAAACATTCCATATATATGTGGAATTGTCTACACAGTGGTTGGACAAAAATAACTGAAACACCTGTCCTTTTAATATGTGGGAAATTTCATGGCTCAAGTGGGCCAGCCTGTTGGCCAATCTTCATTAATTGCACATTGCACCAGTAAGGTGAAGTTGAGTTGAATTGCTGGTGAAAACTTACCAGCTAACTGTTGTAAAATTAAAACAAATTTGCTGGCAAAAAAATTGCCAGCTCATTGTTGTGAAATTAAAGCAAATTGCTGGTGAAAATGTGCCAGCTAATTGAAGTAAAATTAAAGCAAAATGCTGGCAATAAAAAGTTGCCAGTTAATTGTTGTAGAATTACAACAAATTTGCTGGCAAAAAAGTTGCCAGCTCATTGTTGTGAAATTAAAGCAAAATGCTGGTGAAAAGTTGCCAGCTAATTGAAGTAAAATTAAAGCAAATTGCTAGCAATAAAAAGTTGCCAGCTAATTGTTGTAAAATTACAACACATTGCTAGCAACAAGTTGCCAGCTAATTGTTGCGTTCTTCCAACGCAAACACTGGAAACTTCACAACATACAGCCTTTGAAACTAATGGTCCTGGGCCTCTGCTTCCATTCCTTCTCATGGTATTTTGAGATATATTCTGTTGCCAAAGCCATCAAAAAGCTAAATTGAACCACAGGGGGGCTGCCACACCTGAGCATCGTTTATGCTCTATGACCTACCCATCGTCTGTATAAATGGACAAACCATCATTGGCCTCTCCCATGCCCTTTTAGCAGAGAGAAGCCTGTTTTGAATTGCACTGAGCTGAAATTAGCGCACCTGGACGTCATTTACAATCAGCTGGCTCATGACCAAAGAAGGTAGATTGGATAAGCAGTATCACTCAATGGAAAATGCATTGGCCACAGTGTAGTAGTTGGGGGCAGTCGTGGCTCAGTGGTTAGAGCACTGGGTTGGTGTTACACTCCGAAAGAGAGAAAATAACACCAAGGAGGCGCGCAAGTCAAGTTTGATTTGCCTTTACTGTGTTTTAAAGTAGGGCAGCAGAGCAACAACACAAAGCAACAGAAAACAATGAAAATGGCGAGGTTGTGAGAGCCGGCCCTCCAGCTTTAAAGTCCTCGTCTGAGGCACGCAGCTGAGAGGGAGCGAACGACCAGCAAAAGGACCAAAGCCTCCGCGCTCGCGGCCTCCTGGAAGAAGAGCAGCCCGATGGTTTTGTATGCTCAGGAGGGGCCTCGCGTCCAATCAGCAGCCAGCAATCACGGGACCCGATGAGTGAACGCACCTGCACACAAACACTACGCAGCAGTCATGCAGTGCAACTGATCAGGCAGTCACACGCCCATAGCTGGGCGTGACAGTTGGCAACCCAAGGCTTCCCGGTTCAATGCCCGACCGGACCGCAGCTGAAGTGCCCTTGAGCAAGGCACCTAAGGCTCCCCGGGCGCCATTCAGCAGGCAGCCCACTGCTTCGGACTAGTGTGTGTAATTCAATGTGATTCACTAGCCCAAATGGGATAAATGCTCCAATCCAAATTGGCTCCAATTGGCTTCGTAGTATGAGGGTGTTGCTTTAATGCCATAGAACTAATACATTTATGCTTAATGACATGGTGCACATGGTCAGTGTGTGCGATGCCATGATGGAAAAAAATTGTACTCCACACATTTGGTCGAAAGAGGATATCCGGTTGTCAGTGCTCAGTTTGTGGCCAAATTTACTGCAGCTGTCGGTCAGCTTTAATTGCGGGGGATAATTAAAGACAGGTGACAAACATTCACTATTGTATCCTATGACCTGTTCCACACTTTACCATGCTTCCAATTTGACCATGGAAGAAGAAAATTGGACTCCCCTTCCTATCATTCCGTACTACGCTCCGATGATGTCTGTAAACCCTCCTATGTCTACCTCCTTGCTCATGACCAGGTGTGTGCGATTGAAGAGTTCAAATCAGTTCAAATTCTCTCCACCTCTATCAGGCCTGTATGCATGTTTTAAAAGCATCCAATCAGAATGTGACCTGAGCTCCATAATTTCTGCATGTGGTTTTGCATACATTTGCATTAGCACAGCAGCCCTGACAAAACAGATCTCTACAACAGTAAGTTGTAAAAAGTACTATGTGCTGCTGTACATTTACAATTGTGAATTGTACTCTATATGATATCCCACAATGCATTGCACATTACAGCAGTGAATAGTAAACTGGTATATACATCTTCTTGATGTGGAATTCTAATGTGAAATCACAACAATCTTTTACAGTGTATGATTACATTGCTGGAAAGCATGGACAATTGAGAGTGGCTTAACAAGCGTAGGCTAACCATCCCTCCACAAATTCTTTTCTGAAGGAGCAGTGACACTTGTCCGGTTTCACGTTTCTGTCTGTGGACATTTACCCTGCAGTTTTTCCTTGCCTGTAAATCCTCTTTACGTGTGCACTGAAGCCACACTGTAACAGCCTGCACTGCACTGTATGCAGGGCCGCTGACAGCTTCTGCCAGGCCCAGGACAAAGTCATCCCAATTGCCCCCCCAAAACATGCAATGTAATAAGAACCCAATTCTGGACCCCACTTTTTCCTGGACCCGAGACAAGCGATCCCTTTTGTCGGCTTTCCTGTACTGCATGTGTGTGATGGACTCGGGCTGATACCCCCATCTGCGACTGCGTCTGCGACTGTGTCCGCTGCCTGAGAGGGTTTAAAACAGCAGCCCAGTCCTGAAGATGGATTAGTCTATCTTTCAGCAGCTCCCAACCACTCAAGATGGCCTCGCCGCAGAAACAATAAGCTTAAAGGGTCGTCCAGAGTGTGGCCCCTGGATTTGCAGAAGAAACTGTCCACTTTTATTCCTGCATCTGCCTCTGTGAACAGGGAGGAAAAGAGATTGCGACTGTGTCTATGACTCTATACCGTGTAAGGTCAGACACAAAGTGACTTTGGCTAAATAAAAGGAGGGCTGCTTCTAGATGAAGGTATTCGGGGGCCATCATACAGTACTGGGATACAGGCAGGTTCCCTTTAGTAAATGTTAGATTTCAAGCCCGTAGCCAGGAGGGGTTCGAGGGGTTCGTTCGAACCCCCCCCCCCTTTGTCCCCCACCCCGACTCGAACCCCCCAACACTGGGCCAACAATGAAAATAACGGTCAGATAGCAGTAATTTGAAGCAATTCATGTCCATTTATGTTAAGAATGGGGAGCAACAGACAAACAATTAAGGACAGCAACAGACTCACAGCAAACTCATAATGAATAAAATATGTCTAAATTAAAATATTTGAAGTGTTCTCATGTATTTGGGTATTGGCAGAGGACGCGCTCAACTTCTTGGAAAAACGAAAGTCTTTGGGTGCAAGATAAAAAGCGTCAACTTAAGGAAGAAAAATGGTGGTACCACGCACTGATGGAGGCTTGTTAGCCGAGGCGCGTTTGCTTTTTGGACATGGTGGTGGTGTAGATAGATGGTGAGATGCAGTTTGTGAGTGCGGATTTTTCTTCCTCATGTATTTGGGGACATTGGAATAGGGAGCCAAATTAAGTCCACTTCCGGGGGGGAAAAGATCCCCCCCCCTACCACAAGGCTGGCTACGGGCCTGGATTTGTAGTCTCATCGTGGAACAGTGTTTTAGACTTTACTACCATAATACGACACTAATATGATACTACTGAGCCTTTAGCAATACGTTACAACTTGGCCATTGCCATTCTGGTAACAGAACCATGTAAATGTGGGAATTCTGAGATCAACGCATGTGGAGGAAACTATCTTCATCATACGCAGAATAAAATGTGTTTTTATTCTGTGCATGGTGGTGGCAACTAGGAATTTCACATTACAATGCACAACAGGCATACTAAAATTGCTGTAATGAGCTACATTACTGAATTATGCTGAATTACATTACAACTCACTTTTATGAAGTAAATGACATAATTGAATGTGTGGAGCTTGTTATTTCAAAAAAAAAAAGAAAGAAAACTTCAGTTGCAAGTCCCTGACATTACCAAGGTCCAAAGATCACGAGACTGTCTCCCAGGAAACCATACGTTGCGTTCATTAAAATATACTAAGACTTTGCTGTAACTGTAAATTGCTTTGGAGGAGAGAGGCCTTGAAATGAATAAATGCAAATGCACCAGAGAGGTATACCGTGATGAGTCACTGTATGCTAATGTCAATCGCCATCTCGGAGGCACTGGAAGAAGAAGAAGAAGAAGAAGAAGAAGAAGAAGAAGAAGAAAGACGAAAGACGAAAGACGAAAGACGCGATGGAGGAAGAACCCCGCTGCTACACCTTGTGAAGTGCAAACCAAATCTACATCTAAAATCATTTTCATATGAAAGGATTAAAACACTGCTTGTTCATCAAGCTAAGATCCTCCAGACAGACAAGCACTAAGAGATAGTAATATTAGCATTATAGCTCAAAAAAAAATCTGCGTAGCACAAATCGCCCCCCAAAACAAGCAATTAAACCCAAATACACTTTGATGTAGATCCAAGTTATCTTCAAAATATACATGTATATATAAAGGTACGGTATATTGTGTTATTTTCTACCTCTAAGAGTCCTCTTCTCTCTCTCAGTAGGCACTCTGAGCTCAAACTCACCACTGGTTCTCATTTCATTCTCTCTCTACTCTATCTCCCCTCACTCTTTGTTTCTTTCTTTACAGCAAACATACTAACACTGACACACACAGAGCAAACATCATTCACTCACATACACCCGCCCATTCATACCCCCTGGACACTTATTTAATTATTGATTTTTGTGAATGTAAATATATAATCTTCAACTTTGAATTTTGTTGTGGTCTCCTTTCATGTTGCTGCTCTAAACGAGCCGGGTCGTAACAATATATATATCTCTGACCAACCCAGTGCTGTGTGTTTATTTCCCTCCCTCTCCATGTGTGTCTTTTTGGCAGCTTTTGACTGATAATCCTACGGCAGGATTCTGACCACGTACGGTAGGCGAGCTCAGTTAGCTGTGGCATATTAAACAGTATATTATACATCCAACCCCATCACCTGTCTCTCAGCCCAGCCTGTTGGATGTCCCCCTCCACCCCTGCAACCAGTCCACCCAGTCCCCCATCTCCCCTTCCCCAACCTCCCTCCACCCTTACCTCCAGTGACCCCTTCCCCCATCCCCCACCTCCACTCCACCCTACGCCCAGTCCTCCCACCTTCCCCC
>NC_085859.1:45220648-45258148 GCF_034702125.1 Engraulis encrasicolus | reverse complement strand
TGCAAAGCGGTTTCTGGCGGCCTAAATAACATAGATTTACATCGCACAACTAAAAAGCTACATAATAGAGGCTGAGAGGACAAACAACTAGCCTGGTGACAGTCAGCGAAAGTTTGCTGTTGGACTTGAGCTAATATTATGCAAATTAGCTATGATGTGGTTTGGCGACAGCCGCCACAGCCAATGGGAACGTAGGAATGCTTGCATTCTGCTGTTAATGGACATTCTGTCGCTTTTATCGCTCGAATCGCTACTGTGCCTTTTTTCTCAGATATTATTTTTTCCCTCTAATTGTTATGAGTGACTTAATGGGTACTCTGCTGCCCCATTTTCTGTTCTCAACCCATTTAGTTCACACCCAGCCTCATAAATTGGGTACATGGAGAGGGGAAAAAAGCTTTTTGCCTTTATTGAGGTTAATATCCCCATTTGAGTGTCCATAACTCAGGTAGCACATCATTTATCCTCATCCTTTCCCTCTTTCTGGCCTCCACAAGCAAGGACGCCGTGGCTGGCTTCCACATTATTTCTCACTGTAGAATATTGCTCGTTGTGGGGCCAAGTGATATAATGGCTCTCGGGAGAAGGCACCCTTTTTCACCTTTTTTTTCCCCTCTCGTTTCCTTTCTTTGCTTTTCAGGTACCCCTCCCTCCTCCAATTGTAGATAAATGAAGTTTTGTGGAAGTTCAAAAGCAAGGATGTATCAATAAGCCCAACAGCACGGACAAGAAAAGTCAATCAATAGTATACACCCAAACAGACCTAATGCAGCACGGTTTAGTCTTTTTGTATTGCTCTTAATAGCCTACTTAAAAGCTTTTTCAAGACTTATGTGGAATTCAGCTACTATTCCTTTGACAACAGAAAACTTTTAATGAGCATGAGTAATGGGTTGAAATCCATATACTAATTACATTATCAAAACAGCATGCAAATTTGTGAAGAATTCATTTACTAAAGGAAAAGGCATTTGTTTTGTTTTTAAAAAAAAAGAAAATATCATAATGATTTGTGGGATCAGACTCAAAACAAACTTTGTTTGTAGGAAGTACTTTGAACTTGAGCTAGACGATTTTGCTTAAGCCAAGACTCTTATGACACATTAGTTGAACAAGCACTAAGAGAACACAGAAATTGTAGCAAAAAAACCCAAAACAAAGCATGACATTTATGCATGACTTAATTAGCTTGTTGGAGTTTCAGGATTCTTATTTGAAACATGTGACAGAGGAATTAGCGAGAAATAAATTGGCCTGCTGTACTGACTAATCACCCCCACCTCTCGGCGTGCACCTGAGCCATGCACCGGACTTCAAGGCTCAGATGCTAGCCGTCACACAGCTCCAGCCAGCGTGCCTCTTTTCTTAAGCATCTTCCATCTGCCTCTGCTCCGCCCCCTACCCCATGCAGGTCAGAGCAGGGCCGCTGGCAGCTTTTGCTGGGCCCAGGACCAAGTCATCTGAAAGGGGCCCCCAATTAATAGACCAACATTGTGACCACTTGGATTTTTTGAAAGATCAATTGCTGCACTACGTAGAAATATACTTTTTTACCTCATAAACAATGTTTTGTGAAAAAAATGTTTTTTGCAGCCTATCTGTCATCTACCCACATACAAGTAGGGCTCTAAACTAACACTTGCCAACTGCCAAAATGCTGGTGAAATTGCAGTTTGCCTGGTAGAAAAGACCAACTTACTAGCCATTTTGAGTCATTGGTGATTGTGTGTTTGGATATTATAATCAATATCTAGGCCTACTAGCCGCTTTGGCTGGTGATGAAAAAAGTGAATTTAAATTTAGAGCCCTGCATACATGTAATGAAAAGTCATTTTTGGGGCCCCTCTCCCCCTGAGCCCAGGACAGCTGATCTCTTTGTCCCCCCACCTGTCGGCAGGGCCGCGTTATCCTATTGTTAACCTTTCCTGATGTTATCCTGACCGTAGTCAGAATGTCAGGGGAATTACTTTTATCTTGTGAAGAAACTCCAGGGCCGAAGGACCGTGTCCTTCGGGGTTAACTCCCTACCGTTATTAGTATAAACACACAGGGAGGGTAACTTCATGGGGCTCCTTTTAATTTATTGCACCAACATAACGTGAGACAACCGCTCCGATTGCTGCCCTGACTGCATACAAAACTTCTCCCGCTAGCCTCAGCCTTCCTATTCGCTCAAGCCCCGCCCGCGCATGCGCACAACGCCTCCTAAGGCATATCTTACAACACTACCCCCACTCTGGATAGCAATTACTCATAATTCTAATCCAGTACAGTAGCATAACATTTCTGGCAAAATGTCATCAGGCAAAGTCCCGGCAAGGCACATAATAAATGAGGGCATTACAGTTACCATTAAGTAATAAAGCATGTACGTCGACCAATAGCAGTGATGCACAGTCCCCACACTACCTAGGCAACCGGAGCATAAACACATCAGTGAAAAGTGAACAATGAAAATTGTCAACAGCAACATTTTTTTTTCTCTTAAAAGTCTCTGTCTCTTTTTCTTTTTATTCAGTCCTTCATGTACTTTTCTAATCTAGGGGTCGGGGTGGACTACCCGGGTCCCCAAGCCGTGTAGGGTTTTATTCTGCCCTGGTTCACAACGGCTTTCTTTCTAGTCAACCCATTCTCCAAACCTGACTGGAGATCTTCGTCGGCGCCTCAGCCTTTGAGAGCGCTGTTCCGGCAGCTGCGCCGTGGCTTCACCCCCACTATCTGCAGCGTCGTCCTCTGATGAGCCGGTAGGAGGAAGCAATCCGGCCTCACCCCCACTATCTGCAGCGTCGTCCTCTGGTGAGCCGGTAGGAGGAAGTGAACCGGCCGCCGCAGAGTCGTCTCCCGCCGTACCCAGGACCGACTCCTGGTCCCCGCTGGAGAACAGGTCAGTGAGGTCCAGCGCCACAGAATCTGTGGCCACAGGCGGAGGCGGAACCTCTACCGGCGTCCATGCCTGGGCCTGCTCCATGACCCAAGCGTTATCCAGTGGATCACGACTCCGGTAGGCCTTTAGCTGATCGTGGTGAACCACTTTCACTTTGGTCTTTGGACTTTTCTGGATGCGATACACTAGGTCGTCCAGCTGTCCCAGGACGAAGTAAGGTCCTTCATAGGACGGAAGGAACTTCCTGACCTTGTTCTTGACTCTCCGTGTGCCCTTTATGAGGTACCACACGGCGTCTCCAATGCAATATTGAGTGCGGCAGCAGTTTTTGTCATATTGTCTCTTTGCACGCTCTACTGACTCCCCAAGTGCATCCCTAGCTATCTGGTGTGCCAGCTCCAGTCGCTCACGGAGACGCTGGACATACTCAGGGGCAGTGGGAGCATCTTCTGGGTCAGGAGGGAGGCCGGTCACCAGGTCGGCCGGCTCACACACCTCCCGGCCAAACATCATGAAATTTGGGGTAAGTCCGGTTGCACTGTGCCTGGTGGCCCTGTAGGCCATGACTGCGTAAGGAATCATCAGATCCCAATCCCAGTGGCAACGCTCGGCAGTTGTGGCTAGGATCTTCTGTAGGGTGGAGTTGAAACGCTCCACTTGGCCATCCGACTGTGGTCGGAATGGGGTGGTTCGCGTCTTCTCAACCCCAAACAGAGCGCACATCTTCTGGAACACTTCAGATTCGAAATTTCTGCCTTGGTCGCTGTGGATAGTATGGGGGGCGCCAAAGCGGCACACCCACTGGGAGGCTAGTACTTCGGCAACAGTCTCTGCTTTTTCATTGGGCAGAGGGAAAGCCTCCACCCATTTCGTAAAATAATCCTGGATCACGAGCACATAGCTGTTCCTGCGCTCTGTTTCATTCAGCGGCCCCATGATGTCCAGAGCTACCCGCTCCATCGGGGCTCCGACTCTGACAGTTCCCATGGGAGCCTGGGGTGTTTTACGGGCCCTTGCTTTGGATCCACAGCTTTTGCAAGTCAGACACCAGAGGCTGACATCTGCCCGCATCTGGTACCAGTAGTATCGTGTCTGAAGTCGCGTCACCATGCGCTCTGTTCCAAAGTGTCCACCAACAGGCCCTTCATGCATCTGTCTCTTGACATCCGACCAGAATACTCGTGGTAGTATCACTTGAGGATAGAACTGGGCACCATCCAAACAGTAAAACCGCCTAAACAGGATGCCACCTCGGACGAAAAGGCGCCTCCACTGACTCCAGTAGGCTTTAGCGGCTGGGCTATGTGCTGAGATGGTTGTCCATGGAGGCCGTTCTCCACCAGCCTCCAGCCATGCCTTGATAGGAGATATGTCTGGGTCAAACTCCTGCGCGGCTTGTAACTCTTGGGCGGACCAACCACCGAATTGGGGGGTGTCGGGAGATGTTGCGTCTACCCCCACTGCACTCGCCCTTACGGTTACATGCCTGCCCACCCCCACTGGCGTTTGCACTGTTTGGATTTGTGCGGAGTCCAGGTCGCACTGTACGGCCTGGTGGCAGACGTTTCTTGGATAGAGAGATGGGCCTGGCAGTTGACATGGGCATGACTGCCTACAGGGTGGACGGGAGAGACTGTCTGCATTAGAATGCAGCCGGCCCGGGCGATGGACGATGTTGAAGTCATATTCACCAAGTCTCTCGAGCCACCTAGCCAGCTGGCCCTCAGGCTCCCTCATCTTGGTCAGCCAGCGGAGACTGCTGTGGTCGGTACGGACAGTGAATGACCGCCCCAGGAGGTACTGGCGGAAATGTGATGTGAACTCTACAACTGCTAGCAACTCTCTGCGGGTGGTGCAATAGTTCTGCTCAGTTTTGGACAGACGGCGACTCCCGTAGGCCAGCACCCGCTCTCTGCCCAGCTGTACTTGAGAAAGAACAGCACCGATGCCAACATCACTCGCGTCCGTATCCAGGACCATGTTCCCTTGGTCCAACGGGTAGCCCAAGACCGGAGCGGTGGTCAGTAGGCGCTTGAGTTGGTCGAAGGCTTGTTGACATTCAGCAGTCCAATGGAATCGAGCATATTTCTTGGTCAATGCATGGAGGGGCCCAGCCACTGTTGCGAAATCCTGTACAAATCTTCGGTAGTACGATGCTAACCCGACGAACTGGCGAACTTCCTGAACTGAAGTGGGCGTAGGCCATTCCTGTACCTTCTGTACCTTGGCGGGGTCTGAAGCCACCCCTTCTTCGGAGACTACATGCCCCAGGTAAGCTACCTGTCGTCGGAAGAGGCAACATTTCGCTGGCTTCAGTTTCAAGTTCGCCTGTAGCAGCCTATCGAAGACTTGACTGAGACGGTGCAACATCTCGGGCACGTCGCGGCCTAGCACTATTATGTCGTCCAAATAGACGAGACACGTCTCCCACTGCATGCCGGCTAACACCCGGTCCATTAAACGTTGAAATGTTGCCGGGGCGTTGCATAACCCGAATGGCATGACATTCCATTCAAACAGGCCATTTCTGGTGCAGAAAGCGGCAGCTCGACGGGCTCGTGGTGTCAGTTCGACCTGCCAGTATCCAGACGCGAGGTCCAGCGTGCTGAACCACTTGGCAGTGGAGAGGGTGTCAAGGGTGTCCTGGATCCGGGGCAGCGGGTAGGCGTCCTTAATAGTGCAGTCGTTCAGTGCCCGATAGTCGACGCAAAGGCGGTAAGTTCCATCCTTCTTACGTACCATCACGAGGGGTGAGGCCCAGCTGCTGTTGCTACGGCGTGCCACACCGGCCTCCAGGCCTTGTTCTATCTGCTGGTCAGCATCCCGCTGCTTCTCCCATGCCATGCGACGGGGCTGCTGCTTCACCGCGGCACCTGGCCGGACCATGATGTCATGTTGTACAAGGCTGGTACGGCCAAGGTCAGTAGGCCCTGTGGAGAACACTGTGCTGTACTTGCATAAAAGTTGGGCGAGCTGGGGTTGCTGTTCTTGGTCAAGCTCAGCTGCACTTTGGTTGTAAAGTTCTCTCAGGTGCAGGGGGATATCGCTGTGCTCTGGCAGTTCGGCCATGGCCGTGGTGGCGCTGGGTGGTAGAGCGTGCGCAGGCTGGAGGACGCCAGCAATAGCACCCTTCCTGATGGTGACAGGAGCATTGCCCGGGTTGAATACACGGAGAGGCACACCTTTAGCATGTTGGGCTTGGAGCAGCACACGAGCAACCAGCACTTTGTGTCTCCCTACGAATCCCCTGGTAGGGGTGAGCATCACCTCCCCTTCCACACGCCGTTTAACAGGGATTTTGCCTCTTATGACATACTCCACTCCGGCCTCCACCACCACCGTCCGAGAGACTCTTACAGCCTGGATCTTGGGCTGGCTCACGGTGTTGAAATATGGCACTTCCTCGCCAAACAGGATGATGCGGTTGGTGCCAAAGTCGAGGCGAGCCTGGGCTTGAGTGAGGAATGGATGGCCCAGGAGGGCCTCTTCGCCAGCAATGTCGGCCACCAGGAAGTTCACGCTCACCTGCCGGTTGTTGATCTGGACAAGGAGTTGAACCTCCCCGGTCACTGGAACATCGCCTGGCCCAACCCCCAACAGCGTCTTCACCGTGGATGGCTGAAGTGGAGGCCTAACTTCCGGGTGAATGACATTGTAGCAGCGCAAGGGAAGCACACTCCTCCGTGCCCCGCTGTCCAGGACAGCACAGACGTCCAACTCATACATCATCAAATGGATGCTCATTTCTTGACCGTGGGTTTTGAAATGGAGGACAGTAGGCTCGGAGCCCTCGCGGGAGGCATTTGTGTACTGGCGAGTCGCCCGGTTCGTTTTCCTGGGAGAGGGACAATGTCTCTGAATGTGCCCGATGCCTGAGCAGTTGTGGCAGCGAATCTCCTCCCATTTAGCATTTTTAAATGTTTTACGGGGGGCTGCTTGATGAAAGTCATGGCTAACAGGCCTACTGTTGACCCCTGGAATGGCTGTGAGGATATCAGTCTCCCCGCTTTCCACTCTTTCTCTGACCATAGCGGTGGTACGAGGTTTTCTTTCGGGAAGGACCCGGGCCCCCGAGTGCATAAGGGCGGTGACATGTGACGCTGCTCGTTTAGTGGTTTCATAGCGGTGGGCAATGTCATAGGCTTTAGCTATGGTCTGGGGTCGTTTTTCTAGCAGCTTTTGCACAATCTCTGCGTCCCCTATGGCATGGGTGAAAACTTCAACGCCTATTAGGTCTTGCTCTTCCTCAGTCCTATCACAATATGCCACTGACACTTTGCCATATATATCGTCCCTTAACGAATGGAGGGCTTCGCCAGGCTTGCGAATGCGTTGTCTTAATTCAATAGCTACAGCAGCCGCATGCTCTGATGAGGGGCCATACGCATTCTCAACTTCCTCCACTAGGCGGCGATAGTCCCACTGAGTGGACCGGGGGTTCTTATGCACAATTGCCCCTGCGGCGCCCACTAGACAGAACTTTAACTGGATGGCCTTAGTCTTTTCCGTCCAGTGATTTGCTTTGGCGCAGCTCTCAAAACGGTGTTTGAACTCTGTCCATGGCGTGGTGCCATCATACTGGCCAGGACGGAGGGTGGGGATTCTTTCCCTAGTATCATTGTCACCCTCACTCTCTGAGGAGGATTGGTAGTGCACAGAGCGGGGGCGACGGGCATGTCTACCAGTGTGGCGCTTTTCACATTTTGGGGAAGGTGACATTAATTGTACAGCTGGGCTGTCATCTTTTGCTGAATGTGCATGGTCAGTGTCTTTAGATGCTTTAACATGGGCAGAGTGGGCCAGTGGCTTTGACTGGGGGACATGACAGGAAATGGGAGTGCTATGGACAAAACTCCCTGAATGGGCAGTGGCAAAGGGGTTTGAGCTGGGGTATGCAATAGTGGCTGTGAATGGTGCCTCCACCTGCCCGTTGTCAGTATGATGCACATGGGTGCAGGGTTGTTTGCACCGCACGTCAGCCTGCTGTCTCTCCACATCCGCCTTAAATGGATTGGTATCAGATAATTTCAGTGACTGAATTTGTATATAACTCGTTGCATTTGCATTTGGCATTTCTCCTTCACATGAGAAAGGGTTACTCTGTGTCTTGTGAACATTTTCGTTTACATCCATTTTTATTTCGTATTCACCCGCTGTAGTCAACGACATAGTTGGATTGGAGTGGCTAGTCACGTTGCTGCGTTTATGTTTACGTTCATTCACGTGTACCTGACCGGAGGCCGCCATGTTGTCTTCGTGATTTATAAAGTACCGGGAAAAGTGTATACAGTCTACAATGCCAACATCTCCGGTAACCTGGGCTATTTTTCCAGTATGCTCACCAAAGTTGCAGTGTAATAACTGTCCCAGTTCGTGGTCGCCAGTGTTAACCTTTCCTGATGTTATCCCGACCGTAGTCAGAATGTCAGGGGAATTACTTTTATCTCGAGAAGAAACTCCAGGGCCGAAGGACCGTAGTGTCCTTCGGGGTTAACTCCCTACCGTTATAAGTATAAAAACACAGGGAGGGTAGCTTCATGGGGCTCCTTTTAACCGGTTTATTGCACCAACATAACTTCACACGACCGCTCCGATTGCAGCCCTGACTGCATACCAAAACTTCTCCCTCTCGCCTCGCCTTCCTATTCACTTAAGCCCCGCCCGTGCATGCGCATAACGCCTCTTATGGCAAATCTTACAACACTATGGTGCAACCGGTGCAGCAGCACCGGGCCCCGCCACTAGAGGGGGCCCCGGACGTCGTGAGATTGGAAAATATGAAACGATATTTTGAGACAATCAAATTGTATTTTTGATGCATTTCGCCATCCGTAGGCAAGCAGAGGCGCATATGCATATCTTGTCACCAGGCTAGACATGCAGCTTGGGCCCCCCAAGACTGTAGCTGGGGAACAGAAGTGGCAATTTGTTACAAGTGTTCATTCTTTTTAATTTTCACGTGGCCCCCCTACTGAGCCTAGAATCGCCTCTGCGATGCACGCAGGAATCGGAGGTCTTCGGAATAATCATTTCAGTCAGATGCTTCTGGTTGTGTGCCACCAGTGAAAGCAGTGGTCAATATTTTTTGAGTTTGATGATGGGATACTGTCTAAAAAAGATGTGAGAAACTCGGCGTCAGCACTTGCTTCAGATTGTACGGATAAACTTCAGCCCGGCATGGATTACCGCATTGAAGAGAAGGTTGGCAACGTTAGTCATTTTTGTAAGGTCAGTGTTATAATCGCTTTTTGTAATGGTTGCATAGCGATCATGGACTTGTGCAATCATGTAAGCTAAGCAAACAAGAGCACAGCACACCAACCTAACTTTATCTTATTCTATAGTCAAAACACGGGGAAATAAATCACGCACCCAACTGCGTTCGCGTAACAAAAGTCTTGCATGGCACGGCGAGGATCACTTCTGAGGTGTTATTAAAAAAGTGTTCACAATAATGCTGCGTAAAGTGCACCAACCAGCACTCAAAGTTCTGACAGTCTGACAACAACAGGGCAAGCCAAGGATTTAGCAAACACTAAAATGATATAGTCGCATTTTCCAAAAGCACTGTTATGGCCATTTCCCTAAAGCACTGTAATAATGTCGATGCTCTGTCAGCGTAGCCTATATCGTTGCGTTCGGGTTTGTGTTCGGTTAAAACATGCCTGGGTACCACTCGCAGATTGTTCAGTTAGCAAGTGGCTCTTATCTGGAAGAAAAAAAAACGTGTGTGATACATCCACATCTAAACATTACGAATTTGCACCGTAGTCTACTGTAATGATTGCATACAGTGTAATGCACCATCTAGATGAAAACCGCTGACTTCTTAATTGGTATATGGTAGACTACATTTTGAGGGGATTTCGTGACAGCTTCGCTTTGCAGTGGTTCGCTGCTAAGGGGATTCCCTCCTTGCGACAAGCGACACATCTGAGTAGGCTATGCTAGGCTACCCAGATAGCAGATATTTTGGCTTTGTTTTGGCAGATATCTGCAATTTATGGCTTCCTTTTGGCAAGCCATAAGCTTTTGGCAAAATTTTGGCATGGTTATGGTTGACCTGGGCGCCAGTGAATTGGGGCGTTCCTCTGGAAAGCAAAAAAAACAAAGATTTGGCTAAAATGTGGGTTGTTTATGGCTTCCCACAACACATTAAAACGCGCGGACTGTGAATGAATGAGTTATGGCCAGGTTATGGCATGTGTCAGGTTAATCTGAACCTCGGGTGGAGAGCGGGACAGCAACGTTCTACATTGGTGCGCTTACGGCAACCCAAAAGACTGCCAAAATCAACTGTCAAGAGAAACTCGTGCTTGCCTTACTTCAGTTTCCCCAGCGCCAGTGTGTGTCAGACTTCAGTTTATGCAGGTAAGTGCAGTTGACACGTTTATATATTAAATACAACCGCCGATTACTTAAGAGATGAGGCATTTTGTGTTATCGGTTTTCATGTTGATTTCATAGGTCTGTGACCGTCGGTTTCCGTGTTATGCGCTGAAACTTAGATACCCTTTTAACAGGAGCTAAAACACAAACGTCTGTGACACACAACTGTGACATTTAATCTTAGTTGCTACCCTCATACTCAGTAACGGTTGATTAAGTGTTGTTCTGTGGTTGAAATTCACTTTCAGATATCAATGCCAAGGGAATTTCAATCAAAGAACAACAACACTAGCAATCCCAGCTAACTGCCCAACGACAGCTAGCAAAAGCCGGGAGCTAGCTAACTCAGGCATGGAGCATCTTCTACCTATCGGCACAAAGCAGAGCACTATCTAGCAATATCTGTCTGTCACGGAAAGTGTTGGACTCACTGTAATTCTAGCCTACTACTGAAGCAATCGAGTGAATCTGCTTTTTTCTACATTGTCTTTTCAGATGTGCTGCTGCTGAAGGCAGTCACCCGGTGGAGGAACTTGTTTTTTGACAGGCATACTACAGGTTGGTTCCACAATTTATTAACCTCTCTCTCTGGTCTAATCTTCGTTCGTTGTGAAAGTCCTTGCTTTTAATGTAACTGATTTTAAGTATACGTCTGTATTGGGTAATGCAATGGTCGGTTTGTGTTTAAGCGCTGGCTATTTAACATGATCAGTTGTTAAGGCAGTGGGTGCATCCCAATATGTGACCTTGCCTCCTCCACTTGCCTCCTCCACTTGCTTCTCGTCATGATGACATCACTGACAACAGCATTATATTTCAATATCTTGCAAAAGCTCAATTGTAAAGTGTTTTTCTCATTTGCAATTGGGATGGTGAATGAAAAACAGTCCCTCAAAAGTTGTTGTGGCGAGGCTGACAGCTGGGAAACTTTATCGTTTTCTCCACGGAGGAGGGGCCAGGAGGAGGGACGAGGAGACAAGCACAAGTGGAGGAGGCAAGGACACATATTGGGATGCACCCAGTGTGTATTGTTCAGCTATCAACAACAGGGGGTAACCCGTATACAGAAATGTGGCCCATGTAGGCAGGCCTATGTAATCTTGCTCTAACATTTGTAATACCTCAACACAGAGAGTAGCTTACTAGAGGTGTCAAAGGTAAAAGTAGAAGTGAATTCATGGTGAAATGTAAACAAACGCCTGCCCCCAGACCAGGATCTCTGAAAAGACTGAATAAGGGGGAAAAACACCTCAGATATGCCTACTGACAAGTCCAGGGTAGTGGGAGCATTACTAATTGTCAGAAAGCTTTAACAATGGCACATGATATAACATAGTGACTAGTCTGTTTCACCAGTTATTCTACTGTAGGCACACCCAATGAGATAGATAGCCTACTGCTTTGTTGTTATTGAAAAACCTAAAAGCTAGGTTAAAAAAAACCTCCAATTTGACCAGTACTCTGATCTTAGAATCAGTGGGCTACTCTATACTCAAGTGCAAGTTATATGTTTTGGCAAGGTTTTGTTTGATTGAGTATTGTTTTTTTTTCCTATTCTTTTTCTCCCTTTTACTTTTGACAATTCCGTAGATGGTTGTACAATCTACTGTAGCCTACTACTCATGTCATTTAAAATGTATAAAATATGAAATAACATCTACATTCTCTTTTCAGATGCTGTGCTGAGAACGGAGACTGCAGTCACCTGTGGGAGGGGTCAATCAAATCGGATCTCAAAAACAGGTACCAAATTTTAATAACACCCCTCCCCCCTCTCCCGTCTATTACTCTATTAATCAAGTGCATTTGTGCCGCCACTTGGCCAGGACACCCTTGTTAAAAGAGATTTTTAATCTCAACGGGTTTATTTTCCTGGTTAAATAAAGGTTAAATAAAAGAAGAAAAAAAATGTAATGCCACTGTTTTCAAAGTTACTTTTGCATGTAGAAATTCAATTTGGTTTATCTTTTTATTCTTTCCTAGATGTCGCGAATCTGATCTGATCTACCTACCTCTATGTGGCAATAGAGTACCTGCTTTTACTGGCCAGGGGACCAAGATGAAAACAAGAGGCCTGTACCCAGACATCCAAGCACCCACCAAGTCACCCAGTCCTCCACCACCTGCCGTGCAGCTATACCCATCCATCAAATCCAGCCACTTGCCCACCCTAACCAGTCACAGCATTTGGAGGCAATAAAGTATAATGAAATGTATTTAATTGTCTTGTTTTTTTTTTTTTCTAGATGCATAAATATTCCAGTTTCATTGTTGAAAATCACGCATTTATTAAATGTGCGATTTTCAACAATAAAACAGGAATATTTAGTGATCCCAAATGTAGCCATAATGGGGCCAAATGTCACTTATTTGTCTTATAAGTTTCTCTGTATACCGGTACTTACATTTTAAGTATACAGGGAAACTTATAAGACAAATAAGTGACATTTGGCCCCATTATGGCTACATTTGGGATCAATTATGGGTACATTATGGCAGTATTTAGGGTCATTTATGGCTGTTCTGGGAGAGTTATGGGTACATTATGGCTGAATTATGGGTACATTATGGCAGTATTTAGGCTCATTTATGGCAGTTCTGGGACAGTTATGGGTACTTTATGGCTGCATTTTGGCTGAAGGGTGGGGTCTGGAATTCCTTTTGGGGCCTTTAAGGCTGTACGTGGAAATCCCAAATAGGTTTTGGGTGAACTTTGGTCAATTTATGGCTGGGTTTGGTTGGTTTTGGCATGCCAAATTTGGGCCACTTTTGGCCCGGGGACTCAAACCGAAGCCAGCCAAAAGGCCAAGACACAATTTGGCCCAAAACTCTGCCAAAAACATTTTGCTATCTGGGTACTTTCCTTTGACAGTCAGTCAGTCTTTCCAAGGCCATTGGAGGTTAAATTATTTAACACGTGTTTACCACGACGGTTTCGATTCGACAAATTGGTCGGCAGCAACGTCGCAAGAATAAGAGACTTTTTGGTTGTGCTTCTGTTTGGAAGTTCTAGCTGAGCCGACAAACGGCAGTGCACAGAATCTCCTCCCTGTCAGCTGTCTATGCTTCCTGCGTTGTGACTTGTGAACTCAGCAGGGGGTTCAGCGCACCCTGTTTTGTGTTGGAGTAATGAATTAGGGGTAGTTACAGATACCCCGGACCAACACACAATGTACCCGGACAATAGATTACCAGGCAAACACAGGTTCGTGCACAATGGAGGCAGAGACAGTGGTGACAATTAATAATTCAAATCTTTATTATTCTTTGCGTTATAAAAATATATTTTTCTCACTCTCTGTAATAAATATAAAAAGTTACTCACAATTCGTAAAGTGCAGGGGTGGGCGTGCTGCCACCACACCCGCGGATCTGTAAACACCTGCCCCAAAGTATGTTCGCTAATTCACACTAAACAACACACCTGGTAGGCCTAAGGCCTTAGAACCCACACTCAGGTTGTCAGACTGTGCCACTAGGGGCTGGCACGGCTAACACATTAGGGCCAATGGCACACCTCAGAATTAACAAAAGAAAAGTAAAGAAATAGTTCACAACAAACAGAAATAATTCACGGCAAACAGAAACAAGAAGAAATCAGCAAACCATGCAAAATAAATCAAAATCCAATAAGCACATGCAGTTAAATTAGAAATTAGATAATTGAATGAAATAATAAAAAAAAGGAAATTAGGCACAGCAAACGAAAGAAAACGAAATCAAAACATGAGGTAAACCAATGCCAGAGGCTCAGCTCAGTGCAGTCCCCTAGGTATCCCCACACTACCTACACACACACACTCACACCGAGCCGAGCGCCCACACACACACACACACATGAACCAAAGCGCGCCCACGCACACACACACACGAATGTCCAATTTCCGAGGCCGGAGCAGCAGCCGAAATACGGGTTCCCGGCTTCCAGAGGCACCACACAACCGGGGCTAAAAGTCGCCGCTCGTGCAACTAAACGCGTGGTGTGTCTGACCACGGCCACACGGATACAACCTGCGAGGGAGGAGGAGAGCGTTAGCCAAGCTAGCAGGACACCCACTATCACACGATTCTGCTGCCGAGAGGTTACCTTACCCGGAGATGAGGGTGCACCGATGCGCGATTCTCACAGTCGGAGTGCCAATACAGAGGTACACGGCCGAGGCGCCGGTAGCGACCACACGCTGAAACCATAATAATGGCCGTCGTTAGCAACCATGGTACGAAAACAAACAGTCAGGGCTGGGTAAAGGCACAAGCTAACCCACTATAATACATACCGGCGTGCAGGAGACGGGAAAGGCGCAAGGTAACCGTTGGTATTGTCCACCGAAGTCCTTGCCAGTGGAGAAGCAAGAGATCACTCTAGCCAAGTAAGAGACGCCAAGTTGGAATCACAACCTATAGAACAGCAGACGCGAAGTTAGCCACTAGCTGCTGGCTAGCACATAAACAGCGACAAGAAATGGTCCACATACTCACGAGGACAAGAAATGGTCCACATCTCCTAGATCTGAACTGGACACCGCACTCCTCTCGACGACTAGGGAGAAGCAACCACAGCATTCGCCGGTGGCGATGAAACGCGCAAAGGGGAACTTTGCAGGCTTACCGAATACTAGCCACTGGCAGTGTTTATGAAGAGACTTCCCATAAGCCTCTACGAGCGGCGTGGTGACGTGTGCCGCAGCGTCAGACTTCCCTTAAAGGAGCAGCGCTCCATTACAATCTACCCCCCACATGTTGAATCGTCGGCCCGACGATGCAGGTACGCTTTCCCCCCCACTCCCAGATCCAAAATTCCATCAAGAGTTTGAAGTCGCCCCACCAGGCAGCCGATGGGGATTAGAGTGTTGTCCCGCGTTAGACCGGAAAGTCCGGCGTGGGGGCACCTCGCTGCTGCTAGTGCCACGACCGGGTAGCTGAGCGGCCGAACTGCTGGGGGAAGCCTGCGAAGTCCGACGCTGCCCTTCGTTTCCTCCTGAGGTGCCACCCTGGGGTGCATGGGGCTCTGCTGGGACACCCAAGTCAGCATCGCCCACCTGCTCCCCAAGAAGGATATCTTCTTCGCTCGATAGCTCCCCTGAGTCGACAGGGGTAGGTTCGCCTGGTCGGCCCGACCCCGGGGGGGTGTCGGGGGCCAGGGGGCCCACCACTCCTTTCAGCATGCTGCGGTGAACGTGCTTCAGCTTCGTTGGATCGTTGACGGGGGCGATCGTGTACACGGCTCCGGTCTCCGAAGGGGTACGCACCACCATGTGTACCTGGGAGTTCCACACATCTTGGATTTTATTTCGACCTCGCACGCCGAGGTTGCGTACATATACCCGTTGCCCTACTTCTAAAACAGCAGTCTTCACCCGTGCATCGTGTCTGTCCTTGCGATATTCCGCCGCTGCGGCCAAACGCTCCCGAGCCCCATCAAATGCCACTTGAAGCCGGGCCTGATGCTCCTGTATCCAGTCGCACACTCGACCATGGACCGGTGGCCGAACTCGGCCCAGGAGGAAGTCTACGGGTAGCTGTGGCTCTTGGCCGAACATAAGGAAGTGTGGCGATTCTCCTGTCGCTTGATGCGGGGTGGTATTATAACAGAAGGTTACGTGCGGCAGGCAAGTTGCCCAGTCGCGCTTCCGAGAGGCCGGTAGGGTACGCAGGAGGTTGTGTAGAGTGCGGTTAAATCGCTCACATTGGCCGTTCCCGGCCGGGTGGTACGGGGTAGTTCGGGACTTCTGGACCCCGTACAGCCCGCAAAGCTGCTGAATCAGGGTGCCCTCGAAACAGCGCCCCTGGTCGGAGTGGAGCCGACCAGGAATTCCGAAAAGGTAGAACCATTCCACAAGCAAGACCTGGGCGACCGTCGAGGCCCGCTGATCCCGGGTGGGGACGGCGATGGAATACTTACTGAAGACGTCCGTGATGACTAAAACGTTCTCCACCCCCCCCGACGTGGGCTCCAAAAGCGTGAAATCCACAGCTACCACTTCGTTGGGCCGAGATGCCAGTAGGTGGCCCATATGCGCGGCGGCTAGAGGAGGCTCCCCTTTGGACTCTTGGCACCTAAGGCACTTTTCACACCATCGGCGCACCTCCGCAAACATGCGGGGCCAGTAACACCGTTGCCCAACCAACTCCAGTGTTCGATTAATCCCCTGGTGGCCATGGTGCTCGTGGAGCTGGTTTAGGACCTCTGATTGCAGGGCAGCCGGCAAAACCAGCTGGAGGCACTCATCACGGCCACTGGGGTGTAGCACTCTCCGGTAAAGGACTCCATCGTTCTCCACAAACCGTTTCCACTGCCGCAACAGGATCAAGGCCAAGGGTGACAGAGCTTCCCGTTCCTCACGAGTAGGCCGCCGACGCGCCTTCCAGAAGGCCAGAATCGGCTGGATAACAGGGTCTCCTTCTTGCAGAGCGCACAGGTCCGGCAAAGGGTAGGAGGGCAGCACCGAAACAACCAACTGAGAGGCGGTGATGCTACCCCCCGGGACAGCGGCCGGTTGCAGCTGACCACCGGGGTCGCTTGCTTGCAGAGTGCGCAGAACCGGCAAGCGTGGGGGAACAACCCCGAGACACTGGACTGAGAGGCGGTGCCGCCATCTCCCTGAGCCGCTACCTGTTGCAGCAATCTAGGGACCGCTGTACCCGGAACCAGGTCACTCACGTCTTCTTGGTCTGGCTGATTCTGCCGCGACAGGCCGTCCGCATTACCGTTAGATTTACCCGAGCGGTACTTTAATTCAAAATCAAATGATGCAAGCTGTGCGGCCCACCGGTGTTCGACCGCCCCGAGTTTGGAAGTAGTGAGGTGACTCAGGGGGTTATTATCAGTGTACACGACACACTTCTGGCCCAAGAGATATTCGCGAAACTTCTCGGTGACGGCCCATTTTAGGGCGAGGAACTCGAGCTTCATAGAACTGTAATTATTCATATTCCGCTCTGTAGGTCTTAACGTTCTACTGGCGTATGCCACCGGTCGGACTTTGCCGTCCACCTCCTGCGAGAGGACCGCGCCCAGTCCGCAATGGCTGGCGTCGACCTCAAGAATAAATGGGCGGCTAAAGTCCGCGTACGCCAGTACCGGCGCCGACACGAGCCTCCCCTTGAGTTCCTCAAAACTTCTTTCGCAATCCTCTGACCATGCATCAAGAAACTGCTGCCCCGAGGGCCGACGGGAACGGCTCCCGTTCAAGGTGGCCACCAATCGATGCAACGGCGCGGCCAGCTTTGCGAATCCTTCGACGAATCGTCGATAATAGCTGGCGAAGCCTAGGAATGATCGGAGCTCCGACACATTGGCAGGTCGCCGCCATGTGGCCACTGCCTCCACCTTGCCAGGGTCGGTAGAGACACCGTGCTGAGAGATCACATGTCCCAAGTACTGAACCTCCGGCTTAAAGAACGCGCACTTCCCTAATTTAGCCTTCAGCCCCTCCGACTGCAACCGGGTCAAGACCATCTCCAGGCGCTGTAGATGTTGCGCCACGGTGGACGAGAAGATCACGATGTCGTCAAGATACAGTAGAACGGAATGACACTGTTGGTCGCCGAACATACGTTGCATTAATCGTTGAAATGTACCCGGTGCATTGCACAGGCCAAAAGGCATTCTGTTCCATTCGAACAACCCGAAGGGGGTACAGAATGCCGTTTTGGCCCGATCACCTTCTGTCACGGGGACTTGGTTGTACCCACTGGCTAAGTCCATCGTAGAAAACCAGCGGGCACCTGCCAACATGTCCAATGTCTCCTCGATCCGAGGAAGCGGAAAGGCGTCCTTCCGAGTTCGGGCATTTAACAGGCGATAGTCGACACAGAGTCGCAAGCTCCCATCCTTCTTCCGGACTAGAACAATGGGAGACGCGAATGGACTACTGCTTTCTCTGATGACCTTCGCCTGGAGGAGCTGGTTGATATGGGTTTTTACGGCCTCGTAGTCGGAGGGGGCAATGCGCCGGTAACGCTGCCGGACCGGTGTCGGATCCAACAGCGGGATGTCGTGCGAGATTAGGGAAGTGCAACCCAAGTCGCCCTCATGGGCGGAGAAGACCGAAGAGTACCTCAGAAGCAGGGCCCGGACCTCAGCCTGTTCCTCGGCAGGCAGGGGTAACAAGTCCACTGCGCGGATTTGTGTCTCCAAAGGCGACGGGGCAGGCGCCTGAGGGTCAGTAATGGCGGCCACGGAACGGACCTCCACCACGTCCCGTGGCAAGCTGATGATCGACACAGCATTCACCTGTCCGAGTCTAGTACGAGGGTACAGCAGGACGTCCGTACAACCGACGTTAACTACAGGGATCTGCACCAAGCCACGGGTCACCTGCACCAAGGCAGGGGACACCAGCAACCCCCCGGGCAACCCCCGGTCCGTCGGCTCAAAGAGGGTTCCAAGCCCTGAATGTTGCTCAGGGCAAGTGGCAGGAATCAACTTCATGGTCCCCCCGGAACCCGCCATGGCGCACGGCCCCGGACATTCACCACGCCGCTGGTCTCGGGGGTGGGCCGGATTTCAGCCTGATGACAGTGTTGCAGCGCTTTCAGCACCGGTCGAGGGGCAGTTGACACTGATGGAAGATCGAAAAGCGTGGGACCGTGCCGCCCAAAAAGTTCCTTATAACACTTGCCGATAACATTCATACCAAGAACCCCAGGGACCACGGAAGCCGTGCCCCCTGGGGGTCGCGAACGACCAGAACACCGCAATCAGGCATACTCTTCCCGCAAAGCTCAATATTCAGCTCCAAGTAGCCCAAGTAAGGAATCTCTAGGCCGTTGGCCGCTCGGAGCTGCAGCCAGTGACATGAGCGTAAACGCTCCTGCCCCAAAGATTCGAAGTTGGCAGCGAAGAAACTTTCAGTGACGGTGGACACCATAGACCCAGTGTCAATGAGACAGGGGACCTGAACCCCGCCCATCCGGACGAGCAGATGTGGACAGTTAGAAAGTAACGCCTCGGCGGCATTGGGAGGGTCGAGGGCATTACGTGAGCCAAGAGAGGCCCCCCCCGGACTGTGACTCCTCAGTCCGGTGGGCGTCAGTTTCCCGAGGGCTGGTTCGGTTGGAGGGGCCCATTCTCCGAAAACCCGGAGCCTCTACGGGAGGGTGCTTGTGGGGGCCCCACCACTCGTTCTCCGTCACAATCCGCAGCAATATGGCCTGTCCCACGACAGCGCCAGCAGACAAGGGGTCCCTCCCGAGGAGACCGACCTCGCCTCCGTGGCTCCCCCTGTGTGGCCGCACCCCGAGAAAAATGCTGCAACTGAGCCTGTTGATTTTGCACCATTTCCATGAGCTTCGCCATGTCAGCCTGCAACTTCTCCATATCAGATCTGGTCGGCGCCCCACCACGGGGATCCATGCTTACGGCGCAAGAGGTACCAGGGACACCAAGGGAGCGATCGAGTGAAGATAAGGAAAAGCTACGCGGCCGCTGCGGTTCGGCGGCGCCCTCCCGTTCCCAACGCATGGCTTCCTTACGCACCACGATCAAAGTGGCTAACGGCGTGGTCCGAATGAAACTCTTCAAGTGACGACGCAAGGCGCCCTCGTTAACATGCTCCACAAACTGATCACGCAGAAGAACGTCAGCGTTAAGAATTCCCTCAGGCGCATTTCGTCTAACCTTATCAATAAGGGTCATTAATGCGATTGAAAACTCTAGCAGTGTCTCTCCCTCTTGCTGTTTTCTCGAAAAGAACGCCTCCTGCAAGGCCACGTATGACTGTGGGCAACCGTAAAGCTCCTGTAAAATTTCAAAAATTTTCTCTGGGTTTTCTTTTTCTTCTCTCGGCCTATAGCGGATCTCATCCCGTGCCTCGCCATCCAAGTGATCGTAAAGAAAATAGGCTCTCTCGGCAGCAGAAAAATGGCGCGCCCGCATACATGCCTCCGCCTCCTCCTTCCACGCCTCGATACTTATGCCCCCATTTCCCCTAAACAATGGGCACTTCTTTTCCCTTGGGACAAAGACCAAACGTTCTGTAGCGGACCCTGCCGGGGCGCTACCATTTAGTGTGCTCGTACTTGTGGCCCGCTGGGCGAGGGAGGCCTTTAAGCGCTCATTCTCGGCTCTTACCTCAGCCAACTCATCCCTAATCTCTTGTGCGTCACGCGACATGCTGCGGAAACCGATCAAGACAAATTTGGAAAATGCAAAAACTCACAGGGATGGCTGGTCCAAATCCCGAGAGAGGGGCGGTCTCCCAACCTCGGCTGCTGCTCCGCTTCTACAGGAAAAACACAAACTCACAGCGCTTATTCAGTGGTGCTCTCGCTTTCAACCAACCACATACATACACTCATTCAACCATTGACCATATGACAAATTTCTATTACAAAGAGTGACAAAACAAAAACCTAAAAAAATGAAACCAGTGTCTCTGCTCCTATGCCAATCCTGCCCGACTATAAGCCAAAATGTAGTGGGCGAGACCGTTACAGGAAGTAGTTCGACTACGCCACCCCCGGGGGTGGAGCCCCCGGAGGAAATGAATTAGGGGTAGTTACAGATACCCCGGACCAACACACAATGTACCCGGACAATAGATTACCAGGCAAACACAGATTCGTGCGCAATGGAGGCAGAGACAGTGGTGACAATTTATAATTCAAATCTTTATTATTATTTTCAGTATAAAAATATATTTGTCACTCTCTGTAATCAATATAAAAAGTTACTCACAATTCGTAAAGTGCAGGGGTGAGCGTGCTGCCACCACACCCGCGGATCTGTAAACACCTGCCCCAAAGTATGTTCGCTAATTCACACTAAACAACACACCTGGTAGGCCTAAGGCCTTAGAACCCACACTCAGGTTGTCAGACTGTGCCACTAGGGGCTGGCACGGCTAACACATTAGGGCCAATGGCACACCTCAGAATTAACAAAAGAAAAGTAAAGAAATAGTTCACAACAAACAGAAATAATTCACGGCAAACAGAAACAAGAAGAAATCACAGCAAACCATGCAAAATAAATCAAAATCCAATAAGCACATGCAGTTAAATTAGAAATTAGATAATTGAATGAAATAATAAAAAAAAGGGAAATTAGGCACAGCAAACGAAAGAAAACGAAATCAAAACATGAGGTAAACCAATGCCAGAGGCTCAGCTCAGTGCAGTCCCCTAGGTATCCCCACACTACCTACACACACACACTCACACGCACCAGCGTACGCACACGCACACACACTGTGGAATGGCTCACACACCAGCTCACACCGAGCCGAGCGCCCACACACACACACACACATGAACCAAAGCGCGCCCACGCACACACACACACGAATGTCCAATTTCCGAGGCCGGAGCAGCAGCCGAAATACGGGTTCCCGGCTTCCAGAGGCACCACACAACCGGGGCTAAAAGTCGCCGCTCGTGCACCTAAACGCGTGGTGTGTCTGACCACGGCCACACGGATACAACCTGCGAGGGAGGAGGAGAGCGTTAGCCAAGCTAGCAGGACACCCACTATCACACGATTCTGCTGCCGAGAGGTTACCTTACCCGGAGATGAGGGTGCACCGATGCGCGATTCTCACAGTCGGAGTGCCAATACAGAGGTACACGGCCGAGGCGCCGGTAGCGACCACACGCTGAAACCATAATAATGGCCGTCGTTAGCAACCATGGTACGAAAACAAACAGTCAGGGCTGGGTAAAGGCACAAGCTAACCCACTATAATACATACCGGCGTGCAGGAGACGGGAAAGGCGCAAGGTAACCGTTGGTATTGTCCACCGAAGTCCTTGCCAGTGGAGAAGCAAGAGATCACTCTAGCCAAGTAAGAGACGCCGAGCCGGAATCACAACCTATAGAACAGCAGACGCGAAGTTAGCCACTAGCTGCTGGCTAGCACATAAACAGCGACAAGAAATGGTCCACATACTCACGAGGACAAGAAATGGTCCACATCTCCTAGATCTGAACTGGACACCGCACTCCTCTCGACGGCGAGGGGAGAAGCAACCACAGCATTCGCCGGTGGCGATGAAACGCGCAAAGGGGAACTTTGCAGGCTTACCGAATACTAGCCACTGGCAGTGTTTATGAAGAGACTTCCCATAAGCCTCTACGAGCGGCGTGGTGACGTGTGCCGCAGCGTCAGACTTCCCTTAAAGGAGCAGCGCTCCATTACATTGGAGTAAACGTGTAGCCTGCGTTTCATGCGTTTTGAATATGGCTCATTATAATGTGTTGTAGGGGCCCCGGATTGCGTCTGCACCGGGCCTCGGCGAGGGTTAACGCGGCCCTGCCTGTCGGCATCCCTGCCCCAGAGAGACTGGGGGAGTACCGTATGTGCCCGCTGAAGACAAACACAGCGGGGGCAGCATAGCACGGGCGTAAGGTCACTTTTCACCGTCACAGAGTGCAGCCGTGGCGTGCCTGTTGACTGGGTGAAGGCATTCCCGTCACGTTGGGACCATAAATGATTCACGCAGGCAGCTAGGCAAGCAGGCAAGCAGGCTAGGCTAGGCAAGGCAGGCAGGCAGGCAGGCAGGCAGGCAGGCAGGCAGGCAGGCAGGCAGGCAGCAGATATTAATAATGATCATCAGAGTAAACAGAGCCTGAGCACACACAGACAACGAGACAGAGATAGACCAGAGACAGTGCAGGGAATGCAGGCTGAATTTTCTCAATGAAAGACAGTTTTATTCTCTTTCATTCTTTCTTTCTTTCTTTTCTACTGGCCTTCAGTATTTTCTTTTTTTCCTAATTGAAATAACATTTCCAGAAATGTTGTAGAGGTTCATTCACTTGTAACTGGTTGAAGAAAGGTTCTCCTATATTGCCTCTGCCGTCCTCCATAAGGCAACCATATTAGTGTCTATAATATACTGAGACTGGTTTTCAAGTTTTCAAGAAAAATTAATTGGCAACCATAGCAGTGAAGTGTTAAAAAGTACAATTAACCAACTGAATGAAATATCACTGGATACATATTCAATTCACATATCACTTATTTGAGTTTTGAGACTTGCCTTTCTGGTATTGAACGGTAGTGTGACTAGACTGCTCTGCGAACAGCTCAGATACTGAATAAAAAAAGATCCATTAAGAAAAACAAAGGCAATATAATGGAAATCCTCGTCCAAGGCCAATTTCCTCTCTGAGAGCAAATTATATGTGGCCGTGCAAACACATAGTGCTGCTGCTAAATGCATTCGTTTCACGTTAAATTAAATAGGCCTATAAAAAGTCACATTTCTTGTTAAAGTCATTATCACATTGAAAGGACATATTGCATATTGTCGAAGAATTGAATCCACAAGCACAAAAAGTGAAAGTACTTTCCCTTGTCCAGCAAGCTAGCAGTAGCAAGAAATGTGATTTGTATTTGATTTATCTTTGCACATGACGTTTGTGGACAAAATGTTAGCTACACTGTAAAAAATGCCCGTTGAAATTACGGCAAAAAACTGTCAAATTGCAAGAGTTAGTGACCGTAAAATGTAAAACAGTTTGTCTCTGTACTAAATACGGCAAGCTACTATTAAGTCAAAAAGCGCTACATGACTTTATTTTTGACAGGTGTCATATGTAGAAAATACTGGACTGTTCTCCGTAAACGAAAATATTGGAAAATACCGTTACGTGAAGATGAATTAGTCAAGAAACGGTACATGACTTTATTTTTCACTGGTGTCATATGTACACAGCAAATTTGTCAGAGTTAGATTGATCAGAGTTAGACTGATGTTCAGCCAAAATCTAAACATCAAGAGTTGCAGCAAGACTACACAGTGTTATTTGCCTCCTCTGGATCGGAGTTGTTGAGCTAAGAGAGCTAGAGAGTTAATGTTTAATTCCCCAGAGAGTTATGAAAACCATGCCTCCCCAAATGTCAAATGTTTTGGCAACATGAGCAGCCATTTTTGTTGAGTCCCCTATAAGTGAACCAAACTCAATCCTCTGTAAGTGAACCAAATTGTGAACCAACACACAAAGAACTCTGTTCTGCTTTTCTTCACATTGTGTATACTACAAAAAGTAGGTGCTCTTCCTGGTCGTGATAGGCTTTTTGAGTCCTCTTTTTGTCCAATAGATCTCTTGTGATTGCACTTGTTCCAGGTGTAACTTGTCAAACCACTGATAGGCTGGTTGTAACAGGCAGAGTTTGATGTCAACATGCTATTTGATTAGTAGCCATCAATGAGTATTAACTTAGATTACAACCCTCTGCATGTGTTCTAGTTCATCCTGCGCAAAAAATTCCCTTATCAGAGTTTTCGATTGAGAGGCAAATTGACAAAGTAAACCTCTATAAAATTCAGAATATCCTTCTTTACATTCCTCCTACCCAACAGAAAGCAATGGAGGTTATAATGAATTAAATATTAATTACTCCACAGAAAACAGATTGCCTGTCTGCTTGGCTCCAGGTGCCTCCACGTTGTAGATTTGACAACAGTGAAGCTGGCAACTGAATAAACTGTGCAACAGTTAAGGACTGCAAATGGCAACAGTTTGCACATTTTGCAGTAATTCACTGTAACTTATTATTTCTCCGGTAACAGCCTACAGTTCAGCCTCATTTAATGTGTAAAATATACCTATAGGCTAGTATAATATGAAAAAGTCTACCTGGGACAGTAATCCCTTGATTCAGTCTCTTAGAAGTAGCCCAGTCTATTTGAAACTGTCATTCTACTTCATCCAAATCAATCTGTCAATCAGTTCCTGACCTCACCTGAGTGCTAAGGGCTGTCATGCAGTGATTAACTTACTGCCTGCACCTGCGAAATGCCTCATCACTCGGGTCACATGGTTCACTTGAAAATGTATTTAAACCGGGACTGTTGCATTGTGCTGCTCACTGGTTGGTAGCTAGCTAGCTAGCTGGCTGACTGGCTGTAAGGCCAGCCGGCCGACCGGCCTGCCCTCACCTGGCCTGGCCTGGCCGACCCGGCTAGCAGGTCACGTTGTAAGGGTGGCTGTAAGGCTTGCTAACTAGCTTGTTTGTTAGCGTGCTTGCCCCGCTTTATGGGATTTCCACTTAAATGCAACATGTATAAACTGTGAATCCTACGCCTGAGCAACACAATTGTGCTGCTGGTTTAGCAGGATTGAACCATAAAATAAGGTTGTAAATTCTGTGGAATGAATAGAGATTCACATTAAAAACAAATGCTTTATACTGTAAATTGAACAGTCATACCGTCAAGGCATAAATAATTTCTGTTGTTTTAACAGAAATTGACTGTAAAATAGGCAAATGAATGCTGTGGAATGGTTAGTATTTCACTTAAAAAACAACAGGGTTGCATTGTTAATTATACAGCTGTATACCATGAGCCTACATGAGTGTCACTGTTATTTAAACAGTAACTCCCCTTTATTGTAACATCTTGAAAATGTTGATTCTACAAGTCTTAATATACCTTACCGTAAATCCATATACAAGATCACTGTGTTTTATACGGTGAAGAAATGGCAACCACAGCTGCCAGTTTTTCACCGTAATTTTGACAAGATTTTTAGATGCGTCCCAGCATCTCTATAAGAGGGTCTGTCTGTCCGTCCGTCCGTCCGTCCGTCCGTCTGAAACGCATTTGTCTGAAACGCATTCCTTCAATTGTTCCTTACTGTGGCCACAAGGCGGCAGAGTTGCCATTTTGGACCGGAGCGAATGCGTGCAAGCCAATTGTTCCTTACTGTGGCCACAAGGTGGCAGACTTGCCATTTTGGACCGGAGCGAATGCGTGCAAGCCAGAACATATTACTGAACAGGCAAGACCGCTGATGGCATTGTGAGGCAACTGAGGGGGACATTCAATTTTCGCTATTGTTTTGCGTTTGGACAATGGGAGGCAACTTTATTTTGGTTCGTCAGAAACTCGCGGAAATGAACGATTTAGAAGTCGGCAGGCAGTTTTTGACACAGATGTTTGTGCTCGGATAGAGAGGCGTTTGCATTGCATAACGCTCCACGGCATGGAACCGTAGTTAGTTGACAGGCGACCCGCAGCGCATACAGCTCTTCCTCTAAAAGTTGACCTGTAACATTTGGTTATAGCTTTTCTCCTTTCAAAACATTTACATTTTCCTTTGTGCGTGGATAGAGGGGCGTTTGCATTGCATAACGCTCCACGATATGGAACTGTAATTAGTTGACAGGCGACCCGCAGCGCAGCTCTTCCTCTAAACGTGGACCTGATTTTTCTGTAATAACATTCACATTTTCCTCCGCTTTTCTCCAGTCCACAAACTCGGGTTCAGAGGTCTGTGTGTAGCCTACGAGCCTCCCTTTTAATATTCCCAGCAGTCAGTTTGCGCTGCGCACTGGAGCATGGTGCTCGAACTACAAGTAGACATCTGGGCCATTTGACATACGGTGTGTCAGCCTACTCGTAACCTACAGGGAGGTTCTTTCGTTGGCGGGCTCGTACCCCACAGGTGCTTTTCGCTGCGCTCAGAGAGAGCACAGGACATAACGCGTCTTTCGTAATTGCTTTGTAGTCGTTTGAATTTGGTAAACTCTGGCACGGGAGCTCACTGCTTTGTGCCTTGACGGTGAAGCTGGTTTTGAAAAATAAGCGCATAATTCACCTAAAGGGTGAACCCATAAGCACATGATTCACCCAAACGATTTTATTTATTTATTATTTGTCGATGTTTAGATTCTTTCCCACATGCACATGATGCTGAAATGGCGTGATACTAAAGGTTGATACTAATAAATGTCTGGTCATTTGTAATGTAGCCTACTTCATCTATGTGAAATTTGAAATCATATGGTTCTTTTCCAAATCCAAGAATGATAAGCTTATTATAGCCTAAACTACAAAAAATAAAGCCATGTCTTGCCATTTTGCTGCCTGCCACATTATTTGGAGTGTCCATGATGACCAATAAACAAAAAGTACATCCTCAGGGAGCGTTGACAGGTTAGGAGGAGGCCAGGGGGGTGTTTAGGGGGGAAAATTGCATTGTTGGAACTGGCATAGAGGGACGCATCTGTTGTCCGCCTGTCGGCCTTGTTTTATACAGTGTAGGCAATTAGAATGGCTGCTCAGCGTTAATTTAACAGTCTCTAGGAAATTCCACTTCTTATGTGAACCGATGACACCTCTGCATCCGTCTTCACTTTTCTGCTGCCCTTTCCCTTCCGAATAAATAAATGAATATTTGTAAGATGGAGGTTCAAAAAGCTGGGGTATCATCAACAGGCCTGACTAAAAGAAGTTTACATCCACACCCAGAGAAATGCAGCATAATTTTGGCCTTTGTTTAGGTTTCACAGCCTCTTTATGCAAATGGGCACCCACTGGTGGACCCGTTCACTGACTGCTGAAAAGACTCATCATGACACATCATAAAGAAATATTGTTACAGTATGACATTACAGAGGGCCTTTAGTAACAGATTATTGTCATGAACATTTTGTTGACAGTATGGCTATGACATGCAGTACATGTAGGATCTGCACAAAGAGGCTGATGGTCTTAATGGAAATTCCATTGCATATGTGGACAAAGTGCACCTCTGAATCACTAAGTATAGACAATATTGACATACCATGCTCAAGGTCACGGCAATTAAAACGTTATTTTGATGTTCTAAAACGTTGCACACACACACACACAAAGGAAAAAATGCTCATCAACAATCAATCCAGAGCTGTGAGCAGGGCTGGACTGGCCATCTGGAATAGCAGGCATTTCCCAGTGGGCCCCATAATATATACAATATATATATTTTTTGTTAACATTTCTGAAAATAGGGCCCCACGAGGGTGCAGGGCCCACCGATGAGTCCGTTCTGCGCCGCTAATTATGAGGGGGCCCCTTTAAGCCAAAAGTGCCTGGACCCTATTCCTCCCCCATTCCAGCCCTGGTATTTTCCCATTCCCGGAAGACGGCTTCTAATTAACATTCTTTGGCCACAACACTGAGGCATTTCATTTTTTTGTGGACAAAGGGCTTTGTACTGTGATATGGTTTTTGTAAGAAATACTGCCGTTGTTAGCGCATGTTACGCTTGGAGTCCAATAAAATTAGCACAATGAACGGTGCCTTTTTTGTGGAGGAGAGATGTTTTTATGAAAATCTCCGTAACACACCGTTAAGCAGCTAACGTTCAAATTGTCATTAGGGCCATATGCAGGAGCAAGTTTGAGTCAAATTATTCTGCAATTACAGTCGATCCTAAACCACTTAAGTTCACATAAACTTGCACACTACCTTTGGGATGCTAGCTCTGTATACCACCGTTGGGACACACAATCACACCAAGAACAAAAATCTCACACTCATAGTAGGCTAAAAATAGACACATAAATGGACACAAAAGTACACACAGACACACACACGCACGCACGCACGCACGTACACACACACACACACACACACACACACACACACACACACACACACACACACATACACAAACACATGCAAAAATGCACACACTGAATAGTACATGCCGAGACAGACAGACAAGCAGGCAGGCAGACAGACAGACAGACAGATAGGCAGGCAAGCAGACCAGCGGCGTGGAAAGGGGGGGAAAACCCCGACTCATTCTCAGGGCCCAGCCCACCTGGGGGGCCCCTCGGGGGGCCCCTATGGAAAATGTTCTTCTTGTTTTGCTTTTTTAAACATTATTTTTACAATAATGTCAATACATGTTGGTAATTTATGTAATTCAAATGTTCTCTGGAAATACATCTGTTAAATTGGATATCCTAGCCTGCAAATAGGCTACAATATATATCAAACACCCCCATAATCAGTACGCATTGGTTTAGTCCGCCCTCTCGCGGACTTTTGATTGCACAATATGCGTAATCAACACTCACTCACTTCATTATAGGCATTAAACGCAGCAGCCGGTTAGCAATGAAAGATGTCTAAAACACCAGGCTTTCACAAAAAGAATAGAAAGGCAAGAGAGACAGGGGAAACCAGATGAAGCAACTGCTGCTGATTTCTTGCAAGAAAGGTGAGCCCAAATGTCAAAATTACCGCCTACAGTAGGCTAACTGGTTATCTCATTCCCATTCCGTGTGCCCTACTGTGATAGCCGGAGTCAGATTAAAAAAAATATTATAGCCAAACATTTTTTGGCTATAATTGTCTATTGAACCCATATTTGTCTTTGATATATTCATAACAAGTCACAAAACCAACATGGTCGATGTTGGTTCAAATATCCAAATAGCAAAGCTAATTTGTAAAATGAATCAAGAAAATGTCACAAACGTGAAGATGCCCCCTGTCACAGTAGATGCAAGTTGTGCGAACTTGAGAGAAGGTGAGCCTATTTTAGCTAGCCTAATATCCTAATGTTGAGGAAAAGCAGTTTCTCAATCGGGTGCATCACATTTGCAGATTGATTATGTCCTCGTAACGATATTAATCAACGTCATATTCATCAGTTGCCAATGTCAAGGTGGCGGTGCGAGCTGTCAGTCCTGAACCGTCATTCTGCTTTCATTTTGCGGTCTCAACTCTCAATAGGAAATCTCTGGTTACTTTCCCTGGCCATCTGACAATGTCCGTTGTAGCTGAAGTGTGGTAAATTAATGACGAGATTTTGACGGGGCACCAGTCTGCGTTTTGAATACTGCTGACGCCATTCTAATCTGCGCAAAGCGCAATACAAAAGGCAGAGTAGCCTACCTACCTCCGTGCTGAGCAGGTAGCCTATCTGCATTGAGTGCTCATGACAATTACCCTATTTAAGGTAGGCTACTGTGAAATAGTTACTGGCCAATTTAAATCTGAAACTATAGCCTATGCAGTAGCCTAATAAATAATGATGTGACTAGGTTCGGGGTGCCCTGACTTTAAAAGGTTGAGAATAACGGCATCAAATCCAAACAGCGATACTTTTGTTCCAGCCTATTTTAAGCGACATTCCATAGTAAGCTTCTGCCAGTAAATCACAGCTGATTCTCTATTCCTTGCTCTCCCAAAAAACAACTAACGGACAAATGACGTGCGGGTGCGTGCAGCGGGCCAGTGCAGGTGAATGAATGTGTGCGCGAGCGCGTGTGTTTCTGTTCAGGGATACATATTGAAGAAAGTTCAGTTCTATATCAATGTCTCATGTCTCCTTAGTGCACGAAATATTAGGCTAAATGCATTGTGAAGAGAGATTTACCAGTCTCTCTCCTTCCCCTCACACCATAGTGATGAAGTGATTAAAAGTCATCTCTATGAATATGATAGCAGACTTTTCACAACTGGTGATGTGAAAAATAAGGACATTATGTCTGTTCTGTGATAGGCTATCATATGATTGAAAATGAGGATGATTCAAGTGAAGGGGAGGAAAGCATAGGCCTAGAGGAAGGCAAGGAGGATGACAATATTAGTCGCGCGTTCGCGCGGGGTTGGGGGGGGGGGTGAGTAGGGGGGCCCATGAAAGAAGTTGTTCCTAGGGCCCCCAATTTGGTGCTACGCCCCTGAAGCAGACAGACAAGGAGAGACTGGGGAAGAAAAAGCAGGAGAGAGAGACAGGCAGAGAAACAGACAGACTGACAGAGAGGCAGATGAACAAATAGACAGATAGAGATTAATTCAGTTAAAATAATGAAAATAATAACGGCATCTGATGCCTGATTTCCTCGTTGCTCTTTGTCCCCGAGGCCTCCAGTTGGCACCAGTGAGGCATCATCACCCGGTGCTGAGCAGAGCAGGGCCACTACTAAGGCTTTGGAGGACCTAAACATAACTGGTCAGGAGGCCTGCCTCATAATTAAATAATAATAACAATAATATACTAACATACTTATACTAAACCTATGTAATATGGTGAATTCAGGTAAATTGGCCCACTTTAGGCCATTCACTTACAAACGTTTGTATTTGCAAAAAAGTGGCCCAATTGACCTGAATTCACCATTTAGTTTTGTAATGTATTTCAATATTTTTTTCATGACTTTTTTTAATCAATCTCAATTTAAGAGGCCCCAATTTTGTGGACAAAGTGGTTGGTGCCCCAAGCGCTGGTTGGTGCCCTAGGCACTCTGCATACTCTGCTTCTGTGTAGCGGTGGACCAGTTGCTGAGTCATGGCCCCCCTCGGATGCCAAGTTAGGGCTGACACGGCCCCTCGTGTTTGGGTATCCCCCCCCATGCTGGAGCTGACAATTCGCTAGCATGGAGGGATTTACCCTCATGCTGCTGCTCATCATGTTTTCATCACCACTCTATGACACCGGTGGAACCCAGTACAGGGTTTGGGATTATGTGAGAAATTGAGAGAGAGACAGACAGACAGGCAGACAGAGACCAATAGAAAGAGAGAGAGACATACACAGACAGACAGATAATACTGACAGTGCATGTATGTGAGAGATGGAATAGAGAGAGAGAGAGAGAGAGAGAGAGAGAGAGAGAGAGAGAGAGAGAGAGAGAGAGAGAGAGAGAGAGAGAGAGAAACAGACAGACAGAGAAGACAGACATACTGTGTGTGTGTGTGTGTGTGTGTGTGTGTGTGTGTGTGTGTGTGTGTGTGTGTGTGTGTGTGTGTGTGTGTGTGTGTGTGTGTGTGTGTGTCTGTGTCTGTGTATGTGTCTGTGTGTGTGTGCAAAAGAGAGAGAGATGGAAATTTCGTGTCCTTGTGATAAACTATGCAAGAACTTTTCGGAGTGCACCTCACTTCCTGCCATGCCAGCTGTGCTGTCGACCAGGGCTGGACTGACCATCTGGCACACTGGGCATTTCCCGGTGGGCCCTGCACCCTCGTGGACCCCTATTTTAAAAAAAAATATTCAGAAAATATTTTCTGAAAATAGGGGCCCACGAGGGTAAGGGGCACACCGGTGAGTCAGTTCTGCACCGCTAATGAGGGGCCCCTTTAAGCCAAAAGTGCCCAGGCCCTATTTCTCCCCCAGTCCAGCCCTGCTGCCAACTGACTGACTTCTGCAGCAGTGGGACCCCCAGCTGGGTGGCTGCCAGCCATCGCCAGACACACAGACAGGGGGAATGTGCACTGACATGGCACGCACTCAGTGTCTACTGTCTACACACACCAAAGCCGATCCCACCTGAAGTGGCCTTGCAGCGCTATCATCATTGTCGACTGTGTGTCTGCTGGGTAGGTGGGTGGGTGAGTAGGTGGGTGGAAGGCTGGACTGGGCGAGAAATAGGGCCCGGGCACTTTTGGCTTTAAACGGCTACTCATAATTAGCGCCGCAGAACTGAGAGATTTTTTTTCTGAAAATAGGGGCTTACAATTGTGCAGGGCCCATCTGGAAATGCCCGGTATGGCTGATGGCCAGTCCAGTCCTGAGTGGATAGGTGGGTGGGAGGGTGAGTAGGAGTGGAATAGCATGGGGGAACGATGTGTCACCTGTCCCTGTATGAAAAGAAAGATGGAGGGGGAAAAAACGAAAGAACGGAAGGAAGAACAAAAAGTTGGGTGGTGGTGGTGCTTTTTCAAAAAGTGCTTTCATGTCAGGAACTTTTGAACTGAATGGTGTCGGAATGTGGGATATTGGCTTTAGCCTAACGGCAATATCCTTCTATAGGACGTACCTACGGTAGAATACAGTCAATGCAGCCAGCCTTGGGGTCATTCACATGCAGGAAATTATATTTGAGCTGATTCATGGCTCTCTCGTCCTCCAGCACAGCAGTGGACTGTAGCTGTGTGTGCTTCATGCGCTATCAAAGAGTTTATTATAATGTGGTCGTATAGGCTCCATGACTAGGCTGCAGTACCTACCTACCGGCAACAGTATATCATTGGTATTGTAAGCTGCTATCTTGTCATTGTCCTACTTTTGAACTGAGATCTGAATGGACTGTTCTTTGACACTAGATCGCTATGGCTTAGATCATGGAGGTAGTATAAGAACTGGAGAGAGTAAATAAGTCCCGCCTCCAGTCATTTCAATGGGAAATGCTAGGCTAGTGAATTCAGCCAAAATTGAACAAATTTTTCAGCTTCAAAGATGGAGTCGTTTCCGCCGACAGTTTACTCAACCAATTACGTGCCACGTTAATGACTGACTTGTGATTGACCAGAAAGATATATGGAAAACGGGCATTGGATGCATGGAGGTGCCCAACCACACACAGGTATAGGTATGTGTGCCCAACACTAAACTACAACCCACCAACCGCATGTATCCCGCCCGCGGCTGGTGAATATTAACTGGTTAATATGTAATTCATGGTTGCTAAAAACAATTAATTGCAAAAATGTTACAGGTACACTGTGTAAGATTTTTACTTGTTTAGTTCCAGAAATCATGTTACGCATTCACTAATGTTACCTTTTTCATGAATACTTGCCACCACCATCAAATTCTAAGTATTCATTATTACTGGGAAAATTGCACTTTTCATATATGAAAAGGGGGATCTTCTCCATGGTCCGCCATTTTGAATTTCCAGAAATAGACATTTTAGCTGCAAAAATCACTGTACTTTGGCCAAACTAGTAAATATTAGTTTATTACTTTGTAAACATTCATGAAAAAAAAAATCAAATTTGGCAATAGGCACAATAACCAGCAAATTTGCAGTACCCATTCTGGCCACATTCTACACAGTGCACCTTTAATTACAAAATATTTAAAATGTTAAAGATATTTTGCACTTGTGTTCTGCTCCCTGTCCCTGTGTACAGTGACTGACCCTGCTAATAAATAAATAAATAAATAAATGTGGGACTGAAGGGCACAACATTTGACAAAGTCAGCGCTGTTTTGGTGACCGGGCCAAATTAATGACACCCTCTCTCGTAGATGCCCTTCCTATTACAATTTGGTCTGTAATTCCACAAAATACAGTTTTATGCAAAGGTGTCGGAACATGATAAAAGTGTAGATTTGCATTTAAATTGAAATGACGAGTCAAACAAATTAAGTGGAGTACTCTGTGGTCCGAATACGTGGTCTCAAATAATGAAAGGTTTGTCTTTTGTCTTTACTAGAAGGGGGGTAAAACGAGGCAAGTGGGGATATATGCATACAAAGCACCCTTCACTCCCAAAGACAAAGTCATTCGGAGAGTATATAATATTAGGATTCTGGCGGGGCTAAATCATGTGACTGCCGTTTTTTAATTATTCTGTCCCCAATTTGGCTTGCAAGCATTATATTGCTTGCATTAGATTACATCTCTCTCTCTCTCTCTCTCTCTCTCTCTCTCTCTCTCTCTCTCTCTCTCTCTCTCTCTCTCTCTCGTCACACACAACACACATAACACACACAATGTATCAAGTCTCTTTTGTTTAATCTCGGTGTGATTCCATGGCAGATTCACGACACATTCATAATTCATCCACCTTTCGCAGCACAGAGCATATGCAGGGCCGGAATCAGACATTTTCAAATATCGTGGTCAAATACTGCAAGCTGTACTGAATAGGCCTACTGTACATTTAGAATGCTTCAAACCCTTCAGTCAAACTCTACGTTTGTTTTCATTAATCACATGCCTTGAGGATAAATGGGGGTGGCATATACAGACTGAATTTATCATTATTGATCATATATCGATTTCATACGTACATTTTACATTACTGAAAAAAAATACTGAGGACATGACCTCTGTGGCCTTAATGGTAGTTACGGCCATGAGCATATGTAATAGCATTTCAACCAACTATAATGTGGGCCGTTTGATCCTCTCTGTTTTCACGGAGAGCCACAGTCAGTCACAGCAGCAACCATAACTAACCAGGCAGGCTCTGCCTCAGGGATACATATAGCCCTTTGAGCATGCTGCGTTATACGGTTACAGTGAACGCACACACCACATCAGACAATACTCCTAATACTCTCCGCTAACATAGACATCCTGTCCAAATCCATACATCAATGCCCCACATCAGTTGAATATGAGCTCTAATTTAGTGTGTGTGTGTGTGTGTGTGTGTGTGTGTGTGCGTGCGTGCGTGCGTGCGTGCGTGCGTGTGTGTGTGTGCATGTGTGTGTGAGTGTGTCATGGTAATTGTTGCGGTTGTTGCTAGCACTGATGCATTCAAATGCATTCGATATTAGGTAACGGTTTGGCAAGGCCAAGCAGAGTGGTGATGAATTAAGTCAATGGAGGAAGCCACAAGTAAGGTGAGTCATCAGAGCTGCTTTACCATAACGCCCCCTCGGCTCCTAAACGCCTGGATAATCAATACGCATCGCTAACAATAAACCAACCGTGAAACCACAGAATTCGATTTCATTTTGAATGCATTCAAGAGCATGCAACATCTGATTATGGCTGCCTGAATACTGCATAGCTGGCTCGACTGGCTGGCTGGGTTCTTTATTCTTCTTCTGCTGAATGATGATTTGGGGATAAACTCCCACAGGTTTCAGCTGGAATGTTTTAGTGCAGTGTTTCTCAACGGAGGCGCTACAGTCTTCCAGGGGGGGGGCGTTGAGAGGGATATAACTGAATGTGGCAGGGGCTTAATTCTCATTGGGGGACATTAGTCTATTTTATGTTTCAATACTAAGGGGGCCGTTGGCAGGCTTATGATGAGGTCAAGGGGACGGTGGAGGATTATGATGAGATCAAGGGGGGGTTGTTCAAAAAAGGTTGAGAACCACTGGTTTAGTGGGTTCAGTGCTAACAGCAATGTTGAATGATTGGGTACAAACTCCCACATGGTTTCAGCAGCATTGGCGGTATAGATCGGTGATTCTCAAATTGTGGTCCAGGGACCATTGGTGGTCCGCAACAGAGCTCAGGTGGTCTGTGAGGGGATTTGTACTTTTCCAAGACAAGCTAGAAGTAGGCTATATGTGTAACATTATTAAAGCTAAACATAGCTGAAGTCATATTTTCACCACAATAAGACAGGCTTGTAAATGTGAATAAAAAGTAAGTGGTCTGCATCGAAATTAGCAGTGTCAAATTACTACCCCTCAACTGTCAATTCTGTTAACAGGTGGTCCCTGAACATTTTTGGGGGACAGTGTGGTCCTCGGTTTGAAAATGTTTCAGAAGCACTGGTGTAGATGCATTTCCAGGGTCGGCATAGGCATAGGCAGACTAGGCAGTAGCCTAGGGCGCAAAAGGTCCTGGGGGGCACCCTGTGTATTTCACAGCACATCATCAGTGATTAATAGGAGTCTTATTGGATCAGTAATGAAGTGCTAATAAAGCAGTTAGCCACCTGAACAAAAAAAGCCATTCCCTTCATCTCCTGTGTATCGACTCTCTGTGGTCAAACTCTTTATCACACCATAAACACGGAATCCTTCCGGCACTCTTTTCTAATAACGCCTTGCGACACACAGGAGATGACTGCCCAAAATGTGCTTTGTCTTTACAAGCTTCATATAAAATGGGGCCCACCTGCTTTTTAGATTACGCTGAGCTAGAAAGCCCACACACACACACCTCCCTAACACAGTGACAGTGAATGAATGCCTAAATCAGACGGCCAAGATTTCTAAACAAGGCTGTTGACTGAGGGGTGAGGCGCATGACTTGAGACAGAGGATGCAGATTGCTGTTTTCATTACAGACCGGCAAAGATTGTATTCTATTCTCTGTGTGTGTGTGTGTGTGTGTGTGTGTGTGTGTGTGTGTGTGTGTGTGTGTGTGTGTGTGTGTGTGTGTGTGTGTGTGTGTGTGTGTGTGTGTGTGTGTGTGTGTGTGTGTGTGTGTGTGTGTGTGTGTGTGTGTGTGCACATTTGTGTATGTGTGTGTGTGTCCGTGCGTGCCTGCGTGTGTGTTTGAGTGTGTTTGGAGACGTGCCGTGGAGAAGATTAAAACATGTCCACACAGAGCACCACCAGCAGGGTAACAAGTAGCGGTGAAATAAAAAGGTGTCACTTTGCCTAAAAGGGACTGAAGTTGTTTTGCTGTGCTGAGACTGGGAGGAGAGTGATTTTTTCAGCTTTTTTTTCACCTAAACAAATGAAAAGCCGAACGAACAAATGAACGGCAAGTGTCTTCATCAGTGTTAAGAGACAGCTTTTGATTTCCTTTGACAGGTCATGACTCATTGCGGCTGCTGAAGAAAAGCATCCGACTGGGGGCCGCCTGCTTCCTCCTCTTGCCTCCATCAAAGCTTTGGATCAAAATCAAAAGGAAGTCTTGAACTGGCTTTTTCTGCTATGAAAAAAAGGAAGAAAGAAAATCTTTTGTTATGGAAATGGATGAATGTTAACCTATCCTATCTCCCAGGCTGAAGACAATTGATTTGATATCGCTAAGCACGATTCCGTCTGTATGGAGAACACGAGTCATGATATTATTCATGAAAAACTGTGAAATAAAACCTATAAAAATATTTAAAAAAATAACATT